>NW_026652276.1:154371891-154810645 GCF_009828535.3 Hylobates moloch | reverse complement strand
AGAACCAATGACAAAAACCACATGATTATCTCAATAGATACAGAAAAGGCCTTCGATAAAATTCAACAGCCCTTCATGCTAAAAACTCAATAAACTGGGTATTGATGGAACATATCTCAAAATAATAAGAGCTATTTATGACAAACCCACAGCCAATATCCTACGGAATGGGCGAAAGCTGGAACTATTCCCTCTGAAAACTGGCACAAGGAAGCCCTCTCTCACCACTCCTATTCAATATAGTATTAGAAGTTCTGGCCAGGGCAATCAGGCAAGAGAAAGAAATATAGTGTATTCAAATAGGAAGAGAGGAAGTCAAATTGTCTCTGTTTGCAGATGACATGATTGTATATTTAGAAAACGCCATCATCTCAGCCCCAAATCTCCTCAAGCTGATAAGCAACTTCAGCAGTCTCAGGAGACAAAATCAATGTGCAAAAATCACAAGCACTCCTATACACCAATAATAGACCGAGAGCCAAATCATGAATGAACTCCCATTCACAATTGCTACAAAAAGAATAAAATACCTAGGAATACAACTTACAAGGGATGTGAAGGACCTCTTCAAGGAGAACTGCTCAAGGAAATAAGAGAGGACACCAACAAATGGAAAAACATTTCATGCTCTTGGATAGGAAGAATCTATATTGTGAAAATGGCCATACTGCCCAAAGTAATTTTTAGATTCAATGCTATCCCCATCAAGCAACCATTGACTTTTCTCACAGAATTAGAAAAAACGACTTTAAATTTCATATGGAGCCAAAAAGGAGCCTGTATAGCCAAGACAATCCTAAGCAAAAAGAACAAAGCTGGAGGCATCATGCTACCTGACTTCTAACTATATTACAAGGTTACAGTAACCAAAACAGCATGTTACTGGTACTAAAATAGATATATAAACAAATGGAACAGAACATAGGCCTCGGGAATAATGCCACACATTTACAACTATCTAATCTTTGACAAACTTGACAAAAACAAGCAATAGGGAAAGGATTCCCTATTTAAAAAAAGGTGTTGGGAAAACTGGCTAGCCATATGCAGAAAACTGAAACTGGACCCCTTCCTTACACTTTATACAAAAATTAACTCAAGATGGATTAAAGCTGGAAACCATCATTCTCAACAAACTAATACAAGAACAGAAAACTAAACACTGCATATTCTCACTCATAAGTAGGAGTTGAACAATGAGAAGACATGGAAACGGGGAGGGGAATATCACACACCAGGGCCTGTTGGGGAATGGGGGGCTAGGGAAGGGATAGCACTGGGCATAATACCTAATGTAGGTGACGGATCGATGGGTGCAGCAAACTACCATGGCACATGTATACCTATGGAACAAAACTACATGTTCTGCACATGTACCCCAGAACGTAAAGTATAAAAATAAGAAGAAAAATGGATTAAAGACTTAAATGTAAGACCTAAAACCATAAAAACCCTAGAAGAAAACCTAGGCAATACCATTCAGAACATAGGCATGGACAAAGACTTCATAACTAAAACACCAAAGCAATGGCAACAAAAGCCAAAATTGACAAAGGTGATCTAATTAAATGAAAGAGATTTTGCACAGCAAAAGAAACTATCATCAGTGTGAAAGGCAACCTACAGAATGGGAGAAAATTTTTGCGATCTATCCATCTGACAAAGGGCTAATATCCAGAATCTACAAGGAACTTAAACATATTTACAAGAAAAAAACAAACAACCCCATCAATAAGTGGGCAAAGGATAGGAACAGACACTTCCAAAAGAAGACATTTATGCAGCCAACAAACATATGAAAAAAAGTTCATCATCACTGGTCATTAGAGAAATGCAAATCAAAACCACAGTGAGATAACATCTCATGCCAGTTAGAATGGCGATCATTAAAAAGTCAGAAAACAACAGATTCTGGAGAGGATGTGGAGAAATAGGAATACTTTTACACTGCTGGTGGGAGTGTAAATTATTTCAACCATTGTGGATGTCAGTGTGGTGATTCCTCAAGGATCTAGAACCAGAAATACCATTTGACCAAGTGATCCCATGACTGGGTACATACCCAAAGGATTATAAATCATTCTACTATAAAGACACATGCACACGTATATTTATTTCAGAACTATTCACAATAGCAAAGACTTGGAACCAACCAAAATTCCCATCAATGATAGACTGGATAAAGAAAATGTGGCACATATATACCATGGAATACTAGGCAGCCATAAAAAAGGATGGGTTCATGTCCTTCGCAGGAACATGGATGAAGCTGGAAACCATCATTCTCAGCAAACTAACACTGGAACAGAAAACCAAACACTGCATGTTCTCACTCATAAGTGGGAGTTGAACAATGAGAACACATGGACTCGGGGAGGGGAACATCACACACCAGGACCTGTTGGGAGGTGGGAGACTAGGGGAGGGATAGCATTGGGAGAAATACCTAATGTAGATGACGGGTTGATGGGTGCAGCAAACCACCGTGGCACATGTATACCTATGTAACAAAACTGCATATTCCGCACATGTATCCCAGAAGTTAAAGTATAATAAAAAATAATAATTTAGTGTGCCTAGTAATTTTTTTCATTATATATGAAGTATAATTTGCCAATGATTTTTTCAGTCTTTTAAAAAAATCAGATTACAATGAGTATGGTTCAAAATAACAAAAGTTTGCCAACTCATTGAGTTACCACTACTCTGGATTTTACTGATACTACAGTTTGCAGATAATAAAACAATAATGGCTCCTTTATTGCAATGACTATTCAACTCCATCATAAATATCCCAGGCCAGTAAAATTTATTGTCCATGTAATTGACCTAGATATTGCTCCAATACCTCACATTCAGCAGACACACAATCAAATGCATAATCTTGATCCCACACAACACCTCTTCTTCTACATTCACCTCTTGGTTGGTATTGCCAGTGTTCTGCCTTCATTCACATATTTTCACTCATCATTCCATTCTTTTTCACATTCATAGCGATATCAATTACCAAACTTGGTGTTGGTAACCCCTTTTCTCTTCTACAAATCAATTTCCTTGGTCTTATCCAGTCTTTGTTTAAAATCTATAGTTCCATATTGTGTCAAGGATAAAGGGCTTGTTCCAGTAGGACTGCCCAAGTTCTTTGTGATCTGACTATGATCTACATATTCCTTTGAATCTTCTGTTTCTCACATTTATTTATTTACTTATTTCTGTATTTATTTGAACTATTTGTGGTCACCACTACACATTGATGTTATACAGCTCCAAAGTCATTTGTAAAACTTCTCTTTCTCTTTTAAAATAATGTATTACGTTTTATGCAAAACCTTCCTAATCAACACTGTCCCATCACTGCATAAGAAGTATTTTCTCCTTTGTATCCTCTGTGTATGGTATTCCAACTATTACACTCACCTTACAGTATTATATATGTGTTTCCATGTATCTTTTCCCCACTAAGCTATAAACTCTAAGTGGTTGGAATGGTGTCAAACTCATCTTCTACCCTGAGCAAAAGAAGTCTCTTCTGGAACATATTAGCCTTGCATCAAACGAGTATTTATCTAGACAGAATGTTTAGTAAATTGCTAAATATGTAAATTAGAGCAAGTTATACTTCTGAATTTGTTTTCTAATATGTGAAGTAAAAATAATAATTGTAACTATCTCCTAAGATTGTGTGTGGATTAAATAAAATAATCCAGAAAAACCATTTAGTAGAGTATCTGGAACACAGCCCAGCCTTAAAGAAATATAAATTATGAGTTTTATTGTAGTCTATTGGCACGAGGACACACAACTTACACATTAGGTTTACAACTGTTTATTAGGGTATAATAATTGAGAATAAAAGTAAGATTGGGACTAATGATTAGTGATATTAGCTTAAGTTTTCATGGTAACCAAGCTTTTTTTTTCCCTAGTAAGATGTATAGATCTAGAAAAAGCAATAGAATTTTTTTTAACTTTGTGTTCTTTTCTATATGTCATATGATACTTTAAATTACTTTAGTTATATTTGAAAATAATTTTTATCATTAGGTGAGTAGAAAACAGGCTAAAGCATCCAGGTTGAAATGTAAAACAGCCAAAATGATTAAAGTAATTGAATTTAAACATAAATGAGTTTTATATTCATAAATTTGCAAACTACATGAATCACAGTACATGAAACTTTCTGGTATTTTAGAAGTTATTGCCAAAATTCCAAATGACTTTTGTAATTTAAATATGCCTTAAAGATTAAAGCAAAATGAATTAAATAAGACAAAGTTAGTAAAAGATGAAAAAATAAGTAAACAAAATACTAAAAGAATATGTATAAAGAACAAACTGTGTCTACATATTAAAAGCCAAACAAATTATGCCATCCCAGTGACTAATAAACTTATCAGTAAGTAAGAAGAGTGCATAAGTGGCATGTGCTCTGCATAGACATAAATGTACATGTAAAGATTTATTCTTTAAAAGCATATAAATGTAGAGATGCTTGCTTGCACAGCAAATGGTTTTGTTGCATCAGGATTTCTCCGTGTACTTGTTAGTATTTTTATCACATCATTAAAAAGTTTCAGTAGAAGATGAGGATCATAGAAATTCAGATTTAAGTGACCTCCTTAAAGCTGAGAAATGAACTGCGAAACCCAAAGTCTTTGCAAAGCCCAACTCATTTTTAAAATATATGAAGATTTTGGCAGAGAGTGCTTTTTGACCCCTCTTATTCATTTTTCTTTCTTTCTGTGTACACAAGAACCTCTTAGACTTTATGTGAGCACATGACAGCACCACCGCCCCCGCCAGAGATCACATTTTCCTGAGCTCTTGCCTTTAGGGGTGGCTGGATCACTAAGTCATGATATGAGTAGCAGCCACAGGGGCGACTCCCAGGGGAAAAACTTGGTGAAGATGCTGTGGGCATTGGGCATGGGTATGAGAAGAATACTTTTTGGAGATGTCTTCTCCAGTCCTCAGACAGAAAGAGGCACTTCCTCCTGGTAGCATATTGTACTCCATTTTGCATTTACCTCACTGATAGTCTTTATCATATTTTATTGTGATTACATGTTTGGCTTTTGTCTTCCCTGTAGGCCCAAAGGCTTTTCAAGAGCAGAGAGGACATTTCATATTAACATTACTCATTCTCCAAGTACTTTCACATTATAGAACTATAATAAATATTTCTCAAGCTATACAAAATAATGAAAAGAAAACATAAGAGTCTGCAGGTATGATCCTGATGATGAATTCTGACTTTGAAAGAAAAATCCAGGCAAAATGAGGAAGGCTTGGAAGAGAGTCAGAATGTCCTGGGAATAGGTATAGAATGAATCCAAGGAAATGCCAGATGGTGAGACTTGGAGGCAATAAGTGATAAGATGATCAATCATAATTGCTAGTATTTGGGGGAACACAGTATTTACTAGACACTGTTAAAATGTTCTTCATCCAGTGTTAATTTATTTTTGCAACACACCCCCCAGGTTGATGCCATTAGTATCAATCCTCATTACACTGATTAGAAAACTGGGGCATGGAGAGAGGAGAAATTTTCCTAAAGTCACACAGCTAGGAGGTGGAAGAGCCACTATTTGAAGCCAGGGAGCCCTAACTACCACGTTATAAATATCTGGGGGAAAGAAGAGGTAAATTGAGGAGACCCCAGCATGACTCCCCAATAAAATCTCCTGCTTATTATTGTTGTCTTAATTCTTCATAGTGAAGTATGGCCTATAGGTCACACTTGCTCACATATGATATATGTAGTGTGAGCCTTACTCCTAGCTGCTGGTGTACACCACAACTATTGAGACTTTCTGTGATGCATTATCCATCGGATTTGCATGAGTTGGAAGTAGACGTTTGCATGTTCACACAAGCTGGCCTAAGAACAGAAACGAGCCATCAACTGGGAGGGGGAATTATCATTTAAATCCTAAACATTTCAGTTGCACATCTACTTCCAGGGATCATAAACATAAAAAAAGTTAAATAAGGCAGGAGTTGTCAGTGGTTCGGTGACTACGAAACAGGAATGAGGTAATCAAACTGGTCTTATCTTTCATTGAAAAATGTGAACAAGCTCTCATTGAGTGCCTAGGAGCACTCAACAAGCTTTGATCAACAGAGCTTTGGACCGTACTTAAAATAGCAACATTAAGGCCAGGCATGGTGGCTCACGCCTGTAATCCCAGCACTTTGGGAGGCCAAGGCAGGTGGATCACGAATTCAAGAGATTGAGACAACCCTGGCTAACATGGTGAAACCCTGTCTTTCTTAAAAATGTACCGAAGAAAGTTAAAGTCGATTTTAGTACCAGCAAGACCAGTAAACACCTTAGAAATGTTTTTTAAATACAGTGACAGGCCTAAACAGTTGCAGCCAGTCAACACTGTAAAATAGGGGCAAGAACCTTGGACCATGATTCACTAGAA
Source organism: Hylobates moloch (assembly GCF_009828535.3). Lineage (NCBI taxonomy): Eukaryota > Metazoa > Chordata > Mammalia > Primates > Hylobatidae > Hylobates > Hylobates moloch. The sequence goes on along the minus strand of NW_026652276.1, from coordinate 154,804,208 downwards.
TGTAATTTACTAATCACAAGGAGGGTTTCTTGTTTAGCACTGTATCCTCAGTGCTCCATAGATACATTCAATAAATCTTTGTTGAATGAATAAACCAAAAAAAAAAAAAAACACACTAAAATTAGCTGGCATGGTGGTGCGCAACTGTAGTCCCAGCTACTTAAGAGGCTGAGGCAGTAGAATCACTTGAACCTGGGAGGCGGAGGCTGCAGTGCACTGAGATCGCGCCACTGCACTCCAGCCTGGCGACAGAGCGAGACTCGTCTCAAAATAAATTAATAGCAACATTAATAAGGATGGCATTTATATAGAGAGGCTAGATGGATTCAGCCTGATGACTTGTAGTCAGTCTCTTATTTTGACCAGTCAAGCTACTAAAGTTCCTATCTAGAGAGTGATGTGGAGCTGTGCTTATCAAAGCACAGTTCTTGGACTATGTCCATCAGAGTTTCTGGAGGACATGGTCAAAAATGAAAATTTCTGGACTATGCCTTGAACCAATGAAATCAAAGCATAAAAGGACAGAAAGCTGTATATACATATACCATATTTATACTTTATGAGTTTTTGTATGTTATGTAATTATTATATGTTTATATAAGCTAATTGTCATATATTTATTTATATAATTATTTTATTACTTACTGTTTTTAAATATTTTATTACATACTTATTTATATAACTATTAACTATATTATTTATATAAAATTGCTAGAAATTTTCTAAGAGATTTTAAGTGTTAATTCCACAAAAGTATATGAGTTAATGCAAGTGTGAAATATCTTGATTTAGCTATTCCACAATGTATACAAATATCAAAGAATCTTATTGTACATCATAAATAAATACAACTTATATTTTAATAAAAATAAAATATAAAATATAAGTGACAAATATATGTATGTATATTATATATATACTTATACAAAGCATAACATATATTTTAAATTCTATATGATGTAATTATTATGCTGACTGAAGTTTGGGAACCATGGCTTTACATATCCCAATATGAAAACACTGTTAATGCAGAAAATACAAATTTCAAAATGCTGCATATGTGAGAATATTTTTTTCTTTTCAAAGAGCAATGTTTATGAGTGAACCATTTTTTAAAAAATAAATCATTCAAGGTTAATATTTTAGAATTAACTTTGTTCAGTCAGAAAATAATGTTGAACATTTTCACGTAACTACATGCATTCCAAAAGAAATGCATGAGTAACTAATGCTGATGTGGAGGTAGAAGCAATGCAGAGGGTCTAATTAGTTCCAATTAGCCATGCCAGGGCAATACTTTCTAGGTAAGATTACCTTATAATGAGGTGATTAACCTCTTTGGAAAAAGTTCAAGCCAGACTTACCTTCTACTTAATATGTCCTGTAAAGAAGTGTTAAAAAGAGGGTCCTCAAAATTGTTCCCTGGGATAATTTCCACCAAGAATCAATTGATTCTATTCCAGAAGAATCAAAAAGCATTTTTATTATATTATTGATAGAATGAATCCTAACACATCCATATATTAGAAATTAAGTATTTAAATTTCATATCAAATTAACTAAATTATATGGCACGGATTTTATTTATACTAACAAAACAGCAGTTGAACTCTAGTCAATTCCAAATACAGATCTATCGGCTATCTATGAACATCAAAAGGGAAGAAAATTCTATCATTGATATTGGTTAAGGTCACAGGCTTATTTCCAAAAGTAGACTGTCCATTGTCTAATTAGTTTAGAGGATCCCTTCTGTCTCCAGAACACAACTGAATTTTGTTGCAGCTGGAGAGGCTGATGCTAACCTAGGTGGCAGGGCTGAACACAAGGGAACAGAAGCCTCAGTGTTTTCACCATAAACACTAGATAAATTGAGGATAGGGTTTTTGAAAATAATAGATTTAACTGTTGTCCAAGCTTATCTGTAGTTTCTTCCCTTTAAACTAAATTGATAGTTTACTTATTATGGACTAATTAAAATTATATATATATATAATATTATCTATGTAATATATCTGTTACATATATATATTGTTGTCAGCTTATAAGGAACAATAAGTAATTTTCTTTGCGTTTTAATTTAACAAATACTTCCTGAAAGTTTCCATGTAGGCACACAAGCTACAACAATGAGTAGAAATTTTTTCTAAAAGTGGTTTTTTACTGTTTAATACTCTTCCCTATAAGAAAATACTTAAGCTTGAATTATTCTTGTAATCTTGTGGACATCTCTGAATTAATTACTGTTACTTTACAAATCTTGTTTCTTTATTTGTTATCCTGGAAGTATTTGTATGTGTGTGTATATAAAATTTTTGCATAGACCACATGCAAATTCATGTAAAGTAATAATACGAACGCTAGGAATAGAAAGGCAAAATCAAGGGGAAAATATTTAAAATATTTGCATGGAAATGATAATAATAAAATGTAAGTGCCTTGCAAACAGAAACTAGAAATAAATATTTCTATTTTATTTAAATTAGAGCATATACAATCAACCCTTACTTCAGCATATATCTGTTAGAGCTCAATGGTCACCTCAATTTGGGAGCCCCAGGAAATATCTTCCCTCTGTACAGTTACAAAGTAGAATTTTTCTCTGGTTTATATTCTTCTGCAGAACTTATGATTATCTAAGCTCTCTGTAATCCCAAGTTCCATTTCTTCATTTGCCTTAGATTCTAAAAATCTAGACTTTAGCTGAATGTCCATCACATAAACATTTTAGTAAATGTTTGCAGAAAAAATAAACAACCAAATCAATAGCAGATAAGCGGTATTTTATCCAAGCTTCAGAAACTTTATTAATATTTTTTGTTACTTCACTGCAGTGGCAAAAGTAAAAAATGAACAGGAGAATAAAAAATTTGGCGTGAAAGAAGAAAGAGAGTGGGGGCAAAAAGGGAAGGGAGAAAAGTTACTCTCTTCTTTATTCATCCTCCAGTCCTCACTCACTCTATTCCAAAGAGCCATCTTACAAACATGATTTTAAACAGCCTGGATACAGAAGTAAGTGTTCTGGTGTTATTAATGGTGCCAAGAAATGATGCAGGAAGGTTCAGGTGAATTGAAAACCCCTGCGTGAGAACACACACAGTCCTGACTCATTTAACCATTCTCATTTCTACCTGCTCAGATCCAACAAAGTATTTAAACAAGTCTCAACATACAAATAAAAATACATGAATCGAGGAGCATAGTAAATTATTTTGAAAGTTTTACATTAGAAATACACAGAAGAGCACACATAATTATGAGATTTATATAAATATGATAAAATGAAAACTCTTAGCAAATATATATGTATACAAATATATAAATCTATGCATCACAAATACATATATGTATACACATATATACATCTATATATTTACCTATTTATTTATCTGTACACTATATGGTTTATAGGCAAACCATAATTTAGTCATATGGAAAAACTGGCCTCATGATAATGCTTACACACACAAATTTCAAAAATTTCATTTAAATGATATAGCAAAGTATTCTAAGTTAGAATGAAAAATGAGTATGTTTCTTCTTTAAAAACACATCGATTCATTCTAGTACACAGAAACTAAAGACATAAAAGTGCTTTAGGACATGAAACTCTCATGAAGATATGATTCTCTTCAAAAGGTCCCTGCACAACACCACTATTTATAATAAAAGTGATTTTATTCAAAACACTAAAAGTGACAAACATTTAACTTTTAATTTCAGTAGTACTGTTTACCTAGTTGGCTTATAAAAGATAGTGACATATACACAAGGTAGAAGTGTGCCTTAAAACATGATAATAATTTACATTTTTAAATGAAAAAAATTCAGTCTACAATAATGAAGTTGTCTTGACTGAGGCAAAAGTGAGGTCAAATACCTGAATGATGACATTGTGATGTACTTCATCCTTTCTTTACTTTCACTGTTTTTAATAGATTGTGAATGTCAGTAATTTAAAAATCAATTGTACTCCTGAAATAACAGTTTAATTCCTAAAAGTTTAAAGTGAAAGAAAACATGAATTCCTACAAATGTGATTCTACAAAGATACATGTTAAAAGCCTTCAGAGGAAAATAAATACAAATATCTTCTATATTCTATTTGCTATGTCATACCTGACTCAAAAATATATGTAAGATATACATATAAGAGAATATGTCATGAAATTCATTGGATGCCAATTTTCAATTGGCTTTTGTCATTTGTACATTAAAGATTCTTACAGAAGATCAAGAAAATTATAAATATGAATACATCAACAGAATATATCATCATGATGTAAGACAATTTGAATTGCTCTGGAACTTCAAAAGTATTTTGTTGAATTCACAGAAATAATTTCTCAATGGTACTTTACATGGTAAGTAAAAATATTTGGCTTTGATATAGCATTTTTCTGTCACTACGGAAATATTTTATTTTTAACTTCTCATTATATTCTAGAACTTTAATGGAATTTTTTATCTCTAGATAACAAATGGCAATTTTGTGTTCTATTACTCTAGTCTGTGGGTTTTTCTTTGTCTCTATAGCAAAACAGAAAAAAAATACACAGGTCTGATTTTTCTATTCTTAGAAATGATAATTTTCCATATATAATGGTGTGTGTGTGTGTGTGTGTATATATATATGTATATGTATGTATATATATGTATACGTATGTGTATATATATGTATATGTATATATATACACACACACATATATAAGCATACATATAAGGAGAGTGATATTTTATATTTAGTCTTCAGTTCAATACCATCAACACATAAAGAATAATAAGTTGAAAATTGTATACTTCTGACATATAAATTGATAATAAGAAGCACAAACTAATCTACAAGTAATCTCATATTATTTATTTGTAGAACACAATGCTCAGGGATTTATGTTGAAGAATTTTTGTTTGTTTTGCATTGCTGGTTCTTGAGGGTTACATACATAAAGGCTGAGAAAACTAAAAGGTATTAATATCTGAAATAACAGTTATGTAGAATCAAGACTCACTCTACATATCACAGTTCAATCTTTATTGCATTTTTTGCACTATAAAAGCATAAACTATAAAGGTAGTAAGATATATAGAAAAATATAGAGAAGATAAATATACCATGAAATAGTAAATAACTTAAAGAATAAATATCTATTGAGTACACAGTATGTTCCACAAACTGTGTAGTTACTAAAGCCCAAGAAAGAAAATCAGAAAGTAGTACAGAAATAAATCACATATTTCTGACCAGGGGGCTGCGAAACTATCTTTGCTTCATTCCAAAAATTAGAGACCAGATACTTTAAAATAAGCTGAGTGGATTTAAACAGTATTATTGTGATCACTGGCCATAAGTGCTTACTAGCTAATTTCTTTTAGTTTATTCTAGTAAAATGAATCATTGAAACCATGCTATGACTACATTTTTAAGAAATCTTTGTAAGACCACCTGATATGGTTTGGCTGTTTCCCCACCAAATCTCATCTTGAATTTCCACATGTTGTGTGAGGGACCCAGTGGGAAGTAATTGAATCCTGGAGGCAGGTCTTTCCCATGCTGTTCTCATGATAATGAATAAGTCTCACAAGATCAGATAGTTCTGTAAGGAGGAGTTTCCCTGCACAAGCTAGCTCTCTCATTGTCTGCCACCATCCATGTACGATGTGACTTGTTCCTCCTTGCCTTCCACCATGATTGTGAGGCCTTCCCAGCCATGTGGAACTGTAAGTCCAATAAACCTTTCTTTTGTAAATTGTCCAATCTCTAATTAATGTCTATCAGCAGCATGAAAACAGACTAATGCAATAAATTGGTACCAGTAGAATGGGGCACTGCTGAAAAGATACCCCAAAATGTGAGAGCAACTTTGGAACTGGGTAACAGGCAGAGGTTGGAACACTTTGGAGGACTCAAAAGAAGGCAGGAAAATGAGGGAAAGTTTGGAGCTATCTAGAGATTTGTTGAATGGCTTTGACCAAAATGCTGATAATGATATGGACAATGATATCCAGGCTGAGGTGGCCTCAGATGGAGATGAGGAACAGGTTGGGAACTGGAGCAAAGGTGACTTGTTATGTTTTAGCAAAGAGACTGGTGGCATTTTGTCCCTGCCCTAGAGATTTGTGGAACTTTGAACTCAAGAGAGATGATTTAGGGTATCTGGTGGAAGAAATTTCTAAGCAGCACACCATTCAAGAAGTGACTTGGGTGCTGTTAAAGGCATTTGGTTTTATAAAGGAAGTAGAACATAAAAGTTTGGAAAATTTGCAGCCTGACAATGCTATAGAAAAGAAAATCACATTTTCTGTGGAGAAATTCAATAGGCTGCAGAAATTTGCATAAGTAATGAGGAGTCAAATGTTAATCCCCAAGACAATATGGGAAAATGTCTCCAGGGCATGTCAGAGACCTTTGCAGTAGGCCTTCCCATGATAGGCCCAGAGGCATAAGAGGAAAAAATGGTTTTGTGGGCTAAGCCCAGGGTCCCCATGCTGTGTGCAGCCAAGGGACTTGGTGTCCTGTGTCCCAGCTGCACCATCCATGGCTGAAAGGGGCCAACATGAGCTCAAACCATAGCTTCAGAGGGTGCAAGCCTCAAGCCTCAGCAGCTCCCACATGGTGTTGAGCCTGAGAGTGCACAGAAGTAAAGAACTGGGGTTTGAGAACCTCTGCCTAGATTTCAAAGTATGTATGGAAACGCCTGGATGCCCAGGAAGCAGTTTGCTGCAGGGGCAGGACTCTCACAGAGAACCTCTGCTAGGGCAGTGAGGAAGGGAAATGTGGGGTAAGAACCCCCACAAAGCATCCTTACTGGGGCCCCACCTAGTGGAGCTGTGAGAAGAGGGCCACCATCCTCCAGACCCCAGAATGATAGATCCACCGACAGCTTGCACCATGTGCCTGGAAAAGCCCCAGACACTCAATGCCAGCCTGTGAAAGCAGCCAGGATGGGAGACTATATCCTGCATAGCCACAGGGGCAGAGCTGCTCAAGGTCATGGAAGCCTACCTCTTGGCATCAGCTTGACCTGGATGTGAGACATAGAGTCAAAAGGAGATCATTTTAGGGCTTTAAGATTTGACTGTCCCACTGGATTTTGCAGTTGTGTGGGGGCAAGTAGCCCCTTTGTTTTGGCCAATGTCTCCCATCTGGAATGGCTGTATTTACTCAATGTCTGTGCTCCCATTGTATCTAGGAAGTAACTAACTTGCTTTTGATTTTGTAGGCTCATAGGCAAAAGGGACTTGCCTTGTCTCAAATGAGACTTTGGACTGTGGACTTTTGAGTTAATGCTGAAATGAATTAAGACTTTGGGGGACTGTTGGGAAGGCATGATTTGTTTTGAAATATGAGGACATGAGATTTGGGAGGGGCCATGGGCAGAATGATATGGTTTGGCCATATTCCCACTCAAATATCATCTTGAATTTCCATGTGTTGTGGGAGGGACCTGGTGGGTGGTAACTGAATCATGGGGGTAAGTTTTTCCCATGCTGTTCTTATGATAGTGAATAAGTCTCATGGGATCTGACGGTTCTATATGGGGTAGTTTCCCTGCATAAGCTCTCTCTCTCTTTGCCTGCTGCCATCCACATAAGATGTGACTTGCTCCTCCTTGCCTTCTGCCCTGCCATGATTGTGAGGCCTTCTCAGCCATGTGGAACTGTAAGTCCAATAAACCTTTCTTTTGTAAATTGTCCAGTCTCAGGTATGTCTTTATCAGCAGTGTGAAAACAGACTAATACACCGCCGATACTTTTCCTGTAACTGGTTCCATTTTGCATGTTACTTGGAAGTCCTTTTCAATGTTACATAGTTTTACACAAGGAATTCCACACTGCTTTGCATGTTTTTCTAAAATCATTATATGCCTTTATAATTGCCCTTTTTAATGTTGCTTATTTTAGTGTGGTAATAAATAATTATTAATATCCTTTTTTTCCAAAAAGGAAGTATTTAAAGTCAGCTATCTAAATAGCACCATGAGAAGTATTATGTATGTGAATTATGAATGTAAATATGTTTATGAATACTAATTGCCAATTTATATAAATATTTTGAATATCAATATTATGTAATAAATAGTTTAAAATTCTAGTAGCATAAATATTTAAAGTTTTTTTTTTTCTTGAGTCTAAAGGACTGGAAATTTTTATTCAAATTCAGTTTGTTGGAAGAATATCTTAAAGTTTAGGAAGTTAAATAGCATGCTTTCTTTTAACAGTTAACTTAGATTTATATAGAAATTGGGAAGAACATGATATAAACCTTTCAACTAGCACTCTCTTAAGCACCGGAAAAATCATTACCTTTCCCAGTTCTTTCAATTTCTGTCATAAGAAGCATAGAGAACAGAACTATATATTTTGGTAATTAATTTCCTTAAGATAATGTTAGAAACATCATGTTCTTTAAAATATAAATGAATTTCAAGGTGAGCATGCTGGAGGATAATATTAATGGCATGTGATTTATTGTGACAAGAGATCTGATCTGAAATACCATTATTAGGAGTACTTAAAAAAATCCATTTGCAAATTCCTGAAAATATGAAAGTGTGCTATGGCTGAGCCTGTCGCAATGTTGAAATCTGAACTATCTGCCATTGTAAGTACGAAATTGCTTGGGTACAATATGTCTTCCTCACAGAAATTCATCAGAAAATGTTCATATCCTGAATATATCACATTATGGTTTAGGGAATTGCCTAAATGCTTGAAATGATAACTGTAGACTTAATCTGCAAATGTATAGATTGAAACATACATGCCTAATTGACTTGGTAATATATGGAATTCGGTGGCTGATCATTATCTTAAAAAACATTTGGCCAATAATACATTGAACATCTACTCTATACCTGGTTCTTGAACTCGCAATAGAAACCTGTGACTTTGTGTCATTTTACAGAGTATTTTCTATGTTATTATCTCTAGCGAAGAGTCCCTATAAGCTATTTATAAGCCAGATTCATTCATTTTCTTTGCAAAACTCAAATTTGCAAAGAAGTTTTAATAGTTAGTTTTACATCTTGTAAAAAACATTGCAGTTTACGAACACATTGTTGTAAATGGCATCTAATCACAAATTGAGCAGTGAGAAATGTCACAAATTAGTAGAGCTATTAGTAATAAAAAATTAAATAGATATGTGAATAATAGAAGTCTTTATGAGTAAGAAGACTTAAAAATTATTCTGCAGAAAGAAATTCATTAGCCTCTTATGCTTGAGAGAGGGTAATAAATATTGGCATTCTTACACATAGGTTGTCAAATATGATTAGCACATAAATATATTGATATACCTCTCTATACATTCAATTCTCCCCTGCCCTCTCACCCTGCTGCCACAATTCTCTCCTTTTTCTGTTGCTATGGCTCTCTTTTTCTCTCTCTTTCTCTCTCTCCTCAATAAGTGTAGGACAGTAATGCCTTATAAATTGTAAACATTTGTTTTCTTGGTATATTTCTTAAAGCCTTTAACTCTCTAAGAGGTACACTCCAAAAGGTATTATCCAAACACGCTTTTGTTTTTGCTTGAAACCTATTTTAATATATGAATATAAACTTCTTTATGAATATAACATAAATAATATATATGAATATAAATATGAATGCTTCATAGAATGACATGTGGAAAAGCATAGACTACTCTATCTTATGTTTTGTATACATTAATAGCTATATTCATTTCCAGGATATTTGAGGTGTATAATCAAGTGCTGAAATCTATACAGTACATATACTTTCACTGTTATGTCAATTTATTTTTACATGTGTTTCATGAACTAAAACTAAATCTTGTAAAATAAAAATGTCTATTCTAGGTACAAAGACAATCTATAGGTGCAAAATTTTAATTAGATTACTTTCATTTAATTTTGAAATGCACCTGGAGCAAAATTCAAACAGTACAATAAAGAAAAATACAGTTGTCACCACAACCACTTTGTTCCCCTCTCCAGAAGCAACCAGAGTTATAAAATTTGTGTGAATTATTCTGAAAATATATGTACACATATATATCCATATATGCATTTATTTCATTTTCTTTACAATAAAAAGTATAGTTTTCTGAGCTATGAGGAAAAAAGCAAATCATAAGCTCATGATTTATTTGTAGGGTAAAAAACAAATCAAGGCAATACCCAACATAGGTATTAGATTATGTTTTTAGTTACTAAAAATATATATATCTTTTTTGAGATGGAATCTCGCTCTGTTGCCCAGGCTGGAGTGCAATGGTGCAATCTCAGCTCACTGCAACCTCTGCCTCCTGGGTTCAAATGATTCTCCTGCCTCAGCCTCTTGAGTAGCTTGGGTTACAGGCACCCACTACCACACCCTCATTTTTGTATTTTTAGTAGAGACAAGGTTTCTTCATGTTGGTCGGGCTGGTCTCGAACTCCCGACCTCATGATCTGCTCGCCTTGGCCTCCCAAAGTGCTGGGATTACAGGCATGAGCCACCGTGCCCGGCCTACTAAAAAGATCTCAATTGGTAAGTTTAATGAAAAATTGATACAAACTCATGAAACATTTGCTGTGATGATTTATGCATAAAGTAGTGCACTCAATTTTAATATTTAGAAAACTATAAAACAATTTTGAAATAGTTTTTAACAGTATTTATTATGAAACTACATGGGAGATTACATCAATGTACTCATGAGTGAAAAATTGAAATAAATGTAAGAATGTCCAGGGGCAGGTATCTAATAAATGGTCTGTAACACTTATGGCAAGATGTAAGCCAAATGCAGAGACAATAAAGCCCTTGGCTTTGAATATTAATAGATAAAGTAACTTAAATATCTATACAGAAATGCTAGTTATGGTTTTGTAGCTTTGTGAGCTGAATAGAGTGGAAATGAGTATAATTGAAGCAAAAGATAATTCACTTCTTCTGCCCCACTCTTCTAGGGGAGTGAGGTGGAGAGAGCCATATTTCCTTCTAGAAATGGGGAAGATACGGAACCAAGGCTTTCCTATTTCCCTGAGTAACTGTGAAGGTCAGTGTCTACATTTTTGAAGAAAAAATGTTTGCCTATTGCTCTTATGAGGAAAGAAATTTTGTTTGTCAAGGCTTTTCTCCTTGAAGAAATGTCTCTAAAAATAATTTATATTGGCATTGATATTACTATAATTTCTTTTGCATTTAGTTTAGGCCAATTTGAAGCTGAGAGTCCAAAGATATATAATCCCTATGTAATATACACTTAGCATTATCAAATCAGAACCCTGTGTTTTTCCTTGGGATTAAGGTTGATTGCTGTTAATATAAGTCATGCAAACTTCCAGTGTGTCTTAAAACTATTATTTTCATATTTTACTTGAAATCTTTCTTTATAGCACATGAGAATGAAATAGAGATGACTCATTGCATTCTTCATCATAGTTTCATCACAACCTAAGAAAAATTTAATTCATTTATCCTATCGTCTTAATATTTACACACACACACACACACACACACACACACACACGCACACAAAGCCTCATTAAGCCACTATATTATAAAATATTCTACACCATCTAGTGATCTTTCTATGGCAAAATTCAGTAACTATATCTATAATTTCATCTCTTTTGTCATCTTACCTACTGTTGAATTTCTCTGGGTGTTTTTCTCTCATGATGTGGAATCTGTGTGCAATGGAGGCATCCTAAGGGGAGAAAATAGAAAACAAAAACAGGACGGTTTATGATCCTATTATCTTGTGAAAATGTAGGCTAAAATAAAAAAATAACATTTTAAAATGAACTTCTCTTTACAATATTATTGCCAACAAGACTATGTGAAATTAGGCAAAAATGTGTGATCCATATAAATTCTATGCAGAAGTGATTTATGTAATAATTTCACAATTGATTATTTGTTACATTTACATCCAAGACTTTATTGCTATTTAATTTCTATATCTCCTTTAATGACTGGCTTTGGCCTCATGTTCAACGTATGTTGAAGATAGCACATATGAATGTAAATGTCAAATAGTAATGGAAAATATTGTTAAGCAACAGTTAGAAGGATGGCCTAAGTGGAGAAATGATCAGTACAGAAGCTCCTAATTATTTGAGATTAATTATGGGTAAAAGGATAGTTTGAGGGTGCATGTCTAGTAAAGATAAGTGCAATACTTGACTTCAGAATTTGCTCAGGTTGTCTTGATGTGTAATTAATAACTGTTTGGACCACAAGCAACTTTCTGGCATATCTCGTTGAATAGAAAAAACAACAACAACAACAAAGAGAAACATTAATTTTGGGGGAATTGGTGACAGATACAATTTGTTTCTGAGACCCCAAGTGCATCAGTTCTGACCCTAATGGATGTTTTTTACTTTTAGCAAATACAGAATTTTTCCATGAGATGGAAATCATACTCAATGTGTGAGACTGGTGAAATACTGCTATCCAAGCTTTTCAAGCACGGACTGCTCCAACTGACTCTAAATAATTATCTCTGTTATTCCAAGTGTGGAGATATTTTCCCATTCTTCATCCACACATGATTAATCACTCAAATGAGGAACTAATATATTTACCAGTCATCTCAACAGAAAAGGGCTATTGTTGACATTCACTGTTAATTTTGTTTCAAAGTGGAGATAAAAGAAAAAGAAAACCAAACTCAAGGAAATAAAGAAGTTGTGTATTTGAGAGAACCTTGAAAACACTAATCAAGGATTAAAAGTCTAATGAATGAAATGAAAGGCTAATGTGCTTACTCATGCATAACAAAGCACGAAGCACAAAAAGAGAGGGACCAATGCCCACTGCAGATGGCAGAGAGTTGCAGGATAGAGCTAACTGTAATTTTTTTCTGTATAAACATTTGATACCCTAAAATTTGTCAAGTAATTGAATTAATCCATGAATGAAAATCACCCAGACATATAGATAGAGGTGTATAGAAACAATGCTTATAATAAAGGTTACAAAAATCCCCTTCTACGGTTTAATATTTAAGATGTTATTTTGTTATATATACATGGCCAACTTCCTGGTTTGCTAGGAAGTACAAATATCAAGATGGTTCACTTTTATTCATCCAACGATAACTCTCTAATCTAGTCACAGAGTTCCTTTTTATAAATTTAATTCTATTAAGTCATAAACATATTATACTTTATAACATGAAGTTGTCTTACTGTGGTATGAGATTACAGGAAAAACATCTGAACTGGGCTATTTATGGTATATGTAGCATGATCAATTAATTAATTTTGAAATGCACTTACTTTTACTTTATCCCTAATCTGGTACAAAATCAATTTGGAACACCTTCCAATTAAAGGCATACATTCAGCAGACTAGTTAAACAAAAGCAAAGGAATATGAATCAAACACTAAGAATGAATGATCAATATTGCTTCCCAAAAGGAGAGTATCATTGAATTTACTTCTGCTTGAATTGTTTCTGCTAAGTTGGGGAGACTGAGACTTTTAAAAATAGATTGTGTAGTACAATTTTTTTACAAGTGTATATTTTTGTAATAACAAATTTCTTCCTTTACAAAGCAACATAAACAGAATAGAGAAAGGGAGAGAGGCAAGAAGAGAGGAGGGAGAAGAGAGTGGAGAGACAGCAAAAGACCATTTAAGTAGACTAGACTATAATTGGGTAAACTCCTAGAAACACAGGACTGCATAGCCAAAGATAAAACTGATATTAGCTTATCTATCTTCAAGATACTTGGACAATGGATCATTTAGTTAAGAGGGGAAAAAATAAAACGTAGTGTCAAACACTAGCAGGTCTTTTCCTTGTGTTGAATAGGTTCCACCATAAAAAGAGAGCTGGCATTGCCAACTACAGGATTGATAAGGAACAATGACAGCAGGTGTTCATTTGGATGAGAATTCAGATCCAATTCACATGGGACCCTGTCCCTTTGGCATAACTCCAAAGGGCTTGATAGAGTACTGCCAAAATCTGCAACATTATCCAGCAGCCATTTTTCAAGAGACACTAAAGGTTCTCTAAAGACAGGCCAAATAAGAAAAAGCTAAAATGCAATTTTAAAATAAATTTTACCATTTCTGTCTGAATGCATTACAGTTTTTAGACAACAGAAATAAATTAGCATTACTTCCACTTCCTAGAAGGCAGAAACTCTGAATTCAGACTTTCTACTTCCAAGCCTTGTGACTTCAAACAAATTATTTATTCATTGAGAATCACAGCTTTGTTATCTTTAAAAGAGGATACTGACATCCCTTCAAAGCACCTTGGTGGAGATTTAATATCATTCTCTATAGCAATTGGAACAGTATTCTGTATAGCTCGTAGTTTCATACATCTTATATACAAACCAGTATTTTCTTAAAGTTAAATGAGAATGCTAAATATGGTTAAATGACATATTTTTGAAATATATCTTTAAAGACTCAAATTGCTTTTTATTATTTCCTTAACCTATATAGCTTTATTTTTAATTAATTAAAAAATCTAAGAAATGAAAATAAATCAATTTTATTAAAGCAAAACAAATTTAAGCCCTCATCGTGTTATTCAAACAGTAAAAAAAAATTAGCAACTTTTCTTGCTATATTTACATATATAAGTAGATACAAATATATGTATATCAAATAATCAGCTTATTAGCCATATCTGTCTCCAATACTTGGTCACTAGTATTTTTCTGAAACGTATTTTTCCTTTTTCTGTATAGACTTATTTATGTTTTAAGTAAAATTGCCCTAAATCTCCAAATTTGCATTTTATGATATTAATTTGAAAAGCTGATTATTTTCTATGGATCATAGCATTTTCAATTGAGAGAATATTCTATATGTGTTGAGATCCCAGAGCCTATAGCAAATTCTGCTGAGGAGAATATTGTCTTTATAAAAGGTAAAATATATGTACCCAAATATTGTCATCAGTATTATCTTTTATTCTGTTTAAAGAATCTTTCTCTCACAAATAGTTTCTAAAATTTGTCAAGTAAATTGTTCGTTTTTGATGATTTGACCATTGCACCACATTAAATATCTTTTCAATTTTATTCCATTTTAGAATCGAATATAAATTTAGCCAATTAGAAATGAGTTTCATCAAAAGAGTTATTCCAAAATCGAATTTTAGAATTAAAAATATCTTGCATACTATACGGGTTTTTATTATTGAAATAATTTAGTTCTTCCTTGTTTTTGGAGGAATAAATTCCAGTCTCTCCCTGTGTGCAAACTTTTCTTTTTCTCAAAAATTGTAATTTACTAAAAAGTTTCAAAAGCTGGTTTTCGGTGCTGTATTTGTTGAATATTTTGTTAAAGATTTCCAGTAATATTTTCGAAGTGTTATTGCATACAAGAAAATTGCCAATTTTAAGTGTACACTTCAATAAGTTTTGTCAAAGGTGTACAATAACAACAACCTTTTCCTAAGCTTTTGTTCATTCATATTTCTTCTTACGTGGACTACATATTGAAGTCTGTGTCCATTTATCTCTGTATATTAAATTGACTGGGTTCAAGACCCAGCTCTAAATTTTACTGAATATTTTACCTTGAAAAGTTTGCTTAGATTACCATTATTGTCATTTTCCTATATTAAAATAAGAATAATTTTAATAATGCCTGCCTTGCTTTGAAGATCTGGTGTTCTAATACCTGGAAAATAACGAGAACTGTGCCTGGTGTATAGAAAGCAAGAAAATAAATGTTAGCTATTACTATTGAAATATATTCATGATTTTGAGATTCATAATACCTTCTCCTTTGGTTTATTGAGATGGTTAATTAAATAAATTGCATAATCTTTAAGATGAAGTATATGAGGAAATTTTTGCTTTGGTATTCAGAATTTTGTGGGTTATGCATTCATATATGATAAATTATCTAACAAACTCAAAAGGGCGAGGAATATCACACTATACTTAAACTTCACATAAATATTTCTGCACTAGTACATATGAATATTGACTCAAGGAAAGATAAATTAACAATGTGAGATAGAGCTAACTGTAATTACAGTTACACTAGAAACACTACACTTTGTAATACCACAAAGAGCAGCTTAGTTCAGGTTATAGTTCTCACTAAGAAACTATAAAAATTTGGGTTTACAAAGCTTTGTTAGATGGAGCTTTTAGATAAGAGATTGTGGTTCTGTATTTCCCATCTGGAATAAAACAACGTTTGCTCTCCTGACAGTCTTTACCTGAATGTACTATGCTCTCTTGACAATCATTACCTGAATATAATATTTATATAAGGCACTATTTTTACCTGTTAATATTTTTAAAGAAAATTACAATAATAGCCACAAGTGGGATTATTTCCCAGGCAGATTGTATCAGATATTGATATCTGTAGTGCTGGGTTGATAAACAGAGCCAGAAGGTTTTCTTCTTTATGCTGCAGAATAGTTAATAATGCATGGGAATTATTTGTTCTTTAATCATCTGTGAAATGTTGGCCTGGCATTTTTTTTAGAGCTAACATTTTGGTTTTCTTGATTTCTCTGATATATTAGTTTTTCTATCTCTTCATAAATTATGTGTTTTATTACATCATCTGTAGTGGGCTCAGTGGTGCCCCCCAAAAAGTTATCAAATGCTAATAGCTGGAACCTGGTAACTTTTTTTTTATAGAAGTGACCAAGTTCATGATTGATATCGACTGGAACCAGCGACTCCTCTCTACATTGCACTTTCTTTTTGCGGGAATAGGAATGTGTACAACTGTCATACTATGCTTTTTTTGCCACTGTATTTTGAAAGCACATAACTTGTTTTCTACTTTCACATGTCCACAAATGGAGAGATATTTTACCTGAAGATGGATCATACCAAGTGTCATCTATATCTGATTTAGGTTATTTACATGATGAGCTTTGGGACTTGGAGCTGAAGATATTTAGATCAGATTTTCTACTTAAGTTGATGATGTAAAGGACTGAGCCATTTGGGGATATCAAAATGAGGTAAATGTATTTTGCACACAGACATGAATCTTTGGGGGCCAGAGGACAGTTAGCAGTGGGATGACTGTGATCCCTAAACATATCAGGTCCTAATCTCTAGAACCTTGAAATGTTACCTTCGATGGTAAAGGTTTTTGAAAATATGATTAATAATTTGGTGATGAGAAGATTATCCAGGTGGGACCTAATTCCCTTCACAATTTCCTTATGAGAGAGAAACAGAGATTAGACAGGAGGAGACGATGAGACTATAAAGGCAGACATTGGAGTGGTGCAGCCACAGCTTAAAGAATGCTGAAAGCCACCAGAAGCCGAGAGTGGCAAGAAATGTTTTCTTCCCCATCGCCTCTGGAGGGAGCATAGACCTGGGAGCACCTTGATTTTAGTCCAGGGATATTAAATTTGGATTTATCATCCCTTGAACTGTGAGACAATACGTTTCTGTTGTTATAAGCCAACAGGTTTGTGGTAATTTGTTGCAGCAGGCATGGGAAACTTATACTTCATCTGTTCATGTAGGGTTTTTTTTTTTTTTGAGAAAAACATTATTCTATAATATTTTAATTCTTTCTTGAATCCATGGTTATTTTTATCCTCTTAATTTGAATTTGCATTATTTTTGTACTTAGCACGCAGTTTAGAATCTATAACTTAGCAAAAAGGCATATGAGCACATTAGAATAGGCATAGCAAAGTCTATATATATGTCAACTCCACAAAGTCGACATACAACAACCAAACAGTAAAACTCTAGAGGTAAAAACTGTTGTTTGGAAAAGAAAGACTTATTTTAACGCGACGATACAGCGTGACTGTTTTCCCCTCTGAATATCATGTTGAATTGTGGTACCCAGTGTTGGACGTGGGGCCTCGTGGGAGGAAATTAGATCATGGGGGCAGATTTCTTATGAGTGCTTCAGCACCATCTCCTTGGTGTTGCCACAATGGGTGAGTTCTCATGAGATCTGGCTTCCTAAAGTGTGTGGCATCTCCCCACACCTCTTGCTCCTGATATTGCCATGTGAGGCACCTGTTGCCCCTTTGCTTTCTGCCACGATCGTAAGCTTCCTCAGGCTTCAACAGAAGCTTATGCTGGTGCTCTGCTTCCTGTACAGTCTGCAGAACCTTAAGCCAATTAAATCTCTTTTCTTAGAAATTACCCAGCCTCAGGTGTTTCTTTATAGCAAGCAAGAATGGCCTAACACACTCCAGATAGCACTGCTGAGTATCTATTTAACATTGTATGTGCGGTCTTTAGAAATATAACAGATCAAGAATTAAACAATAAAAGTTACATGTATCATAAAGAAAAAGAAAAGCTATCATTATTTGTACATGATATAATGTTATATACAGCAAATTCAAAGAAATAAACTGAAATCCACATAAATTGAGAGAAGAGTTTAAAGTTTCCCAGATATAGGAATAGTATATGACAATTAGTGGAATTGACAACATTAAAACAAAGTAACAGAAAATAATACCATTTACAATGGGAAAAGTAATTATAAATATATAGGTAAAAAGTCTGCTAATCTGAGTCCTATGGGGAAAAATGATAATTACTGAAAGACACACACACAAACACACACACACACAATCAGTGGAGATTGTGTGTAACACACTATCCTGAGTTACAAAGATTTAGGGAGTTGATGTTACAGTATCTGAGGAATGATACAAGCTGTTCTAAATGTGAGCATAGGTAGGAGCACCTGGACTTTTCTCTGTTAGACTGCATTTTTTGTCTTTTAGAACTAATGATCATGAGGGTGTGTGTGTGTGTGTGTTTGTGTGATTCCACAGGAACTCAGATGCATTATGTTGCACATCTGCAACTTCGCCTGCTGTGAATACTTCAGATGGAACCCATTGTAGATTTCTGTTACTTACTTTTGGATTACACTGCTGGAACAACCAGGGCATTTTTCTAGAATGAAATAACTTAGAGACTTGGAGAAATACATGATTGAGAGCAAGTTAATGGGATTTAGAATAAAGCAAATCCCTAGAGTAGGATATAGGATTTGCTGAATGGTACATGAAAATTCAAAAGCAGATTTTAAATAGGGACACCTGGCCGGGTGCAGTGGCTCACGCCTGTAATCCCAGCACTTTGGGAGACTGAGACATGCAGATCACTTGAGACCAGCCTGGTCAACATGGTGAAACCCCGTCTCTACTAAAAATACAGAAAAAAAAAATAGCCAGGCACGGTGGCAGGCACCTGTAATCCCAGCTACTGGGAGGCTGAGGCAGGAGAATCACTTGAACCCAGGAGGCGGAGGTTGCAGTGAGCCAAGACTGCGCCATTGCACTCTGGCCTGGATAACAAGAATAAAACTCCAACTCAAAAAAAAAAAAAAAAATAGGGACACTTTGGATGAAGGTGGCTGCACCTGTGAGCAGGTTCCAAGTGAATTATTTAATTTCTTGGGTATTTGATATTAGGTGATGGCAAAATTTATAATTAGAATTCAGTTTGTTATTAATCTCAAACTTTACAATCCATTTGTCTTTTTTTAAAAAAATAATTATTCCATAAAGTTGGACACAGTCATATCACTCTTGTGATTGTGTTGCAGAGGGCAGTGATACCCAGGTTATCTGTGAGATAAGGCCTGCCTTACTTCAGCATCTTCCCATTGTCCCTCCCATTCAGGAAGGGCCCCTAGGGAAAGTAGTAGCTATACACTGGGAGAAGGGGCAGCATCATTATTCTATCAAAAACAGATGGTGGCCTCTAATCTGAAGAAGTGCACTGTTGTAATTGGAGGAAAGTTTACTGTTTTAAAATGGCTACCAAAAAGTCTGTGGGAAAACACATAGGATCATGCAGAATACTGGGGTAGGTAAAACACTCGTATGTCCAAAGGGACAATGTGAGGAGCTAGTTACCAGACCAAGAGGGAAAGAGTTATATAGAGAAAACTGCCTTGGGAGGAAAAGACATCTAGCACCAGGTGACTTTTTCACCGAGGTATCCAGGAACATAAGAACCCGAACCCTGCTTTATTTCCTCTCATATACTGTGGGGATCTCAACTGGCCAACTCCACTAGAAGAAAGAAGGCAAGGGAACTTTGCTGTCTGCTACACAGGACATTTCTCAGGGAGACAGCAGAATGGACAAGGGCAGAGAGAATATCTAGAGAGGCAAACAGAAGCACCCAGAACACAGGGACCACAGTCCTTGAGATTCAATGCTTGTGGTAGAATGGAGAGCTGTGTGTTCACAGAAGTCTAAAAAGCACCAGTACCAAATCTATGGTACAGTATTGACAATTATTAATTAAGGTGAGCACCGGAGTATCAATATAAATTGTTTTATATTTTCCTCTATACATTATGCATTAAACATTTACATTTAAACTTCAATAATTTAGATTAAAAGTATTTCATTAAACCTATAGATTTAATTGAAGTAAAAGATTAATCTTTGTCTTATTAAAATTGATACATAGCATTACCTTTAACCTTTTCATAATGGCCACAGTCATCTTGTTAAGTAACACACGCCATGTACTGTGGTGGGCAGAGTGTGTAGGGCTATTCACTTTCCATGAAATGACTCCAGACTGCCGAGTGGTAGTTGTGCCTTCTAATCTTTTCAGTATTTTTAACTTATTTCCTCTTCCATCATATTAGACTGTTTAACATTCACATCCTGCTGCAAACAACATGTCTGTCGCTAGCAGTTTCCTTCTGTTTGCTTGATTTTAATTGTCATGTATTGAAAAGAAATGAAACCTTAGAATTTTAAATTTAGAATTGATCTTAAATAATGCCCATAGGTTAGACTAGTAGGGTGGTTTTAAAAAAGCCAAGATGAATCTAGAATAGGACCAATAAGCATAAAAGGAGCTGGATTAAAACTCTGTGGGCTTCTACCGTAAGTGAATGTTAGTAATTTTCTATGTGAACTTTAAGTTAATCATTGTAACTATTTCTAAATATTTAATTATGCCTACTGCCTAGATTTCCATTTTAATCCAAAAAGTCAAAGTTCTTAAGAAAATTCCTTTTTTTTTTTTTTTTTGAGATAGAATCTCTCCCTGTCACCAAGGCTGGAGTTCAGTGGTGTGATTATAGCTCACTGCAGCCTTGAACTCCTGGGCTTAAGTGATCCTCTTGCCTTGACCCCTCAAGTAAGCTGGGATTATAGGCATGAGCCATCATGCCTGACTAACGTTTCTTTTTTTCTTTAGAGATGAGAGATGAGGTCAAGCTATGTTGTCCAGGCTACTCTCAAACTCCTGGCCTCAAGTGATTCTCCTACTTCAGCCTCCAAAATGTTGGAATTAACAGGTGTGAGCCAATGTGCCTGGCAAAAATTACCTTTGACAAATCAATTATTATTGGAAATAAAATATATTTCTCATCTGCTGTAAATAAAAACTTACAAAAATTAGAATATGACAGGATTGAAAGCAAATATATAAATGATTACTATGCGTCTCAATTCCAAAACAGAAACCCATGACTACAGCTAGGGAATCAGATGAGGAGATTTTAATTAAGTTTTAATAATCTTCCTGAGAATTTCTCTAGGTTACAAATATTTCATACAGAAGAGTTCATGAAATTGGGCAGACTAATTCAAAATATGAAAAAAATTGACCTCAGAGAATCTAGAGACAACTTCCAAGAAGATAATATAAATTATAAATCCCATTCTTGCTCTTTCCTGCATACAATACGTAGCATTAGCAATGCCAGAAAACGTCTGTAATGGTCATTTCACATAATTAACTGTAAGCTTCAGAAACAAACTTGTAGAAACAATAAACTTAGTATACACTTACTATAACCACAAATAGATCATTTCTGTGATTAAAATGCTCCCTTAAATACAAAGTTTCTTCTACCAAGCAAATTCCAGACTCATTTTTAATGGATTAAAGAGATGGAATTTCTCTTAAGGCATTTATTTTAAATCTCTAGATTTAGGCCAGTTGCAGTGGCTCCTGCCTGTTAACCCAGCACTTTGGGAGGCTGAGGTGGGCAGATCACCTGAGTTCAGGAGTCTGAGACCAAAATGGCAAAGCCCTATTTCTACTCAAAAAAAAAAAAAAAAAAAGTATATATATAAAATTAGCTTGGTGTGGTGGCACGCACCTGTAGTACCAGCTACTCAGGAGGCTGAGGCAGGAGAATCGCTTGAACTCAGGAGGAGGAGATTGCAGTGAGCTGAGATTGTGCCACTGCACTCCATCCAAACTGGGTGACAGAGCAAGACTCTGTTTCCAAAACAACAACAACAACAACAACAAAACAACAACAACAACAACAACAACAAAAACCCTTCTAGATTTAGGTCTAGAAATCTAAAATGAAGAAAATTGTACAGAACATACAATCAGAACTGAATTAAAAGTGTAACCCAACATGTCATGGAAGAAACAAATCATCTGTGTCTTAACATAGAATTAATCTACTTCCCTAAGTGTCACCTGCCAAGAAAATACTTAACAAAAATCTTTACTAAGATGATCATAGGCCTAGAATATTTCACAAACTCTGCCTGTATCTATTGAATAATGTAGGGTTCCAATGTGTTTTGGTCTCCCTCTAATAGAATCCTTATTTCATAGTTTCCATTCCTCTTTCCCAGTTAGAAAACAATGACAGGTATATAAACTTATATAGCTAAAATATTTACTATAATCACTTGATTGAGATTTTGAATTGAGAAATCAAGTCAATATAATATACTTAAAACTTCATTTCACAGTAAATTAGATATTTAACTCTGTTTTAGTTTCTGGAAACCCTAAGTGTTTTTGCTGATATATATTATTTTCAATAATCAAGATATCTTTTTCAGTTAATGCACAAAGGTTGTATCTATCAATTACATTTATATGTCTCAGGCTGATTGGTCTTTGCAGTGTTCATTCAATCTGATAAAAGCTGCAAATGTGTTCAGTGCTTTGATGTAATTTCCATAAATCTGCAAAGAAAGACTTATCATCTTTGAATGCCCAAGGGTGTGAAATGTGACAGCGTAATACTTAATTTTGCAAAATAAATCCAAGTCAAAACCTCATGTGCGTTCGCAATCATTAAATTGAAGTGGGGAATGACCAAAGTGGTATGAATGGTCACCAGTAACTTGGGATGAGATAGGAGAGTAAGAGGTAGGGATACAGGCAGCAGTGGAGCCTGAGGTGGACACAAAGGAGGAGGGGAAATGAGATAGAAGAAAAATCATGTTTACTATCTACAAGTAGGAATGAGAATAGATCTCAAAGGTGAGAGAGGAAATAAGCCTGCAATTGAGGGTAAGGGGTCCCTTGAGAATTATATTGGGACAGAGAGAAGGGAGCTGGATATGTGGTGGAATGAGAACTAGAAATAATACAACTTTCACGGCAAAAGTCTGAAGGTAAAGCTCTCTATAACATTCATTAACTCAACGCCAATAGTATCGATGCTGCACCAAGAACAGAGCGCAAAGTGCAATTACAGAGTTTTTAATCCCATTTAATTTCCTTAGTGAGTCTATGAGGTAAATATTGTTTTAGAGAAAAAACTGAAACTTAATTGGCTTACATAACTCAGCAAAAATCAAGCTAAGGTAGCCAAAACTTAAACCAGAATATATGTACATATATGTAAATAGCACATAGTTACGTAGTCTACTATCTCAAAAGGCTTTAGCTTATGAATTCCAAAGAGAATCAAGCTTTATTATAAGAATAATTTCCAAAATATAATTATATTCTTTATACCTGAAAGACAATTATATTAATAATTTGGTTAATTTCAATTAGATATCTCAAAGTGGCAGCATAGTTTATTTATTTGCATCTCATTTCATCTAGGCAGCCATGTGCCCAGCTAATAAACAAATAAATTCTGAATTTCCTGGGTTCTTTTGTAACTAGAAATGGTTATCTAAATAGAGGTCCCTTCCACGCTTCATCACTACCACCTTACTCACAGGAATGTGGACTTAATTCCTGAAAGGTGAAAAAGGGGACAAAAAGGAGTCCAGTCCTTTAAAACAACTTGAAGCTGTCATACTGGCTTTGAACTAACTTCTTCCAGTTGTGCTGGGAAAAGAAGCCCATGACTTAGAACTTTGCTATTGTTCCATAAGGCCAATCATGATCCTAACTGAAACAAAGGTAATCATTTATTCAGCACCTCATTCCTGTGAGAACATAAAATTAGGGAGTCAGTAAATTCTGTAATGGCGATTTCTACAAAATATTTCACTCAGTTATTTTTCTTTAGAGACAAAATTACAAAACTTTGTATTTATATAGAGCTGTGTGATTTCCAAATGATTTTCTGGTAAATTATACATTTTGGCCTGATTAATTGTGGTAATTTTTTTTTAAATGCAGAAACAGGAGAGATGCTAATGTTTGCCTTTTAGAAAAAATAGATTTGAGTTTAAGGGGCTTTCTAGAGATTATGCATCTCCCTAGAAGTGAGAATGAGTTTAGTCTTTAAACTCCCAATCCATGACTCATGGTGCTACTTCCATATTGATATGGTTTGGCTGTGTCCCCACCCAAATCTCATTGGGAATTTTAGCTCCCATAATTCCCATCTGTTATGAGAGGGAGTAGGTGGGAGAAAATTTAATCATGGGGGCATTTTCCCCCATGTTGTTCTCATGGTAGTGAATAAGTCTCATGAGATCTGATGGTTTTTTAAGGGAAAACTCCTTTCACTTGGCTCTCATATTCTCTCTCTTGTCTGCTGCCATGTAAGATGTGCCTTTTACCTTCTGCCATGATTGCCAGATCTTCCCAGGCACATAGAACTGTGAATTCATTAAATCTCCTTTTCTTTATAAATTACCCAGTCTCAGGTGTGTCTTTATCTGCAGCATGGAAATGGACTAATACACATCTCGCCAAGCAATACAGATTACTGGATAATTCACTTGATGTTAATTTTCATGGAGAACCACTTCTGCTTTTCTCTAAGGTATTTCATCATTTATTGTTGCTAATGCTATTAGCATCCAATATTTCCTAAAAGAACACATATTATTCAGAAATTTAGAGGCTGCTTGTGTCCATAATTCTATTCTTAACCTAATGGTAGGTTTTATTTAATTAACGATTTAGTTCCTGGAGGATGTTAAAAAACAAAATAATGTTGATTGATTCTTTTTAAATGATAAATAACATTTGTCCTGGTTCTTTGTTCTCAAGAATAGTATTATTTTAAATGTCCTTTATTGTAATCATAGTAATTAAAGAGAATCAAATCAGTAAATTAATAGCTTAAAACCATAATGAGAGACTCCTAATTTATCTAACTTAAGTTAGAAAAATTGAGTCCAACATCCCTCAGCAAAAATATCTCATACCTCAGTGCTACAAAGAACATTGTAAAAAGTGACTGCAGAACTCCCACAATACTAAACTAGTATTTGAAAGAGAATATAGGCCTATTACATTATCCTCATAAATGATTAATATTTAATTCATAAAAGTTTACAGAGATAAGTGTTTTGTTTATAAAGTAATATAAAAACTAAAATCTATTGTGTATCTAGAAAAAAATTTTACACATAAAATCTACAAGAGGAAATTGGTCCTGTTAATCTTTGCTTTTATTACCCTAAAACAGGGCTATAACTAGTCTATTGAAGACTTTCCTATGGGCAGCAGAGAAAGGAACAATAATGTGAACAGGTTTTATGTACTGCAGAAGATCAAATCTTGTTGAGGGAGTGAGGGGGTAGCTATTGTCTAGGGTGGGGGTGAAGGCTGGAGTTGAAAGCCCTGAGGGAAAATTTAAAAATATCAATAAAAGAACATATATAAGATATTGCTTTGGTGGCATTTAAAATATTTGCTCATGTTTTTCCATCCTAAAAACAAAGGTCTAGTCTTTATGCAAGGAAAATTATCTATATTTTGGATTGTTTGAAGAAAAGAAAATACAATTGACGCATTTGTTAGTGTGGTACAGCTTACAGGGATTCACAGAATTAATGGGTATTAGATATATTACTTCAAGCTCTGTTTTCTGCAAATCATGAACTGCCCCCCACTCCCATGATGGGTTTCTACAGTTCTAGACCTGATGTATTTCTAGGTCTGACCTATTATGCCACGATAAAGTAATTTAACAAACACCTCTAAAAATAAAAGACATGGTTCACCTCAAAAATAATAAGGGCCAAGAAATTTAAATCCTTTTGAGAGTTTACATTCAATAGCAATAACAACTCAATACAATTACACATTTGAAGTACATGACAAAAAGTGTTAAACTTTAATGGATTGAAAGAAATGTTTTAATTATACTGTTTGTAGGTTGTAATAAATAGTAATAGCTATAGTCAAATTTTTCAAACATGGAACTATCCCTGTATGCTTACATAGACATAATCATTTTTCAATACATCTACTTTGAATGCTGAATCCATGCAAACTTTCAGAGGCATATTTGCCTAGTGTTAGTATTTGTGATAAAATAGTTTTATGTTAGTTTCCAGCAAAATGGTTCTCTAATTAGGCACGTATATGTGGTCAGTTATATTTATTTGAATAAATTATGGATTGAAAATGGAGTTTTACGTTCTACTCTGCTATTTGAAGACTAAAAGGAAGAGATGGTGATGCTTGATATAACAATGGATACTAAAACCATATTTTCCCCTTATCTACGGGGTATACATTCTAAGACTTTCAGTAGATGCCTGAAACTGCAGATAGTACAGAACCGTGTATATAAGTATATATAGGGTTTTCCCACACATATGTACATACCTATGATAAAGTTTAAATTAGAAATTAGGTACAGTAAATAGTAACAATAACTAATAATAAAATAGAACAATTATCACAATATACTGTAATAAAAGTTATGTGAATGTGGTGTTTATCTCTCCCAAAATATTTTCTTATACTGTAGTCACCCTACTTCTTGCGATGAAACAAGATGATATGAAGCTTACAGGATGAGATAAAATGAAGTGAATAGGCACCGTGAATGTAGCATTAGGCTACGAGTGACCTAAGTGGCAGGTAGCATATTCAACGTGGATTCCCTGGACAAAGGGATGATTCAAGACCTGGGTGGGAGGTCCAGGGATGGTCCAAGATTTCATCATGCTACTAGAACAGTGTGCAATTTAAAACATATAAATTGTTTATTTCTGGAATATTTGATGAATATTTCAGACTATGGTTGACTGCAGTAACTGAAACCGTGGAAAGCACAACCACAGATAAAGGGGACTACTGTAATATTAAGCATTCTACATTTCTGGACTTATCCAGCATGTAAACTTCTCACATATAAAAACGTCATCATAAAATACCATGGCTATCATGGTATCATACACACGCACGCACACACACACACACACACACGGCTATGTATACATCATAGCAATTAAACTGAAATGTGATGTTAATCATATGCCATATCCAGTATAAAATCTATAATTACATGTATGGCCAAAATGCTCCATGTTATTTTGGCACCAATGTATTAGCTTCAATGTTTCAAGCTCTTTGAAGGTTTAAAATATATGAAAATGTTCTGCATATTAAATTATTTTAAAGGCCCCTTTGTTCAGAAAATATACATAATCAAAATATATTGTCTTATGGAAGTATTCCTTAAAAGAGTATATTTTCTATGATATTAACTTAGTAGTCAAGTATTAGTATTCATTCATTTCTTATCTAGCATTTTATCTTTTATATTCATATAGTATTTTAATTTTAGAATTTTATAAAATGAGATTTTAGATGCCTAACAAAATGTATAAGCATCTTGAGACAATCTACATTTAGTGATTCAAACGGGACACTTTTCTCTGTATTGTGCTAATCTTAATTTGTGACCCTACCCACCAAAAGAAATAAAAATTAGTCTTTGAAAATATAAGAATACAAATTTAGCCTACCCTTTTCCATCTTTTCAAATAAGCAATATTTATGGGTTAACCACACTTATGGCTTAATATGGCATTCACTTATTAAGAATGATAACCACCTTAAATTAGTCTCACAAACAAAATATCAGGGGACACCTTGTATTGCAATGTTTTGCCAGGCAAAACATAACTCATTCTCTGACATCAAACATGCAAAGTGAGTAGAAGGTTGAAAGCGCCTATGACTTTTTAAAGGTATTCAAAATTACACATTTGTAAAACACTGCTTTGCTTCCATGATTTAGTTAAATCATTTTATGTATTTCAAATTGCATGTCTTTGTTTCACTCTAACATGAAATTTTAAAATACATACACTTGACCAGTATCTAGTGCTACTAATATATACAATCCATGTGGATCTGCATGTTATATGGCTTCACCATAAAACAGTAAACTATCTTCACATGATTAGTAATACTATTTTTAAAATGTCTTCAAGAAAGACAAAGGTTTAATAGGCTAAATTTGATAGTATTGTTGATATCCATCAGAACCAAATTATTTATTTTCTGTTGCTTAAATGAAAAGCACAAACATATTCCTATTGTATTTCAAGTTGACCCATGATTCTCTAGATGTAGTCCCCACTAATCAGTGGCACCATTGAATTCAGAGACAAATCCTTCCTGATACTCACAATGGAAAATACTTTAATAAGTGAACACATAAGAATCTATAATACCATTGCACAAAGAGAATAATGGTCAACAAATGGCTCTTTTAAAATTGCATTATTTGTCACTAAATACACTGCCATTATAACAAGAAACCTTTTGTGCTTTAAAAGGGTATGTTTCTCAGTAAAATATTTATGCTTTTAGAAATTACCAGACTATATAGCCCATGCACAACAATTTCACTGTTATTACACAAAATTGTAAATTATTTCTTTTAAATTATTAATGCAATTGAAAAAAGAATTTTTCAGGCTTATAGTCTTTTGAAAGGACAGCAAAATAGACGAAACAAAACCAAGATGACAATTTCAGCATTTAAAATCTACACATGATAATTCAAACAAATGTTATGACATTTAAGATAATGAAACCCTTCATTTATTCTCCTATCTGGTATGAGTTTTATTTCACATATAAGGAGTCAGAACAGATGTCCAAATATTGTAATGCCAAAAGAAAGTTAGGGCATATCTTGATTAATACCCTCAGAGCAGCCTGTAGTGTCTCTTTAAAACTGGCATGGTTTACTTCAAAACAACTATTCAAAATCCATTCTAGGAAGCCTAGCTAGACAAAGCTTCCCAAGACAAAAAGAAAACAATAAAGCTTAGTATAACCCTTTTAGCAATGTGAGTTGCGTATTATTGACAGACCATTCATTGCAATCAGTAAATGATTAATTGCAAATTTGTTGCTAAATTGACCACACAAAAAAGGAGACAAGCTTCAGGCTACTGTTAAAGAGGAAAAACTTATGTTAAAAATTATTGGAGACTTCTTGTAGTGAATTAATTCTAATCAATATACTTTTTGACTACACAGTGGAATAATGACTTCCTTAAATATCAGAGGTACCCATTATTGTAGACATTCAAATTAATAATTAACCTACTGACTTGCATTTTTAAAAAATCTACTGAAGTAGCTTTTTCTTTTGCCTTACCTTTAACAAATAAATAGTTTATGTTTCATCAAACATGTGCATAAGATTTGTTTTTGAATTTCAAATGTAGATTGCAGAAGTAATGCCCATATGGTCAAACTTATAATAATTGCCTGAAGCAATTTGTTCTTGGGTTTTTATGAAGATAAACCTCAGTGGCATATTAAAAATATAAAAGTATAAAAGGTGGTAAGATAGATGGACGGATATTTGTTTCTCAGTTACAAATGGCTATGCTTTACAAAAATGGTGCCTTTGGGGTTCTTTTATTCATATCAGAATGATCAAGCAAAAATGAGTGGTATTAAGGGTACAATATAATATTTTGCACAAAAGGAACATTTTCATCAAAATAACCTGCAAAGTCATTTTCAGAATATTTATTGAGCACCTATTGTATGCCAAACACTGTGCTAGATTCTGAAAAGACAAAAATTAAACATAGAACTTCTGTTAGGAAAATAATATTTGTAAATCTCTTCTTCCCTTAACTACTCATTTTTCTTTGAAACTTACTGGGAATGCATCAGTGACAAAGAGGCAGAAACATTATTCTAAAGTTTTTGAAAACAGAAGCAATAATTTTTGCTACAAAGATGAAAACAGAGGATAAAGCAAGCTGCTTCAGATATTTATAATAATTTAATTACTAAAAAATTATGTCGGTGATTATGCAGTTCTATTTCTAGGTACGGTATCCAAAGTCACTACAGCTAATAAGGATATATTTCTAAAAATATGTGAGGGTGCTTCAAGGTCTATATCGTAGGAGGTGAGGTGGGGGAGTGGTAAGAAAAGTGCACATCTTTAAAATGTGGTATAATATATACAATGGAATACTACTCAGCCATAAACAAATGAAATAATGTCTTTTGCAGCAACTTGGATGGAACTGCAGGCCACTATTCTAAGTGAAGTAACTCAGAAATCGAAAACCAAATACGCATGTTCTTATTTATAAGTGGGAGGTAAGCTATGGGTACACAAAGGCATACAGAGTAGTATAATGGACATTGGAGACTCAGAAGTGGGGAGAAAGAGAGGGGGACAAGGAATGAAAAAATACCTATCGCATATAATGTACACTAGTAGGGTGATGGGTGCACTAAAATTCTAGACTTCACCACTATACAATTCACCCACATAACCAAAAACTACCTGTACTTCCAAAGCGATTAAAATAAAAAATTTAAAATAAAACATAAGATGTTTTAAAAAAAGAAAAGTGAACATCTTTAGTTTCTACAGTAGCCCTCTATATTGAGACTGTATTATACTTTTGGGATGACTTTACAAAGAACTATGAAGTCCATCCCCCCATATCATAAAATGCCTTCCTTAGCTCTATGTTCCTAGGCTCTTCTAATGGTATTTAACAATCGTGTCACTATATTTCTCAGTGCACTTTCAGCCAGGCATAAATGACCATAAATAGTCTCTGCTGCATAATCCAGAGCACCAAATGGCCTGGAGCTAGCAGACAAGAATTCGAACTTTGCTGCATCACCCCGAATAACAATAATTCACTAAGCTATTGAATGCTGCATGTTACTATGCAGAGAGGGAACAAACTGACATTCAACAATGCTAGACAATTTGTGCAATACTGCAAAACCAATAGGTGGGTTCGGCTGGTATTTGAACACAGTTTAGTTGCTTCCTTCTGTTCTAGGAGATGGCTCGTTATCTTATTTCCACAATACCCACTGAATATTGAAAAAATTGCTTTACATAAGCAAGTGACACTCATGGAAGGATAGCTGATCTTCTAGCACTCAAAGCATACGTTTTGTTGTACATTTAACTTTATTGACACAAAGATGCATTTAATATATTCTTATTTATGAATTATGTTCCATTTTTGGGTCAGATTCTTAACTGTTACAATACATGGGGAATATCCATGCTTTATCATATCCGAGAGTTTTAAGTATAGAAATACCTTTCACTTAAAAAGGTATGTAATTTATATCTATTTCTGCTTAATTCGTGAAAACAATCTTTTAAAGCAAACAATAATTGTCTTAGTGAAGCAAATTTGCCACCTTACACATTCTCCTTAATAGCATTTGTTGATTTGTTGAAGATGCTTACCTTGCTCAAATGTGTTTAAATCTCATTAAAATATATTCACAAACAAGTGCTCCATTTTTTAAAATTGCTCCGCTAAGGATACATTAATACAGTCAACTTAATTAACACAAAGTATTATACAATCATAATGATACAAATTTAAAAGGAAAATGGAATAGGTAACAAGCCATCAAATTTTAAAAACTTGAATGGTCTATAGAAAGTCAAGACCAGAGATTCAGAGAATAAAATAACCTGTCTAAATGTTAATGCTGAACAGGAGTAGAACTAAAGTGTTCTGAATTAAAATGCAGGCATCCTTTTCGATTTTATGATTAATTATCAGAATTAAAGTCAATTGAAGGTAATTTTGGGGAATTGCTAATTTAGTTGATTTTTTTGCCTTGAAGTTTACAGCATTCTGTCAATGCATGCTATAATTTATCCAGTAGTAGTAGTACACTTTTTGTTAGCAAGGAAAAGAGAATCCAACTAATTCGTATTTTGCAATGAGTAAATACTAATTCCAACAGAATAACAATGTCAGAATTACCAATTACCTTATACAGCAATATAGTTTATTTACTTGCAGTAAGTTTACCAATTGCTCACATAAGGGAAATAGATTATATTTGGTAAGGAAGGTCAAGAGAGAGGACTCACTTGGAGATGGGCTGGAAACTGGGTTTTGAGGATGAAGAAAAGACACGGTGTGTAAACGTGAAGGATTTTGAAAGTATGAAGGTAAAGAGTTTTAATTTCATTTGATTGGAAGTTTAGTCCTCTGAATTAAAACTTCTTGAACAGAGGTAGAGAAAAGGTGTTTCTTAGAGATGGGCATCATTCTAAAAAGATAACTCTGTGGTTCTGTTTTTGAGTTATTATTATTATTTTATAAATGGTAAATTTTGCACTGGTTGCTTGAGTAGTAAAATGTAGCAAATAGCCCCAAACTTCTATATGTTTAAAATTATTTTCTGTCTCTTTTACTGCTTTTTGCCCAGAAAGATAACTAAGTTTGTTCTGGGTTGGTATCTAGGAGTTAATATCATTTATTATTATTGCTTAAGGCTGAGACTTAATAGCTTTGGCAGGAAGCAAGTCTTCATTTGATTTGAAAAATATGGTTAATTTTGCAGTATGTTTTGCTCATTCAGAATAATTCTTCAAAAGAAAGATGGGTGAGTATTTGCTACCATTATCCATGAAAACATTATTGGCTATCACCCCCGAAAGATTAGTTTTGGTTTGATTTCTCTCCCTTCTGGCTTAAGTCTTCTTGAATACCAAAAGTTAAAATGAAGACATGGCAGATCAGTGATAGATTACCATAATCATAAAATCACAAAGGTGGAGCCTCACAGATCATCTTGTTTGAAAATTCTTTTTACAAGCAAGGAAACTGAAGCAACACCTTAAATGGAATGATTTACAAATAATGAGCTGGTGGCAGAGCTATGGCTCGTGATTCCTAGTGTATAACCTTTATACTACATAAACTAACTTTAATGTCAAGTAGTGGAGAAATCAAATATTCTTCTGAAACGTAAATGACAGAAATTGCTCAAAGCATAGCCTAGTGTAGTAAGATAAAGGAAAGAATGATTAAATATTTTCCAAATGTGGAAACAAAAAACATAAGAACTGTCATAGTGAATCAGAACCGTGGCTCATCCCAGTGTTTTCTTTTAGGCATTGGCTTTGAGAAGAGAATACATTTCTTTTCCCACAGGTCAACTTCAAATGTTAGAAATTCAAATAAGTTGAACCAGGACTACTATAACCTAAACAGGTTATTTTCCCTTGTGGAGTTAATATTCACAATTTCGTTCTGGCCTTTTTCAATATTTCACTTATTTTTATGTTCCCTAATTTTATATGCTCCACAACATTTTAAAACTTTTAAATATTTTTATTTGCTATAAATCCATGCTAACTTTTAAAAATAAAACAATATCCTCCTTTTCTTACAGTTTAAATTTTATTAACATCTTTGCCCTTTAACTGTATTGATCCAGACTACAAGTTTTCTTAAGCTTCACCTTTTTGATAAAAAAATCAAAGTGTTTTCATACTATTTTTATTGATCAGCCTTTTAAATAAAATTATTTTACCTTTATCAGCATTTAAAAATAGGTCTTTTTTATTATGAATTTGTTTATTCATTGAACCCTTATTCTACGTTTAGTACTGGAGTAAGGGTTTAAGATAAGAAAATGAACAAAACTAAAAAGTTTCTTTTTTTTTTGCTATCATCTTTCCTAAAATAGTACAATTAAGAGTACAAGTTTTATTTCAAGTAGCATTTCCATATATTTGGTAAAAATCTTTTTACCTCCATGCTTTTAATTTCACTATGATTGTTAACCATAAAAAAAAAAAAAGTAAATAATACCTTTACTCCTACAGGTAAGCAATCTAGTGGTGTTTTAAGTATGATGCCTGGTAGTTGGGTGTGAAATTGGTTTGGGTACTAGGTGATGGATAGAAGCTCAAAGGACCTTATGGAGTCTACTGGTGAAGATTTGAAGGACAGTGAGAAAAGTGTTATTGAGGGCTAGAAGAAACAGGATTCCTGTTGTATAGTGGTGAAATGTTTAGCAACATTCTTGCTTCTTTTTACATGAAAAATATGAAAGATATCTATAAATATGACAATAGCTGCAAACATTTCTAGGCAAAATGTAGAAAAGTGTTCAGACATATTCTAGCTGCATATAATAATAAACGGGACAAGAATAAAGGAATTTACAAGTTTTAAGGCAAAATTTACAGAAAATATTAATAAGCATGTTGAGGATAAAACTATTTCTCATCCTGAGACACTCCCAGAAAAAATATTCTCAAGATAACAATTGGCTTCAGGGAAAAAATCAAATCCAGTGTACTACCAATAATATGGTGGAATTTAGGCTTATAGGAATCACAAGGTTGTGACTGTATGATTTTTGTCAAAACTTTAAAAATATTTAAGGGCCTTCCCAGCAGGGCTTCTAGAACTCTTAAGGGAATGCTTTATAGACAGATTCAATTAATAGGGATCTTCTTAAGGACACTGTCCCAAAGTAGCATCTCGAGTTAGAGAAATATCATCAGGAGGAGGTATGTGGTTATGGCTTTTGTCTGATTGAGTGGACTTATAATTTAATACATAAGAAACATACAAAGTTTTTAAAGGAATGCTTATAGT
This sequence comes from Hylobates moloch, assembly GCF_009828535.3. Taxonomy (NCBI): domain Eukaryota; kingdom Metazoa; phylum Chordata; class Mammalia; order Primates; family Hylobatidae; genus Hylobates; species Hylobates moloch. The sequence goes on along the minus strand of NW_026652276.1, from coordinate 154,769,473 downwards.
TTGGCTAAAAGTGATAGATACAGTACAAAAATGAAAAGAGGTTGTGGAACCTCCAACCTACTGTGAGAAGGCAGCAGATGGAGAAACTTGCTTAATGAAAAACAAAAATTTCTCTCTCTCCAAAAGAGGTAATGACTCAAACAGCAGAATCAGCAGAGAGCTCAGAGAATCATCTCCAGGAAGCTGAACTGAGTTATAAACAAGAAACTGGCAATACGTGTTCTGCTGAATTTCAGAATTGCTATGAACAAAAGACTGCTATGTATTTTGCGTTTCCTTACTTTTCGAATGGGAGTGTCTATTGCCGTTATCCTATGTCATTTTATGTTGGATATATATATGGGGTGCAGATAATTTGTTTCTTTAGTTACTAGGTTTTTATTTTAAGATGAACTATATTCAAGGAGCTGTACCTGAGGAAGTGCACTCAGGAACCCCATCTATACCCTGATCTGATTTAAATAATGGGTCTGGACTTTGAACAAATGCCATAATGGGATGAGGTTTTTGAGGGTCTTGGAAGATGGTGAGTATATTTTGCATGTGGGATTGCAATATATTTTTGGGTTAAGAGGGTGGACATTGTAGCTTGTCTCAATAGTAGCTGCCATTATTTTTTTCCCTACTTGTTCACAAGTGTCATACCCCAGTGAAAGAGGAAGTCTACTTATCTTTATGTCTTGGATGTGGGCTTGACTAATAGAATGTGACGAAAGTGACATTCTAGGCCTAGCAGCTTTCACCTGTTTCTCTTGGAAAGCTTGTTTTGGAAAAAACCAGCTTTCACATAAGAAGTCCAACTAATCTGTTACCTTCATGTTTTGAGATGAGAAAGAAGCCTTCTCCTGGAGAGAGAGAAGTCAAGTAGAACCAAGGTACTAGGCATGTGAGTTAAGAAAATATTTTAGAATTTTATCCCCAACCCCAGCTGCCAGAGCTAATGCCCATGAATCAAAGAAAAAAACATCCAGCTATGCACTTTCCAAATTCTCCCCCTACAAAATTGTGAGTAAAATAAAATGGTTGTTTAAAGCCATTACACTTTGAAGTCACATGTTATACAATATATAACTCTTAAGTAAATCAAACACAACTATACTATCACTTCAGGATTCATTTATGATTCTGAAGTACTTTTGGCAATAATTCGTTTTCTGGTGGGAAAATATTACGTTTACAAGTTGGAGCCTTAAATGTAGTTGATAGAAATATAGAGATCACAAACTTTGAAATTAGATTGGAAACTTAATTTGAGGCCTGATTTAGATTATACATAAAGTATCTATATGCATAATCTTTAAAAATATGATGTAATCTATATACCACTATTCTCTTCACAGAGCACCCCAACTGCAAAAGCACTCTGGCTGTATGCACTGATCATTCAAATCCCATCACAATTTCTATCTCCTTTGAAAAAAAAACATAGCTAGGATTCTGGCTTTCAATATTCCTTTCCCATTCACTTACTCCTCTCATCTTCAACACTTTCCAATCTTCCCCTAAAGGATCAGTTTACTTACAGAAAACTGGAATCAACAAAAGAATCACTAGACAGCTTAACATTTGAGAGGACTAGCTCTTTCTTTGACTTTCTGCCTTCACTCCAGTAACTGTTTTTCTCCCCTGTGATTTATGCCTCTCCAGAATCTAATTTCTGTAAAATATCTGCATGCTTGTGCTTCTACCATTTTTTGTTGCTCAATTGCTCAAAAAATATGTTTCTTACCTATTTCAACATGTGTGTAAGATCTACTGCTGAATCTACCTGATATTAATTGTTCTTAGAGAGACAATAAAGCTTTAAGCTTGTAAGTTTTTAGAGACAGTTTGGTAAGATGTGATTCTTAAAACTCTTTTGAAAAACTAACTCCACATTTGTGTGTCTATCATCTCCAAGGACCAGTCAATCCCTGCCTATCACATTTTCCCAAAGAGGAGATGGTCATTTGAACAGACTGCTTTCTCTCTTCTATAACACTGCATGAATTACTTCTATTACCTTATTTTTTACGTATTTTAAATTTATATCATGAACTATATTTTGACTCATTTTTACTTAATATAAAATGTTAATCATTTAATTATATTGGGAGTACCCTTGAGGCAAGAATAGATTCTTATCTTTTTATGGAAGCGGTTTTAAAAAATTATATAAATAAAAAGGTGGTTTTCAACAAGTAGTATAAATAAGATTAACTCCGAGATTTATTCTATGGGTCTGAGATGAGGCTAAGAATCTGCATTTCACTTGCTTTAGGACTCCAGTTGTTTCTGGTGCAGACGGCCAAAGACTATACAACAAAACGCTGCTTTAGACAATGGGGATGTGATTTAAGATAATTTCCTATAGTAATGTAAGGCAGTGAGTGACTAAAGGGCAGAGTCCAGTTAGAAAACCTTTGCAAAAGTCCAAAGAAGATATCAGGAGAGGCCTGATCTACACAGAAGCATTAGGAATAGAAAGGAGGGGACAGATGGAAGCTAAACTAGCTATTAACAAGTTCCTGAAACTGTTTTCTATTAAAGCTGCCTTAGAAAATGAAAATGTACTGTTGTAAGCACTAAAACAAACACAACCAAAAAGATGTTTTCTTAACTGGGAAATTATGATGTGCAGTTATGTTTGGTATCTAAATGCAAATTTTGCATGTAGGCTGCATTTATGGAAGAACTGAAAACAACCACAATATACTATATCATAGTAGAAACAAAACAAACTAGCTGTACTTGGCACAGTAATGATAAGCCCTTTAAATTAAATCTTTATGCAGATTCTATTTTATACTCCAAACTTTTCATGGAGCCTTGTGTAATTCTGATGTGTAAACCAACAAACAGAGAGGCTCTGTGTATGGAGTAGCTGGTTTGGATACCAGCTGGCTTGGCTGTGCGCCTTTCTAATGGTAATGAAGTCACACAGCTGCTAGGACAATCAGCTGGAGTTCAGATTGTCACTAGCTAAATGGATATCCATTGACTAGCTTCTTATCCGGACTCATTAAAGTTTAATATTGACAAATAGTGGCTGGAGGTTTACAACTAAGAGGCATGTAGAAATGAACTTGTTGACTATTTTTTCCCTATAGCTTTTGCTTTGTGATTCACAGAATGTCATTCATCTGCTTAAGATGCGTGATTACTAATGCACTGTAAAATTTTAAGCACTCTTCTGCTTATAATTTTCAAAGTGAGTGAATGTTCTGAAGCAAGTAGTCACAGGCATCAATAAGAAGTTGTCAGTATATGAAAACACAAAGAACAATCAGAAAGTACTATTTTTCTTTAAAACAAATAAAAAGAAGGTATGATTCCCACAAAAAGTTTATAACTTGTGGTTGATTTTTATTTTAAATATTCTTATAGGTATTTTACTGGATAATTTCTAAGAGTTGACTGCATCTACACTAGTCAACATGCCACTAAATACTAGATGATTTCTTTCAACCAAGCAAATTAGATAGATAAGAATAGTGAGTGGTAATTTTGTTAATTCAATAGTCATCTCTTGAACATGCTAACACTTTTCCAAATCCTCAAAGGAACAAGAGCCAGAAATCAACACCTGTTGGGTCAGAAGTGAAGAATAAGCCTTCATGTTGATAAAGCTCTACAGTGCTATCTCTTAATCCCTGGCCACACTGAAGGCATAGAGCTCAGATACAATGTTCCATTCCTTGTCCTCATATCCTATGCAGTTTGTGTTCTTAAGAATGTGTTTTGTCTTGTTTCAAGAACAGACTAAACTTGGCCAGGTGCAGTGGCTTACACCTGTAATCCTACCACTTTCGTAGGCCAAGGCTGGCAGATCAGTTGAGGTCAGGAGTTTGAGACTAGCCTGGCCAACAGAGTGAAACCCCGTCTCTACTAAAAATGCAAAAATTAGCTGGGCATGGTGGCATGCATGCTAATCCCAGCTACTCAGGAGGCTGAGGTCAGAGAATTGGTTGAGCCCAGGAGGCAGAGGTTGCAGTGAGCAGAGATTGTGCCACTGCAGTCCAGTCTGGGAGACAGAGTGAGACTCCGTATCCAAAAAAAAAAAAAACAACTAAATTCAAACTTACTTCCCCACTCATTGTCATTACAGACTAACTTCTACCTCTCACAACTTTGCTGCCTTGTGAAGGTTTTGAAAACACTGGGTCCATGCTACCCATCTTTTGCCTCCAAAGACCAATGTAAAATTGCCTTCTGACTGTGTGTGTGTATAATTATCTGTCTTAGACTATGATAACACCTTTAGGCTTTTTGTGAACTAGAAAAAAATGTTAGCAGACCTTCCTCAAGAAGATATGGAAGTAGAAAATGCTAGAGCAGTATAAAATGTGAATGACGCTCAAGTGCCAGTAATTTGCTTCTTTACCATGTCCTCATGTGTAAATTCTCTTTCCCTTTCCTTGATCTACAGGACACTTGCTTACTTTCCAGGTCTCTTTCCTGCAGATTCCAAAGGCAGAGCAACATTCTTCCATTGTCAGTAGTGTAATTAAAAATGTTCTCATTTTTATTCATACCCAGATTTTTTTATAATTCTGCCTAATATCTTCAAGTGTAAGTAATACAAAGCAGGCCTATGGCATTCATTGTTAAATGTATACTCTCTAGCTCACAATGTGAACCACAAAAAATATTCCAGCTGTTTCTAGTGCAAATGGCCAAAGACTATACAACAAAATACTTCTCTAGACACGATGACTAACCACACTGTCTGTTAACTCAGAATAAAGATTTTGGCAAAATTTTCTGATTAGAGTATAAAATTTCATGCATCCCACAAATCAATAGATGTAAACTCACCCACATAAAGGATGTTGTCTTGACTCAACAGAGCAAGCTTAGCACAAGTCCAGACCTTCATATGATGTAAAAGTTTTTGTAAGGCAAAATGGAAAATTTCTACAGTTAAATAAAAACTTTTGCTTAATCATGTTTTAAACTTCTTAAAGAGAAAAAAATAGACTATGTAGCTATAAAACATTTATAAAAAAAAAGGTAGACAATATGCAAATAAAGCTTCTGTACATTGGCAGAGAGCTGTACCAGGATTTAGAAGGCCTAGCTAACTCTGGGAACTCAAGCAAGTCATTTAATCTCTCTTGATCTGATAAGCAAAATAAGAGTTCTGATTTCATGAGTTCATTCATTCATTCACAAAACAAAGATGTGCCATAGATTGAGCAAGGCACTGGATAATTGGAGAGCCATGCACTAGCCTCTGAGGGCAGCATACCTGGAATCCCTAGAGTCCCTGCCAGTCCAGGATACTATAAGTGGGTGAATAGAGATATCATTCCTTGGAATTTTCCACACAAAAAAGAACACTGACTGTTGATATTCTCTGCTATGGCTAAGGCTGCTGGTACTCCCTGATATCCTGTAATTTGCTGTCTTTTCCAGCAAGCTGACCATTGACTAGCTCTGGCCAATGGATTGTAAGTAGAAGTCATATATATCAATTCTGGCCCAGAGTAGTTGTGTATCAAGAGTTCCATTTTTTGCGCTCTTTTCTATTCCATCTGCAGGCTGGATGATGCCAAGGTGACATACAAATTTGTATTCACATTGTGAGGACAAATATGGCAGAGGCACTAGCTGCAAGTGCCTGATGTCTGGGTTATTTAAAAGAGAGCAGCCTGACTGATAGACAAGATATAACACAATAACTTCTATTGTGTTAAGCCATAGAGATTTGAAGGCCTGCTTGTTGTTGCAGCATAACCTAGCCTAGTGTGCTTAACTCGAATAACTATATATTATTTTAAATCTCACTCAATGACATCTAAAATTAAGAGCAATGTATTTTTTTGATGCTTTTTATGGCAATTCAGAATCTAGTATCTTATTCACTGGCCATCATAAATTAAAATTAGTATTTAGATTCTGATATTTTCTATAGGGCATATTGCCAATTTTAATGAAATACTTAACTCCCCTGAGCATACTGTCAGAAATGCTCCAAAAATTTTTTAATGTGCCATGTGAAAGTCTCAATGGTCTCTTACTAATCAACATTATAATGGAAAATACACATACTAGTTAATAATTAAATATGTCAAACCATGAAGTATATGAAGATATTTTCATTTTGTATTACACTTTGCACAGAAAATTTCACAGTGTTCTCATTTTTTACTGCTGTTAGGAGGTATCTGTGGTTTCCATTTCTTCTTTCACCCTTTCTTTTCAGGTATCCAGGGAGGGCCATATGTTGAACCAATGTGATACCCCCTGAAGCAGGCTTTCCTTTTTAGTATGCTACATCTTGCAGCATTCTATGTACTATCTATCGAAATTCCATTATGTTGGCACAGGTCTGACCAACTTGCAAGTAGGCACAATGCCAAACATGCAGATGGCAGGAGGGGAAAGAGCCAAAAAAACATGTTAGTCAACTGTGGGTACTGATGGCAAAATTCCCAGAAATTCAGGTCCAAACACTTGTCCATCCTAAGCTTATAGTACATACTTACAGAGACACAGATTTGTCAACAATAATCTAGCACTGAGTTAGATCAATTATTTAAAATATTTTAAATCTACTTTTGGCTACTGTGGGTAACAACAAGGCAATGATTCAACAAAGGTTGGTGTGTAGTCTTTTGTCTTTACCCAGATGACTTCTCAATAGAAAATCAGGTGGCACATTTAAACAATTATTTCCACCTATATTAGATATGAATAAAGGAGAAACATGTGTCTTGTCTTTATTTATATAAACTATATAATTAAAACACAAGAAAAATATTAAGACACTATACACTGAGACTAAATACTGTTAGCACAGTAGGGCTCAAATTGTGGCTCTATTAAATATTCTTCCCTGGCCTCTTCTGCCTGCTTGATCAAAAAAATTTATTGTGTTTTATAAACTAGTAAACTTCATTATCAGGATTGGATCTGTGAACATATAAAATGAATAGTACCTGATTTGAAGATCTTTAAAAGGCTCATTCATTTAAATAATCCATTTTCTGTTGTTTTGGCAGTTTGCCTGAAATGTCTTAAATTATTGCTACTTAGGTTAAGCTATTGTATCTCCTGAAGGTGTCGATTTTAGAAGGAAAACATTTTATTGAGAAAATAATAAAATTAGGTTTTGAATATATAGGTAGGATGAAGTTTAATCATTGCAGTAAATGCTCCTTAGCAACTAGTGTAGAAGGTTCCCAGAATCTCTACACCTTACTTATAAGCTTTAATAAGTATAATTCCTATTAAGTCAGTTTTAGGGAGAGCATCTGTTAGCTAAGTTGATACTGAACTTCTAGAGGTAAGGTTGAAAATACTTTGAAAATTAATTTGGGGTATAGATGACCTATTTACTCAATGAGTCATATAATTTAGTCATGTCTCTTGATCCCAAATCTAGTGTTTTTGTTACTATACTATCATTCTGACATTTTACAGAGTTGAATTGGTTCATTTATGTAAGCACTTTCAATTTAAGGTATATGTAGGAACATCACATTCACTCTTCAAATGAGTATTTTATGAACAATGTCATATAAATTTAGAATTTTAATCTAGCATGAAGAAAATAATTTGCCCTTTCAAAAGTGAGTCTTTACATTCTGCCATATTTCCATAAATTACTTAAATTCTATAGCATTTAGTACACATGACATTGGTCTCTCTTTTGATTGGACACCATACTGCCATTTATGTTTTGATTCCTAGTCAATTTATGTCTATTGCCTACAGGTATAGCTTGTATACTAAACACTGAAGGCATATAGGAATACCTCAGAGATATTGAGGGTTCAGTTGTAGGATACCACAATAAAGCTAATACTGTGGGAAAGAGAGTTTCTGGGGTGCCAGTTGAGTTAGTCTCCCCTGTGTGAGACACCCATGGGGAGCCATGGGCGGCCTCTGAAGAGAAAAGTCTCCTTATTGCCTTCATGTCTTTATGCCCAGAGAGCATAACCTCTAAGCGGCATTCCACAGGTTGCTCAGGGAGGTAACACTGCCTTGAAGCAGTGGAGTATAATCAAACATCTTGGCTCCTCCTGAAACCCACTCCCACCCATTTCAGTCCTTGTAAGTTAAAGATCTTAAGTATAGACACACGCCTTTGCTCAAGGAAATTCACAGAAACCGCCACTGCTATACATTTTATTGAACGACTCACGAGTTTTCCTTCACATATTAATCCTTTTCCTCATCGCTTCCTCCCCCTCTCATCTGCCCTAAGAACAAAGGGCTTGTAAACCAATAAATTGCGCGGAGGCCGAGAGCTCTGGGCCCTGAGCAAGCCTCCGACGCTCCGGTCCCCTGGACCCACCTTTTAAAAGCTTATTCTGTCTCTTTCTAACTCCTTTGTCTCCGTCGGACACTCGGGGGTACCTGCTGGGTGGTGTGGGGCTGGTTTCCCCAACAAATCCAGCAAGAAAGTGAGTCACACAAAATTTTCTGTTTCCTACTGCAAATAAAAGTTATAATCACTTGGCCGGGCATGGTGGCTAGCCTGTAATCCCAGCACTTTGGGAGGCCGAGGCGGGCGGGTCATGAGGTCAGAGATTGAGACCATCCTGGCTGCCACGGTGAAACCCCGTCTCTACTAAAAAATAGAAAAAATTAGCCGGGCGTGGTGGCGGGCGCCTGTAGTCCCAGCTACTCCAGAGGCTGAGGCAGGAGAATGGCGTGAACCCGGGAGGCGGAGCTTGCAGTGAGCCGAGATCGCGCCACTGTACTCCAGCCTGGGTGACAGAGCCAGACTCCGTCTCAAAAAAAAAAAAGTTATAATCACTTTATATTGTAGCCTATTAAATGTGCAACAGCATTATGTCTAAAAAGTAGACATACCTTAATTTAAAATACTTTATTGATGATAAGTGCTAACAATCATCTAAGCCTTTGGTTACTTGTAATCTTTTTACTGGTAGGGGGTCTTGTCTCAATGCTGAGGCTGTTGACCAATCAGGGTGGTGGCTGCTGAAGGCTGGGGTGGCTGTGGCAATTTCTTAAAGTAAGACAACAATCAAGTTTGCCACATCCATTGCCACCTCCTTTCAAAAATTATTTCTCTGCAGCATTTGATGCTGTTTGATAGCATTTTATCCACAGGAGATCTTTCAAAACTGGGGTCAGTCTTCTCAAATCTTGCTGCTGCTTTACCAACTAAGTTTTCGTAATAGTCTACATCCTTTGTTGTCATTTCAACAATGTTCACAGTATCTTTACCAGGAGTCCATTCCATCTCAAGAAACCACTTTTTTTTGGCTCATCCATAAGAACCAACTCCTCATTCATTTATTTTTTCATGACATTGCAGTTATTCAGTCACATCTTCAGGCTCCATTTCTTATTCTTGCTATTTCTACCACTTGTGCAGTTATTTCCTCCACTGAAGTTTTGAGCCCCTCAGAGTCATACATGAGGGTTGGCATCAACTTCTTACAAACTCCTGTTACTGTCACTATTTTGACCTCCTCCCAAGAATCATAAATGTCCTTAATAGCATCTAGAATGGCAAATCCTTTCCAGAAAGGTTTACTTTTCCCAGGTCCATTTGATAAATCACTATCTATGACAGCTACAGCCTTACAAAATGTATTTCTTAAATAATAAGATGTGAAAGTAAAATTACTCCTTGATCCATGGCTTGCAGAATGAATGTTGTGTTAGCAGGCATAAAAACATTAATCTCCTTGTATACCTCCATCAGAGCTCTTGGGTAACTAGGTACATTGCAAATGAATCATAATATTTTGAAAGGAATCTTATTTTCTGAGCAGTAGGTCTCAACAGTAGGATGAAAATATTCAGTAAACAATGCTATAAACAAACGTGCTTCTATTCTGGCTTTGTTATTCCATTTATATTGCACAGTTAGAGTAGATTTTGAGATGATTATTAAGGGTCCTAGGATCTTCAGAATAGTAAATGAGCACTGGCTTCAGCTTAAAGTCACCAGCTGCATTAGCTCCTAAAAAGAGTTAGCCAGTCCTATGAAGCTTTGAAGCCACGTACTAGCCTCTTTTCTCTAGCCATGAAAGTCCTAGACAGCATCTTCTTCAGTAAAAGTCTGTTTTGTCTACATTGAAAATCTGTTGTTTACTGTACACCTTCATCAATGTAGCTAAATCACTAAATCTTCTGGATAACTTGCTGCAGCTTCTCTGTCAGCACTTGCTTGCTGTGTCACCTTGTACTTTTAAGCTCTGGCGATAGCTTCTTTCCTTAAAACTCAAGAACCAGTGGAGCCAAGATGGCCGAATAGGAACAGCTCCAGTCTCCAGCTCCCAGCCCCAGCGACACAGAAGACGGGTGATTTCTGCATTTCTGCTTGAGGTACCGGTTTCATCTCACTAGGGAGTGCCTAACAGTGGGTGCACGACAGTCGGTGAAGCGCACTGTGCGCGAGCCGAAGCAGGGCGAGGCATTGCCTCACTCGGGAAGTGCAAGGGGTCAGGGAGTTCCCTTTCCTAGTCAAAGAAAGGGGAAACAGACCGCACCTGGAATATCGGGTCAGTCCCATCCTAATACTGTGCTTTTCCAACGGGCCTGGAAAACAGCACACTAGGAGATTGTGTCCCGCACCTGGCTCGGAGGGTCCTATGCCCACAGAGTCTCGCTGATTGCTAGCACAGTAGTCTGAGATCAAGCTGCAAGGCGGCAGCGAGGCTGGGGGAGGGGCGCCCGCCATTGCCCAGGCTTGCTTAGGTAAACAAAGCAGCCAGGAAGCTCGAACTGGATGGAGCCCACCACAGCTCAAGGAGGCCTGCCTGCCTCTGTAGGCTCCACCTCTGGGGGCAGGGCACAGACAAACAAAAACTCAGCAAGAACCTCCACAGACTTAAATGTCCCTGTCTGACTGACAGCTTTGAAGAGAGTAGTGGTTCTCCCAGCACGCAGCTGGAGATCTGAGAACGGACAGACTGCCTCCTAAAGTGGGTCCCTCACCCCTGAGCAGCCTAACTGGGAGGCACCCCCCCAGTAGGGACAGACTGACACCTCATTCAACCGGGTACTCCTCTGAGACAAAACTTTCAGAGGAACTATCAGACAACTGAATTTGTGGTCTCATGAAAATCCGCTGTTCTGCAGCCACCGCTGCTGACACCCAGCCAAACAGGGTCTGGAGTGGACCTCTAGTAAACTCCAACAGACCTGCAGCTGAGGGTCCTGTCTGGTAGAAGGAAAACTAACAAACAGAAAGGACATCCACACCAAAAACCCATCTGTACATCACCATCATCAAAGACAAAAAGTAGATAAAACCACAAAGATGGGGAAAAAACAGAACAAAAAAACTGGAAACTCTAAAAAACAGAGCACCTCTCCTCCCCCAAAGGAACGCAGTTCCTCACCAGCAATGGAACAAAGCTGGATGGAGGATGACTTTGATGAGTTGAGAGAAGAAGGCTTCAGATGATCAAACTACTCTGAGCTATGGGAGGAAATTCAAAACAATAGCAAAGAAGTTAAAAACTTTGAAAAAAATTAGAAGAATGGATAACTAGAAAAACCAATGGAGAGAAGGGCTTAAAGGAGCTGATGGAGCTGAAAGCCAAGTTTCGAGAACTACGCGAAGATTACAGAAGCCTCCGTAGCAGATGCGATCAACTGGAAGAAAGGGTATCGCTGATGGAAGATGAAATGAATGAAATGAAGAGAGAAGGGAAGTTTAGAGAAAAAAGAATAAAAAGAAATGAACAAAGCCTCCAAGAAATTTGGGACTATGTGAAAAGACCAAACCTACGTCTGATTGGTGTACCTGAAAATGATGGGGAGAATGGAACCAAGTTGGAAAACACTCTGCAAGATATTATCCAGGAGAACTTCCCCAATCTAGCAAGGCAGGCCAGCATTCAGATTCAGGAAATACAGAGAACGCCACAAAGATACTCCTCGAGAAGGGCAACTCCAAGACACATAATTGTCAGATTCACCAAAGTTGAAATGAAGGAAAAAATGTTAAGGGCAGCCAGAGAGAAAGGTCGGGTTACCCACAAAGGGAAGCCCATCAGACTAACAGCTGATCTCTCAGCAGAAACTCTACAAGCCAGAAGAGAGTGGGGGCCGATATTCAACATTCTTAAAGAAAAGAATTTTCAACCCAGAATTTCCTATCCCGCCAAACTAAGCTTCATAAGTGAAGGAGAAATAAAATACTTTACAGACAAGCAAACGCTGAGTGATTTTGTCACCACCAGGCCTGCCCTAAAAGAGCTCCTGAAGGAAGCACTAAACATGGAAAGGAACAACCGGTACCAGCCACTGCAAAAACATGCCAAATTTTAAAGACCATCGAGGCTAGGAAGAAACTATAGCAACTAACGAGCAAAATCACCAACTAACATCATAATGACAGGATCAGATTCACACATAACAATATTAACGTTAAATGTAAATGGGCTAAATGCTCCAATCAAAAGACACAGACTGGCAAACTGGATAAGGAGTCAGGACCCATCAGTGTGCTGTATTCAGGAAACCCATCTCACGTGCAGAGACACACATAGACTCAAAATAAAGGGATGGAGGAAGATCTATCAAGCAACTGGAAAACAAAAAAAGGCAGGGGTTGCAATCCTAGTCTCTGATAAAATAGACTTTAAACCAACAAAGATCAAAAGAGACAAAGAAGGCCATTACATAATGGTAAAGGGATCAATTCAACAAGAAGAGCTGACTATTCTAAATATATATGCACCCAACACAGGACACCCAGATTCATAAAGCAAGTCCTCAGTGACCTACAAAGGGTCTTAAACTCCCACACAATAATAATGGGAGATTTTAACACCCCACTGTCAGCATTAGACAGATCAACGAGACAGAAAGTTAACAAGGATATCCAGGAATTGAACTCAGCTCTACATAAAGTGGACCTAATAGACATCTACAGAACTCTCCACCCCAAGTCAACAGAATATACATTTTTTTCAGCACCACACCACACCTATTCCAAAATTGACCACATAGTTGGAAGTAAAGCTCTCCTCAGCAAATGTAAAAGAACAGAAATTATAACAAACTGTCTCTCAGACCACAGTGCAATCAAACTAGAACTCAGGATTAAGAAACTCACTCAAAACCGCTCAACTACATGGAAACTGAACAACCTGCTCCTGAATGACTATTGGGTACATAAGGAAATGAAGGCAGAAATAAAGATGTTCTTTGAAACCAACGAGAACAAAGACACAACATACCAGAATCTCTGGGACACATTCAAAGCAGTGTGTAGAGGGAAATTTATAGCACTAAATGCCCACAAGAGAAAGCAGGAAAGATCCAAAATTGACACACTAACATCACAATTAAAAGAACTAGAAAAGCAAGAGCACATTCAAAAGCTAGCAGAAGGCTAGAAATAACTAAAATCAGAGCAGAACTGAAGGAAATAGAGACACAAAAAAACCTTCAAAAAATTAATGAATCCAGGAGCTGGTTTTTTGAAAAGATCAACAAAATTGATGGACCGCTAGCAAGACTAATAAAGAAGAAAAGAGAGAAGAATCAAATAGATGCAATAAAAAATGAAAAAGGGGATATCACCACCGATCCCACAGAAATACAATCTACCATCAGAGAATACTATAAACACCTCTATGCAAATAAACTAGAAAATCTAGAAGAAATGGATAAATTCCTTGACAAATACACCCTCCCAAGACTAAACAAGGAAGAAGTTGAATCTGTGAATAGACCAATAACAGGTTCTGAAATTGTGGCAATAATCAATAGCTTACCAACCAAAAAGAGTCCAGGACCTGATGGATTCACAGCTGAATTCTACCAGAGGTACAAGGAGGAACTGGTACCATTCCTGCTGAAACTATTCCAATTGATAGAAAAAGAGGGAATCCTCCCTAACACATTTTAAGAAGCCAGCATCGTCCTGATACCAAAACCTGGCAGAGACATAACCAAAAAAGAGAATTTCAGACCAATATCCTTGATGAACATTGATGCAAAAATCCTCAGTAAAATACTGGCAAACCGAATCCAGCAGCACATCAAAAAGCTTATCCACCATGATCAAGTGGGCTTCATCCCTGGGATGCAAGGCTGGTTCAACATATGCAAATCAATAAATGTAATCCAGCATATAAACAGAACCAAAGACAAAAACCACATGATTATCTCAATAGATGCAGAAAAGGCCTTTGACAAAATTCAACAACCCTTCATGCTAAAAACTCTCAATAAATTAGGTATTGATGGGACGTATCTCAAAATAATAAGAGCTATCTACGACAAACTCACAGCCAATATCATACTGAATGGGCAAAAACTGGAAGCATTCCCTCTGAAAACTGGCACAAGACAGGGATGCCCTCTGTCACCGCTCCTATTCAACATAGTGCTGGAAGTTCTGGCCAGAGCAATCACGCAGGAGAAGGAAATAAAGGGTATTCAATTAGGAAAAGAGGAAGTCAAATTGTCCCTGTTTGCAGATGACATGATTGTATATCTAGAAAACCCCATTGTCTCAGCCCAAAATCTCCTTAAGCTGATTAGCAACTTCAGCAAAGTCTCAGGATACAAAATTAATGTACAAAAATCACAAGCATTCTTGTACACCAATAACAGACAAACAGAGAGCCAAATCATGAGTGAACTCCCATTCACAATTGCTTCAAAGAGAATAAAATACCTAGGAATCCAACTTACAAGGGATGGGAAGGACCTCTTCAAGGAGAACTACAAACCACTGCTCAATGAAATAAAAGAGGATACAAACAAATGGAAGAACATTCCATGCTCATGGGTTGGAAGAATCAATATCGTGAAAATGGCCATACTGCCCAAGGTAATTTATAGATTCAATGCCATCCCCATCAAGCTACCAATGACTTTCTTCACAGAATTGGAAAAAACTACTTTAAAGTTCATATGGAACCAAAAAAGAGCCCGCATCGCCAAGTCGATCCTAAGCCAAAAGAACAAAGCTGGAGGCATCACGCTACCTGACTTTAAACTATACTACAAGGCTACAGTAACCAAAACAGCATGGTACTGGTACCACAACAGAGACATAGATCAATGGAACAGAACAGAGCCCTCAGAAATGATGCCGCATAGCTACAACTATCTGATCTTTGACAAACCTGACAAAAACAAGAAATGGGGAAAGGATTCCCTATTTAATAAATGGTGCTGGGAAAACTGGCTAGCCATATGTAGAAAGCTGCAACTTGATCCCTTCCTTACACCTTATACAAAAATTAATTCAAGATGGATTAAAGACTTATATGTTAGACCTAAAACCATTAAAATCCTACAAGAAAACCTAGGCAATACCATTCAGGACATAGGCGTGGGCAAGGACTTCATGTCTAAAACACCAAAAGCAATGGCAACAAAAGCCAAAATCGACAAATGGGATCTCATTAAACTAAAGAGCTTCTGCACAGCAAAAGAAACTATCATCAGAGTGAACAGGCAACCTACAGAATGGGAGAAAATTTTTGCAACCTACTCATCTGACAAAGGGCTAATATCCAGAATCTACAATGAACTCAAACAAATTTACAAGAAAAAAACAACCCCATCAAAAAGTAGGCGAAGGACATGAACAGACACTTCTCAAAAGAAGACATTTATGCAACCAAAAAACACATGAAGAAATGCTCATCATCACTGGCCATCAGAGAAATGCAAATCAAAACCGCAGTGAGATACCATCTCACACCAGTTAGAATGGCCATCATTAAAAAATCAGGAAACAACAGGTGCTGGAGAGGATGTGGAGAAATAGGAACACTTTTACACTGTTGGTGGGACTGTAAACTAGTTCAACCATTGTGGAAGTCAGTGTGGCGATTCCTCAGGGATCTAGAACTAGAAATACCATTTGACTCAGCCATCCCATTACTGGGTATATACCCAAAGGACTATAAATCATGCTGCTATAAAGACACCTGCACACGTATGTTTATTGCGGCACTATTCACAATAGCAAAGAGTTGGAACCAACCCAAATGTCCAACAACGATAGACTGGATTAAGAAAATGTGGCACATATACACCATGGAATACTATGCAGCCATAAAAAATGATGAGTTCGTGTCCTTTGTAGGGACATGGATGAAACTGGAAAACATCATTCTCAGTAAACTATCGCAAGGACAAAAAACCAAACACCGCATGTTCTCACTCATAGGTGGGAATTGAACAATGAGAACTCATGGACACAGGAAGGGGAACATCACACTCCGGGGACTGTTGTGGGGTGGGGGGAGGGGGGAGGGACAGCATTAGGAGATACACCTAATGCTAAATGACGAGTTAATGGGTGCAGGAAATCAACATGGCACATGGATACATATGTAACAAACCTGCACATTGTGCACATGTACCCTAAAACCCTAAAGTATAATAAAAAAAAAAAAACAAAAAACAAAAAAAACAAAAAAAACTCAAGAACCAACCTATGCTAGCTTCTAACTTTTCTTCTGCAGCTTCCTCACCTCTGTTAGCCTTCATAGAACTGAAGAGAGTTAGGGTCTTGCTCTGAATTAGGCTTTGACTTAAGGAAATGCAGCTCGTTTGATCTTCTGTCCAGACCACTAAAACTTGCTCCATATCAGCAATAAGGCTGTTTCACTTTCACATTCATAGTTCATGGGAGTAACCCTTTTAATTCCTTTGAAGAACATTTCCTTTGCATTCACAACTTGAATAACTGTTTGGCTCAAGTGGCTTAGCTTTCAGTATCTCTTGGCTTTCAAAATGCCTTCCTCACTCAGCTGAATCATTTTTAGCTTTTGATAGAAAGTGACAGATATGCAACTCTTCCTTTTACTTGAATACTTAGAGGCCACTGTAGGGTTATTAATGGCCTAATTTCAATATTGTGTCTCAGGGAACAGGGAGACCCGAGAAGAAGGCGCAACAGAGGAATGGCTGCAGCTTCTCCATCAGCAGTCAGTGAGGAAGTCAGAATGCAGAATTGATGAATTTCACTCTCTTTTATGGGTGCAGTTGTGGTATTCCCAAACAATGACAATAGTAACATCAAAGATTACTTATCACAAATCACCAAAGCAGATATAATAATGAAAATATTTGAAATATTGCAAGAATTATCAAAAAGTGACAGAAACATAAAGTGATCACACGCATTTAAAAAAATGGTGCTGATAGATTTGCTCAAAATAGGGTTGCCATAGACCATCAATTTATAAAAAGCACAGTGTCTGTAAAGTGCAATAAAGCAAAGCACAATAAAATGAGGTATGCTTGTACTTCAGAACAACACCAGCATACTTATGTTTGCAAAACACGAAACGCAATCATAGAAACTGATGTTTGAGAAATCCACGTTATTTTTACCTTCTTTACAAGATGGAATTATTGGGCTTCATTTGATTACCAAGAAGGATTTTAATAAGTTATACATAATCAATGACTATCCAAAGAGTAGAATTTTCTCTATCAGAACTGTGTTTTTCTTGTAATATATTAACATGTTAAGAGATAGCCTTACTCTTAAAGTTCAACTTGTAAATTAGATAGATTAAAATGTCATTAACTTGCTGGAATGCTCTAAAATCTCTTCCTGACAACTCAATCTTTTGTTTTCTTTTTAAGTTTTTCTTAAAACATTCCTATAGATATCTCAGGTTTTAGAATCTGACTTCCAGTCACTGAGAAAACAAAGAATCTAGTATGGTAGTGTATGGTTTTCTTCAAATTATAATTAAGGTGTACATATAAAAATTTACTGTTTCAACACCTTTTTTTCTCTACTAAATGTGATTAAAAGGCTCCCTGTCCCTTATATATTATAGAACTCAATCATAACACAGCTTATTATACAGGTTTTGAAACACCAGAAATTATAAAATCTCCCTCAGCCAAAGTTTACATACCAAAACCTGAAAGAGCTTATTTGAACTAAACAAGGAGGTTTTGCTTTATGATCATTCATTTTACTCTCTTCTATATTCCTTCCTTCCTTCAATCATGTGGTCATTTATTCATTCACCAGGTAATTGTTGAAAATTTACTACGTGTTAAGAACTGGGGCAGATACAAAGGAGATATGGCATGTAGCCAAAAGAAAATTCCTCCTTGGTACAAGGTTCAGAATTGAAAAGATTATATAACTTCTGCAATGAATACATGAAAGGAGATGAGGTTTTCATTCAAGGTAGAAAATGACATCCATTATAAAAGTGCTATTAATAACAGCTTTTTAATATTTAATAGAGAAGAGTGATTAAGACAGAATCCATACTTTATTATTCTATCTTCTACATGTATTAAGTAGGTTTGATCACATTCAGGTGTATTACATATAATTAAGAATAAAGCTAAAAGTTCTCTTTTTTTAATCCATATGGGGCACGGTAGATGGTTGTGCCTGTTTTAAGCTATCATATTTATGTAAACAGCTTAACTTGCCTTTTCTGAGCGTAAATTTGTTGTGTATTTTGCACTTTCTCATCAAATTAAAATGAATTTGTTATGTGAGTTCAATCACATAAGACCTTTGAGAGTTTATTCATTCAACTTTAAGACATAGTCAAACTGTCTCATTCTGGGAGCAATTAGCACGAAGATAATTATTACCTATATTTTCATACTATGCCAACACAACAATGTTATTAAAACAAAATTTTTTAATACATCTATTGCATTTTGGGCACTAAAGTTGAAGGTCATCTTTAAACAAGAGAAGTGTCAAATTTTACATTAAAATATAAATAAAACACAATCTTTTATTACTAGATTGTGAATGTCTTTATATGTAGGAACTATATGTTGTTCATCTTTGTATACTCCCTAGGACCTAGAATAATGTTTAGTTAAAGCAGAAAGTTAAAAAGTGTAGAATTAAATTAAAATAATGAGCATATGGATGGTTTTCTAAATATAAAAATGTTTTATCTAGTTATAATGTTCTACTAGTTACTAACTAGATAAATGTTCTACCTTTTATTTCATACCAAAATTTGCTGGTATTGCTTTTGGTCTACTGACATTTCTAGCATTT
The DNA here is from genome assembly GCF_009828535.3 of Hylobates moloch. Classification (NCBI taxonomy): domain Eukaryota; kingdom Metazoa; phylum Chordata; class Mammalia; order Primates; family Hylobatidae; genus Hylobates; species Hylobates moloch. The sequence goes on along the minus strand of NW_026652276.1, from coordinate 154,750,518 downwards.
AATTACCACAAAAGCAATCTGATTCTTTTTTAACATGTTACTTTTTTTATCAATGTAAATTAAAATCTTAAAATCCATAAGATAAATGATAAATGTTAAACATCTATAAAATGCCAATGGAAACCCTACTAATTAACTTGAGAGCTGATTTGATTTTGGGTACCACTTAAACCACAAGGCTTTTATAGTTCTATCCAATGAAATTATTTTTATAATTTCTTTCTAAACTGTGATATAAATTTTTAAAAATATTTGATTTTCTTATTGAACCATGATGATACATTTCCCCCCAAAATATATACAAAATTGAATAGACTGCTGTCTTTAAAATTAAACATTTAGTTCAGAATTGACACTGAAAGCATATATATGAGGATCATTTTTCCACCTTGAAATAATCTTTTGAAAAATAGGATATTAACTTGACTTTTCTCAAACTTACATGTAGAACTCCAGAACTATCAGTTGCATTATTTGGACAATATGAAGATATTTTCAGCTTCTACTTGCACTCAATAGAATTTTATTATAACTGCAAATAATTGTTTATTGACAGATTTGAATATATAATTTAATATGGATGGGTAACTTAATTATAAAACCAGCATGGAATTAAATATTTCTGTTATTAAGGTAGATGCTCATCAGAATCACATATATTGAGATCTTATTTGTATCAAATAAAGATATTTTTATTTTTACCTTGTATCAAATATAGTAATAAAATGAATGTTCTCAATTAATTGTTTCAACAACCTTATGAGAAAGATACCATTAGTGTCCCATTTTAAAAAAAGGAGGCCAGGTACAGTGGCTCACACCTGTAATCTCAACACGTTGGGAGGCTGAGACAGGAGGATTGCTTGAGCCCAGGAGTTTAAGATCAGCCTGAGCAACATGGGGAGACTACAACTCTAGGAAAAGAAAGGAATTGGCCAGTGGTAGTCTGCAGTCCTAGTTACTCAGGAGCCTGAGGTGGGAGGATCACTTGAAACCAGGAGGTCAAGGCTGTAGTGAGCCTGCATGACAGAGTGAGAACCTGTCTCAAAACAAAAACAAAAACAAATAACAAATAAAAGAAAAGGAAACTAAGGGTTAGTGGCCTCAAGATCGCCAACTCAGAGCTGGGACATTCTCTGAATAATGCATATTTCTGAACTACCAATTCTTAGGTTTAGAGGGTTAGAAAGAGTTGATTAACAAACATCAAAATCAAATAAAAATAAAAAGTAGAAACACATTATGACATCAATATATTATTTCATTGTTTTTCCTCAATTAGCAATTGTAGAAAAATTACACAATATCTCTGAGGAAATTGATTATGGCAGATTCTGTGATTATTTGCCAGGAAAACATGAAATCAGTGATAACTGTATTCAAGATCCCATAATAAGGAAAAAAGTTGTTTGCATTGAGATGGATTGTATCTTTGATGTCCTTGACAGGCAGACCAAACACCTTTTCCCTGCTGTTACAAATAAGTCAGAAACTGAATCAAACAATCTAACATGTTTAATAATTAAAATATATTAAACTATGTTTTCATTTACCTACTAAACTTGGACATCAACAGATTTCAAAAAGAGATTTAGGCACCTCATTCAAAAATGTATAAATCAAGGAAAAGAAAAAAATCAATAAATTTCACATTTTAAGTGTTCAATACCAAAGTATTTATTCAGCACTGTTGTAATCTGACAAACTCAACTTTCTGTCTTTGTCATCTAGAAATATAACCTTCATCACTAAATTATTTGAATAATCACCTTGACTATTTTTCTTAAAGCTACTTGGATTATACGTAAATAATGTAGTTATTACAGAACTATAAGAGGACTTCTCATTCCAAATTGCTACTTTAGAAGAGTTAGATTTTATTTATTTTTTGAGAGAAAGGTCTTGCTCTGGTTGCCTAGGCTGGAGTGCAGTGGCAAGCTCATGACTCTCTGCAGCCTTGACCTCCTAAGCTCAAGCGACCCTCCTGCCTCAGCCTCTTCAGTAGCTGGGAGTACAGGTATGTGCCACCACCACCACCTGGCTAATTTTTTTATTTTTGGGGGGATAGGGTTTCGCCATGTTGCCCAGGCTGGTCTCATACTCCTGAGCTCAAGCAATCCGCCCACCTTGGCCTCTCAAAGTGCTAGGATTACAGGCATGAACCACTATGCTCAGCCATATTTTTAAAGAAAACAATTTTTCATATCTCAAGTAAACTAAACAATGTATTACTGTAGATATGAGTAATATGTTGTTGGAATTCTCAGCAAATGAAACAAAAAAAGTAAACATTAAAGAAGTACATATTTAAATGAAGTCATTGAATGAAGACAAAAAATGTCTATAAAAATCAAATATCCACTATCTCCCAGTGCCATTTGTAACAATACTGTTAATGTTTTCTTGCCTAGTTGAAGGGTTCAATATACTTTCCAAAATCTGTAATTTGCATTCATAGTTTGGAATTAAGTTGAAGATCTGATCTGGAGTAAGCCATTCACATAGTGAAGATGAGTGAAGAAAGCTGTGTGGTTCAGAGGCACACTGAAGAAGAGCCCAACTTCTCTCAAGGGAAATCTGGTGCCCTGCTTCAGTTCAACACTGCCATGTAAGAAAGATGTGAGGGAAGTTATATTTCTAGGCATTTTATTCTTTTTGTGGCTATTATGAATGGGATTGCATTCTTGATTTGGCTTCAGCTTGAATGTTGTTGGTGTATGGGAATGCTACTAATTTTTATACATTGATTTTGTATCCTGAAACTTTGCCAGAGTAGTATATCAGATCAAAGAGCTTTTAGGTAGAGACTATGCAATGGAAATTACACAATACTGCTCAAAGAAATCAGAGATAACACATCCATGCTCATGCACAGGAAAAGTCAATATTGTTCAGATGGCCATACTGCCCAAAGCAACTTACAGATTCAATACTATTACTATCAAACTAACTATGAATTCTTCACGGAATTAGAAAAAAAAATTCTAAAATTCTTACAGAACCAAAAAAGAATCTTAATAGTCAAGTTGATCCTAAGCAAAAAGAACAAAGCTGGAGGCATCACATTACCCAACTTTAAACTATTCTACAAAGCCACAGTAACCCAATCAGCATGGTACTGTTACAAAAACAAACACATATAGTAATGGAATGAAAATAGAGACCTCAGAAATAAGGCCATGCACCTACAACCATCTGATCTTCAACAAAGCTGACAAAAACAAGCAACAGGGAAAGAATTCCCTATTCAATAAATGGTGCTGGAATAACTGAGTAGCCATATGCAGAAGATTGAAACTGGACCCTTTCCTTATACCACATACAAAAAATCAACTCAAGATAGATTAAAGACTTAAATGTAAAACCTAAAACTATAAAAACCATGGAAGACAGCCTAGGGAATACCATTCTGGACATAGGATTTGGCAAAGATTTCACAACGAAGACACCAAAAGCAATTGCAAAAAAAAAAAAAAAAACCCCAAAATTAACAAATGTGACCTAATCAAACTAAAGAGCTTCTGCACAGCAAAAGAAACTATCAATAGAGTAGACAACCAATAGATTGGAAAAAGCTTTTGTAAACTATGCATCTGAAAAAGGTCTAATTTCCAGAATCTACCAGAAATTTAAACAAATTTACAAGCAAAACACAAAACACCTCATTAAAAGTTGGGCAAAAAACATGAATGGACACTGCAAAAGAAGACATACACACAGTCAACAAGCATATAAAAAAGCCCAACATCAATAATCATTAAAGAAATGAAAATCAAAATCACAATGAGATACCATCCCATACCAGTCAGAATGGCTATCATTAAAAAGTAAAAAAAAAGTTAACAGATGCTGGCGAGGTTGTGGAGAAAAGGGAACACTTATACACTGCTGGTGGGAATGTAAATGAGTTCAGCCATTGCAGAAAGTGGTTTGGCAATTTCTAAAAGAACTTAACGCAGAATTATCACTTGACCCAGCAATCCCATTTTGGGGTATACACCCAAAGGAATATTAATAATTCTGCCATAAAGTCACATGCATGCATATGTTCATTACAGCACTATTCACAATAGCAAAGACATGGAATCAACCTAAATGCCCACCAAAGGTAGTCTGGGTAAACAAAATGTGGTACATATACACTGTGGAATACTATGCAGCCATAAAAAACAATGAATGAGATTATGTCCTTTGCAGCAGCATGGATGGAACTAGAGGCCATTATCCTCAGCAAACTAACACATGACCAGAAAACAATATACTGCATGTTCTAACTTGTAAGTGGGAAAAAAACATCAAGTACATATGAACACAGAGAAAATAACAGACACTGGGATCTCCTTGAGGGTGAAGATTAAGAGGAGGGTAAGGATCCCAAAACTACCTATTGGGTACTGTGCTTATTACCCGGGTAACAAAATAATCTGTATACCAAACCCCCATGACACACAACACATAATTTACCTACATAGCAAACCTGCCCATGTACCCCGAACCTAAAAGTTAAAAAAAAAGATGAGAGGAGTACTGCCACATCTTGCGATTCTTCAAGAGATATGTGAACTTAAAAACTTTGTGTGTAATATATAATACTTCTATTTAAAAATGTTTACCAATCTCACATTAAAAAATAAGTTTTTGGCTTGTGAAGACTCAGGAAATAAGAGTTGTTCCCAAGAAATAGAGAATTCTACTACTATAGGAATTTATAGGAATGTGGCTCTTAAATTTTAGCATATACCACCATCACCCAGGGCATTTGGCTCATGGGGACTCAGGAGATAAGAATTGTTCCCAAGAACAAAGAGAATTCTATTACTATAGGAATTTACAGGAATGTGGCTCTTCAATTTTAGCACATACCAAAATCACCCAGAGCTTGTTAAAATACAGAATCTTTGGGTCCTTTCCTTGACATTTGGATTCAGTCAGTTTGGGATAGGGTCTGAGAATTTGCATTTCCAAGTTCCCAGGTGATTGTGATGCTGCTGTTCCAGGGGCCATACTTTGAGAATCACCGACCCACTTTGGTCATAATTTGAGAAAACCCTACACATGGAGTTTTTTCATTTAAATAAAAGGAATAAATTATGAGCCACTATTAACTTTTTAAACAATTTTATTGATGTTAATGTATGTATCATAAAATTCACTCATTGTAAATACACAACTCAATAATTTTTGGTAAATATTTTACAGAGTTGTGTAACTATACCAAAATTCCATTTTGGAGCTAAAATTCAGAGCTACAATTTTTTTTTTCCAAATCTGTTTGCAATCAATCTCTCCTCTGACCACCAGCCTCAGGCAATCTCTGATACAAATTGTTTTCTATGTAAATGGGTCTGTTCTGCATTATTTTACATAAATGGAACATACATGCAACCTTTCCATCCAGCTTCCTTCCCTTACTATGATGCTTGTGAGGTTCTACCATGTTATAGCACATAGCAATATTTTGTTTCTTTTAACTGCAAACTAAATTTTACAGATAAATCGCATTTTGTTTGTCCATTCACCAGTTTATGGGCATATGACTTTTCCCAGTTTTTGGCTATAAAGAATAACGTTGATATGAATATTACATACAACTATTTGCATGAGCATAAGTTTTCATTTTTATGAGGTATATTTCTAGGTGTAGAATTAACTTCTTAAGAAACTTCCAAACTGCTAAAGTAGTTGTTTCATTTTATCTACTGGAAGCTAGTGGAGGTTCCAGGTATTGGACATACTCACCAACACTGGGTACTGTATGGTTTTTTGATTACAGCCTTCTCAGTGGGCATGTAGTGATGTATCTTTGTAATTTTAATTTGTATTTCTTTAATTATTAATAATGTTGATCACATCTTCATTTTCTTATTAGCATTTTATAAAAAATATTTTGTGAAATATCTGTTTAAGTAATTGGTCTACTTTTTAAATTGGATTGTTTGTCATTATTATTATTGGAGAGAGATATTTATATAATCTGGGTTCAAGTCCTTTATCAGATATATGATTTACAAATATTTTTCCACTCTGGCTTATCTCTCCGTTTTCTTAACAGTATCTTTTAAAGAACAAGCAGTTTTAATTTTATCAGATTCCAATTTATCTTATTTTTTATTCATGGGTCTTTCAATATAATGTCTAACCCAAAGTCACAAAATATTTCCACATATTTTTTCTATAAGTGTTACAGTTTTAGAACTTATTAGTATTATTGACTTTGGTGACTTTTATCTTTTTTCCTTTTTTTTTTTTTTTTTTTTGTGCAGGAGGCAGCCTAACCGGATTTTGTCAGTTTTGTTATCTTATATAAAAAAACTAGTCTTTGGTTTCATTCATTTTCTCTACTATTTTTCAACTTTATATTTCATTGATTTGTGTTCTAATGTTTATTATTTTCTTCCTTCTGCTTTAGATTTAGTTTGCTTTTCTTTTATGATTTTTAAGGTATAAACTTAGGTTACTAAGGCCTTTTTTTCTCTTCTACTATAGGCATTTACATCTATAAATGTTCCTCTAAACCCTGCTTTAGCTACCTTGCATAAAGTTTTGTATGTTAGAGTTAAATTTTCATTCAGGTAAAAATATGTTTTATTTTTGTTTTTTTTTGTTTTTTTTGTTTTATCCATGAGAGATTCAAAGTATATTTAATTTTTACTCTTTGTTGTTTTCCCAGATTTTTTTCTGCTGTGAATTTTTAATAAAATTTTGTCATGGTCAGAGCAACACCTAGTACGATGTCAGTCTTTTTATAGTCATTGAAACTTGTTTTGTGAAACAGTAAATGGTTCCTAATAGAAAATGTTCCACAAGTGCTTGAACAGAATGTGCATTCTGCATTCATTTGGCAGGGTGTTTAATATAAGTCGAGAAATGCCAGCAATGGAATATTTGTCTTTTTTTAATCTGGGAACGTCTCTCTTCAGAGATCTTCATTATTAAATGACACTATTGATGACCACACTATTATGTTCATCAAATTTCATCATCATTAGACCATAATATTGCTGAACATACTATTCCTATATGACAGGGTTTTTTTCTTTCAGCCCTTTGAATATGTTATTCCACTATCTATTGGCCTTTGTTGTTTCTGACTAGATGTCAGGAATTTTTTTGTATTGTCCTTTACCTGTATGTAAAGAGTTATTTTTATCTGGCTGCCTTCAAACTTTATGTGTTGTATGTAATACTTCTGTTTAAAAACATTTGCCAAATGCACATTAAAACAATGTACTGGTACAAAAATAGAAACATAGAGCAATGGAACAGAATAGAGAGCTCAGAAGTAAGGCTGCACACCTACAACCATTCGACCTTTAAAAAAATTGACAAAAACAAGCAATAGAGAAAGAACTCACTATTCAAAAAATGGTGCTGGAATAACTGGCTAGCCATTTTCACTTTCTCTTTGTCTTTCCACAGTTTGACTAACCGTATCCTGGTGCAGGTCACTTGATATTTATCTTATTTGTGATTGGCTGATTTTAGAGTACTGTAGATTAATGTATTTCATCAAGTTTGAGAAACTTTCAAACATTATATTCTTTTTTCTGACACCACAGACCTGCTGTTGAGCCACTCTAGTGAATTTTTATATTTTTCAGTTATTGTACTTTTCATTTCCATAATTCCCAGTTGTTTAATTTAAAGTAACTGTTATCTTTTTTTCGAAATTATCTCTTCAGTGAGTTATTGTTTTCATGGATCCTTTTAATTCTTTGAACAACTTTTATTTTTAAAACACATTTATAATGACTATTTTGGTAACAATGTCTATGTTTTAACATCTGGGGAAATTCAGAAACTATTTATACTGACTGCTTTTCTTCCTCAGTATGAGTCACATGTTCTTATTTCTTTGCATATCTCATAATTTTCTGTTGAATATTGAACTTTTTATGTAACATACCAACCCTTGATTTTTACTTTCTCTTCTTAAGATGGATTTTTTTTTTTGGCTTGTTATTTATTTTGTAATTTTGCCCGGACCAAATCAGTGAAGTCTGCCTTTTCACTGTGTATGACTTCCTACAATGCAGACCTCTTCTAGTTTTGTTTTTTCTTGTTCTTTATTTTTAAGCCTTGCATCCTAAGGGTGTAGTAGTGTGTTGCTGTTACACATAGCTTAGCGTTCACCCAGAGATTGGTCAGAGTTGCGCTTACCACCTTGGTTATTAAGTGTTTCATTTTTTGCTGATAGATATATATGTGGCCTAAATAGAACATTTACATTTTAGATTACATTTGAAGTTTTTCCAGACTTTTGCTTTACATAAGGCTTTCTGACATCTTTGTTGCACATGCATAGGCTTTAAAGGCCCAGGAGGTATGGGTAGCTTGGGCCTGTTGTGTTCTCTGTTGTCCAGGCACATAAACTCTAGTCAACCTGAGATATATGGGGTGTTTATCAAGCCATCTTTGACTGTCCAACCTCCCAAAAATGTCTGTTAAATCCTTGGCTAGTCCACTGATGCACTGAATGCACCATATAAATGTGCACACTCATACTAACAAAATTGCCATCCTTCCTGTTCTCTTGCTACTGAGATGGCCACTTAAACTGGTGATACTCCAAATCAAATAAGCCCCTTCGGCAGTGGCAGCAAGCCCTGCCCTGTCCTGGTTGAACTACCATATTGACACAACTGGAAAGAGGGTGGATGGGAGTACGCCCAGGAAAAAATGCCATGGACTTACAACTGAAGTTCATGCATTTCATTCATAAACACTTGGTTGGTATTATGCCTTTGGTTGAATTCTGGAGCAAAGAATTACTTGTTTTTGACAAGTTTGTCCATCTTTACAGTTTTTTGGGGAAAGAATTTGTCAACTTCTCACTTTGTCATGCCTTCCATTGACTTTTGACTGCTCGATTTATACAAAATTATTTAACAAAAGTATAGATAGAGAAATATGTGGTATTCTTATACAGATAAAAGAACTGAGACAAGAAAGCATATGGAATTGGCCTAGTTTTTCACTAAAAGTTAATGATCACGTTGAATGTAAACCCAACTTTTTTGATTAACAGTCCCATATTATCTATGGCCTGATATTTTCTGAGGCCAGAGGATTCAAAAATATACTTCATAGTTCATAGCTATTGGTTATAAAATAAAAGGTAAATATTAATAACAGGAAGCTGTGAACCAAGATTAAATGGATGTTAGATATATTTTTAAACTATGGTTTTAAGTAGATTTCCTTCCTAAATAATGACTTCTCTTTGAAAGCATATTTAAAAGTGAAAACTTTTCTCGGCAGTCATAATTTCTCTAAAAACCACTTTATTTTGACACCATCTCCTTTGAAGAAGGCATCATGGAAACCACCTCCGAAAGGAGACTACCATTTCCTTGTTCATGAAAGTTGTTTCAAAATGAAATGACTACATTATTTCCAGTAGCTGGTATGAGCCATAGCCATGCATGCTCCCTCAGGTGCGGCCTTCTTAATTGGCTGAAAAATAGGTCAGTGCTCTATACTGAAGAACTGTTTCCTTCTTATAGCTCAGTCAACAGCCTACAATATAGTCTTCCATACAGTAAGCTCAGGATCTCAGGATATTTGTGCTAAAATTATACTCCAATCAAGGCCACACATAAAACATAAATGCTTTTATATTATAACATAATCTGAATAATATCAATAAAATAGTCATTATTATCTTGTTTGGAAATTGTTGTACAATACAAATGTATATAATGCAATGGATTCTATCATAAATATTATCTGTAAACAATAATGAGGTATATGGAATCAAATTGCTGCTGAGTATGTTTCATGGGGAACATTGTGTGTTGTAGTAGAAAGAGCTTAAGTTTTAGAGTCAGATATATCAGTGTTTGAATCCTAACTCTATTACTTAATAGCTATGTGATTTAATGTTATTTAGTCTCTCTTTGCTAAACACTAGTCATCTTATTGAAGGGTTACAGTGTTATGTTTCTGCAATGACTAAATGGTTATACTATATAGAGAACACCAATCTGACCTATAGACCAGCGCTAACACTGCTCATTGCTGTGCATTTCCCAGCTCTGGATGAGACATACGGGCATATCAAATCAGCTGATAATTTTGTATCTTCTCCAACTGATGTTTTAGAAATGTTTGTTTAACATATATTTAACGAATACTGAGAAACTGATTGTCTAATGTTTATATTTTATATTTATTGTGTTATATTCAGAATATAAGACATATTTCATATTCTAAAAATTTCTTAGATGATACACCAAGAGTTTAAATTTGAAAAAAAAAAATCTGCTGCTCCTGGAAAAGAGTATTCATAAGGAATTGGTTTCAGCTTCTTTCTCTCTCTGGGATTAGGTAACTGCTACCATTCTTTGCTTCAGATCAATAGAGTGGTAGAAGAATACCTTTTCCTAGATACTTGCCAGGCTACTGAACTGTCCCTTGTCTCTTGGGCTATCTTCAAACCCTGCTTACACCTTGAGAAATAGTCTGTTCATTAAACTATTCTTTGAATAATCCTAATTTAGGCCAGGCGCAGTGGTTTAGGCCTGTAATCCCAGGACTTTGGGAGGCCAACGTGTGTGGAGCACCTGAGGTCAGGAGTTTGAGACAAGCCTGAACAATATGGTGAAACCCTGTCCCTACTAAAAATAGAAAAGTTAGCTGGGAATGGTGGTACATGCCTGTAGTCCCAGCTATTTGGGAGGCTGAGGCGGTAGAATCTCTTGAACCTGGGAGGCAGAAGTTGCAGTGAGTGGAGATTGCACCACTGCACTCCAGCATGGGTGACAGAGTGAAGACTCTGTCTAAGAAAAAAAAAAAAAAAAAGAAGACTCTAATTTAAATGTGAAATCTCTTTCCTGATGAGGCCATGAAAATACCAAAAAATTACTGTTAATTTTGTGAGATATGATGAAAGATGGTCATATATCATGTATAATGAATAAAAAGCCCCATCACTGAAATACATACACACTAAAATATTTGTAGGAAAAATGACACTAATTGCTAAATATCCTCAGCATTTATATTCAATGGTGGTGTAACATGACTTTGAATTTACTGTCATATCTCAGCATCGATTTCTGGTTGCTTTCTTTCATCTCTGCAACTGCATAGTTAGTCCAGTTGGGTCACCAGGTCTTGCCTACTATTAAGTGTTATGCCTATAATTGAAAAGTCATTAAAGCAAGTTACTTAAATGATCTGCCAAGGACATGTATCCAATTATTAGTCCAATGAGAGATAATCTTTTATAGGACGCAATTCATTGGTTAGCATTATCCACTGTATGCAGAACAGAACTGGGAATTTATTTAGCAATTTGTTTAGTAAACCTAGATAAATATTTGAAAACTTATATTGAGCTTTCCTCTGTTTTGTGGTCATTTTAGTAGCTCTATCAAAAGCTGTGGGTATTATTTTTCTCATTCACTGGTGAAAAAAGGAGAAAATGGAATAAACATCCAAATTTCTGGCATATTAGCAATTCTGCAATTATTATACTGAAGAACGCACCAAGAACATTAGAGTTAGAATGGATTTCAACTGAAAATATTCTCTAGATCCTTATGCATACTTGATCCTCTATAAATCACTTTTGGAAGGTTCAGAAGAAATGTAGAATAAGATTATCCTGAAGAGCTATAATTTTTGTTGGGTTTAAGATCTATTTTTCCCTGTTAACATGAATACTTCCAATTTTTTAATGAAATATAATTATAAAATACAACATTGTAGAATGAAATTACATATTTTAGTAGGAAAATAGAATCATAGAAAAATGATTTCTGAAGCAGCAACTTTTATTTAACTCCCAGAGTAAAAAACTATCAATTCTTGCCATGCAACAACTCAATAAAAAGAAAACGTGCTAACTATGATCTTTTGTGGAGGTGCCGAGTACTGGCACTAAAAACTTCTGCTGTATGGAAGTAAGATGGAAATTTTTAGTGTGTGAACCCTATACTATGTAATTTTAAATGGTTTGTTAGTATCCAAAAAAGCATCTTTGGGTAAAGTGCAATAAATACCTTAGAGAAAAACAACTTGCTGAAAAGTACAAGTTGATGAATTTCATAAAATTTCAACAGTCAGTGTAAGCTCCGGATTTTCTCTTTTTATACATATTTTGTATTCATTTGCTAAGTCAAAAATCTTAAAAGCCAGTCACCACAACCTCCCTTTAACAGGCCTTTCCACTGCACTGACACCTGCTCTCACCTTCATAAAATAGCCCATTCTCTCATGGAGTTTTTGCCCTGATGCAGACTGCAGTGACCTTTCTATGACTGAGTCATAAATCCCTGAACACAGGGGATGAAATCACCCACGATGCCTTACATATGGTGGTGTGAATGTCTACAATAATTGCCCTGTAATTACATGGTAATTATTGACCATTTAAGTACATTTAAGAACAGGGTGAGTACTATGTAATCAAAGACTAATTATCTGATTATTTCTATCTTTTAAACTGTAGGCTTACAAGATATAAAAATGCAAGTAACATGGTGATTAGTCATTGAACTACACAGTAACTTGCATTATAATTATGAAGTAATCTGTAGAAAATGTATTTATATTGTGGTACTCCTGAACAGTAATTGCAGAGTAGTTATATGGTAATACACATTCTATGAAGTGATAACAGAAAAAAAATATCAAGACATTATGCTAATAGAGCATAAATATGTTAACCAAAATATTACATGATTCATTAGAGAAATATATGAATGGGATATATCTTTTGCAAGACGAGTAATTGGTACTTTAAATTAGAATTTCTATGGTTTGTCTATAAAATACAGAAGTGCCACTGTACCTTTTAATATTTCTTATAAAATTCCCTTGCATATTTCTTTAAAAAATTGCTGTGATATGACAAATAACTTGGGCAGGAACAGATAAAAGGAAGGTCAAAAAAGATGGAGTTCAGAAATTGGTCCATTGCACTGGGATTCAGTGGCTAAACCCAATCAAGAGGGTAGTTTAACTTCATTAGCAATTACTGGGACCCAAGTTGGAGTCATTTACAAACCCTCAACGTTTTCTTCCTAAAATAATAAAGTAACATGAGAAGTATATGGATAAGTATTTACAATGATTCTGAAACACACTAAAAATATTTACCTAAAATATTCTAAAAGCTTCTACTTTAAATTAGAAAAGCAAATAATAAAGAAGTTTCCCCTAAAAATTCATTTGATGTAGGATGAATGTAGAAATTTCCTGAAGAAATACAGAAATGGTGGAGTTTTGAAGATGGGCAAGAAGAGAAGTGTTTGGAGAAACTATGGCTTAACATGTGTTTGTTATAAAAGTTGAAAATCAACTATGTTGTTGAGCAATGATGCTAAAAATGAGTAATCTTTAATCTTCAAAGTCTATTTAAATAAATAAATACTTTTTACTTGGTAATATGATTAAAAACATTAATGAGCCCTGAAATAAAGATCATGTTGATTCCATCATGAAGTAATTATAATAATATTTTGTACATAAAAAGGTATGGAACTCTAAAATGAAAAATGGATTCTACATGAAAAATATATCACTCTACATGAAAAATATATTGGAGCAATAGTTATAAATCCCTTACCTAAGGAATATGAATAATTTGACCACATCTAAAGAAATGATAATGCTCTAAAAACTAAACCTGGTTACTTTCAAATTCTGCTTATTTGACATAGTTTTAATATCATAATTTGTTAGTGATTTTCTATTTTCTCCAACAGGTCCATGAAACAAAATACACTTTTGAGTATTGTTGCATGGTTTATTTTGCATTGTCAATTTACATTGTTTGCCTGGTATGTTCCTTCTCTTTGGAATTCTACACTGTAATAAAGTATGAAATCCTCTCAAATATTCTCTTGTCCAATTAGTTAGATACAAATACTTAGTCAAGTGAAATGCTATTAGTAGCAACTTATAAAGTTGTTACTCTTTCGACCTGAGCAGCTACTCATAAAGTGAAATCAAAATGGACTGGAGTAGATTTATTTGATCAGGATCGATTAATTCATGTATCATTACTGAAGTATTTCCTTTGATTGAGAGCTCATTAAAGGTCTCTGCTTTATATCAAAATGTCAATAATGCTTCTAAAATTGAAATGCCATTTTATTAAGGCTATGCTTTTTAAAGTAATAACTTAAAATTATTTACAATTGCTTTTCAAAAAATAAAATTTACAGTCCTTTTTTAAATATTATGTACACTGTTTTACAAAGCATACAAAAAGGGAAAATAATGAAAAAATATCATGTTCTGAGTTATGCCTTTGGTCATCTTGAAAAAAGGAGTTAATAAGTGATTAACAAGGCTTGTCATTCTGTATATACAATAACTCATCTCAAATTGCCTTCTCCCTTGATCCCTTTCCAGAAAAACCCCTCTATGGAAGTATGATTGATATATAAATAGTTTTACATGCCTCCCTTGATTGCTTCTTAACCTATATAACCTTCAATTTAAAATTTATACCTCCTTTATAAAGAGGTGAGACTTGAAAATTGGATCACATATATTAAACATGAAACAATGTTTTAAATGAGTTTACCATACAATATTGGGATTCCCATGAAAATATAGATGAGATAAAGCTACCCATTATATCGAATTCCTGAGGAGATATGTGCCATATACAAGATATAGCAAGGTAGTTCAAACTGACTTCTTGACAATCTCACCAAGAATAATTCATGTAACTTACAATTAGACTAAATCTTTCCTTTGTCTCTCATTTCTCCCACTAATTCATTGTTCTCATATAGAATGTCATTTTCTATAAGACAAAGATGCTAGCAGAAAATGTCATGAATGAATACAAACTTTATTTCCCAGTTCATTTTATCTAGGCTATTTTCTTTACAAAATAAGAATTTATACAATGTAATCAAATAACCTAAATTTAAACCAAAAAAAATCTATAAAATATGAAATACAATGATAACTTTAGACCAGTTAATATCATTGCCAAATATTGTCACAGACATTTTATAATTTCTTCCACATTTCTGTATTAGAAAATACATGTAAAGTGCAGCTTGTTTCTCCAAATATACTTATCTATTCCTTAAAAATCTGCTACACCAAAGGGAATGTTGACTTTCACCACATATAATCAATTTTTCAGTAGAGGCTATTTCATTGGATGCTATAACTAAAGCAATAAAGAGAAAGGGAAATAAACCGAAAGTGTCTAAATTGAAGGAGAAGAAAAAAAAAACAATATTTTCTTTGATGACAAAATGATCTTGTGTGTAGAATATTCCAATTTTAGAGCCCAACAAAAAAATTACTGGAATTTATAAATAAGCTTGGCAAGGGCACAAGATTCAAAATCAATACAGAAAAATTAACTATTTCTATATACTAGCAATTAATAATCATACAGTAAAGTCAAAAAAGTATTCCATGTATGGTAGTTTCTAAAACTAAAATATTTAGAAATGCATTTAATCAAAGAATGGAAACTTGTATTATAAAAACTAAGAGACATTGCTGAGAGTATTGAAGAAGGTCTATAAAAAGAATGGAAACTTTTATTATAAAAACTAAGAAACATTGCTGTGAGTATTGAAGAAGAACTAAATGAAGTAAGAGACAGTTTATGTTCATAGATCAGAAAATAAATATGCCAAGATAGTAATTGTGAAAAATAAATGTAATAAAATCCTTATCAAAATGGCACCAGATTTTTTTTTTGAGAAATCAATAAGATGATTCTATGTGGAGAGAAAGAACCCAGAAGAGCCAAAAGATTTTGAAAAGGAAGAAGAAAATTGGAAAAATTACACTATCTGATTTAGAAACTTCCTACAGAAGCTATAGGAATCAGGATTGTGGTATTGGTATGAGAATAGGCATATAAATCAATGAAAAATTAAAGAAAAAATACTCTTATATTTATGTTCAATAGCTTTTTGAGAAGGGCATCAAACAATTCAATAGAGGCACGAATAGAACTTTTATCATGCTAGTGAGATAATTAGATATCAATATGCAAAAAAATGAAGTTAGGCCTTCCCTTTAAACTATATGCAAAAATTGCAATGAATCCTACATCCAAATAAGTGGATTAACACTGTAGTACTTTTAGAATAAAATATAGGAGAAATTCTTCATGACCTTTGGGTTAGGCAAAATGTTCTTAAAGAATAGTTCAGAAAAATAAATTAAACTTCACAAGAAGCAACAAGAAACCTAAAATGCCATGAGATCTACAAAAAAAAAGAGACAAAATGGTAGATGGAAAACCAACCATATCAATAATTTCATAAATATGAATGGACTAACACATGAATCAAATATCAGAGATTGTCAGCTAGGATACAAAACAAGATTTAACTATACATACTGTCTATAAGAATCATGCTTTAGAACCAAATATATATATGGATTAAGTGCAAAAGACTGGAAAACAGCTATACCACATAAATAGTAAAAATAAGAGAGCTGGAGTGGATTTATTAATATATGAGAAAATAAACTTTAAGTAAAAATAGTGTTAGAGATGCACAGTTATGTTTCATATTGATAAAACAGTGAATATATAAGAAATATATAATAATAATAAATGTATATACATTTAGCAATAAATCACCAAAATACATGAAGTGAAAAGTGACAAAATTGAAATGAAAAATAGATAATTTAACACTTACATGCAGATGTTTAAATGCCATTCTCTTAATATTTGATAAGACAGTTAGAAAATCAGTAAAGACATGGAGTCCTAAA
This sequence comes from Hylobates moloch, assembly GCF_009828535.3. NCBI lineage: Eukaryota > Metazoa > Chordata > Mammalia > Primates > Hylobatidae > Hylobates > Hylobates moloch. The sequence continues at coordinate 154,733,793 of NW_026652276.1, read as the reverse complement.
CATTATCAAACAAATAGACTAGACTGACATAGAAAACTCCACCTACCAACAGGAGCTACATGCTCTTTTAGAGTGTCCATAGAATATTACCCAGGAAATAAAATATATTAGGCAATTAAAATTATAAGTGAGAGTCTTTCCCTGACAAAGTCAGTCTGTAAACTCTTCTGCAAATGTGCAGACACCATTGCAAGAATAAAAGGATCACAAAGAATAAGGGTTACATGACACTACTAAAGGAAACTAATAAAATTCCCATAACCAACTCTAAAGAAATGAAGGTCTACAAAGTACCTGTCAAAGAATTCAAACTAATTATCTTTAATAAACTCAGTGAACCAAGAGAGAACACAGATAGACAACTAAACAACTGAATACAAACAGAAAGTTCAGCAAATAAACATAGCCATAAAATATAGAAATCTTACAGCTGAAGAAGACAATAAGTCAACTAAAACTTTCAATAAGTCAACTAAAACTTTCAACAGAGAGCAGCTATAGTAGACTCAATCAATAGTAGATTCAATCAGAAGAAAGAATAGTAGATTCAATTAATCCGGTGTATGAATGAACTTGAAAACAGGTCATTTGAAATTATCCAATCATAAAAGCAAAAAGAACAAGAATAAATAGACTGAATAAAGCTTACAAGACTTTTGAAATACCACCATGTGAAACAATATATGCATTATACAAGTTCCAAAATGAGAAGAGATAAGAAAAGGGAAGAAAACTTATTTAAAAGTTATTATTTTTAAAAGTTATTATTTAAAAAAATAATAGCTAAAAACTTTCTAATTCTGGGAATGGAAATGGACATCCAGATTCATGAAGCCACAAGTAACCCAAATAGTTTTAAATCTAAAGAAGTCTACAATGAGAAACATTATAATTAAATTGTGAAAAGGCAAAGACAGAGAATTTATTGAAAGCAATAACTCATCACAAAAAAAGGCAACACCTATAAACTATCAGCAGATTTCTCAGCAGAAATGTTTCAGTCCAGGAGAGGGTGGAGTGATACATTCAAAGTACTGAAAGAAAAAAAATGTCAACCAAAAGTACTCGGCAAAGCTGTCCTTCAAAAATCCAAGATAGATAATTTCCCAGATAAACAATAACTAAGGGAAATCCTTATCACTACACATATCCTGCAAGAAGTACTAAGGAAGTTCTTCAAGTTCAAATGAATACAGGCTATTCAGCAACATGAAAGCATATGATAGTACAAATCTCACTTGTAAAGGTAAATATGTAAGCAAATACACAATGTTCTAATACTGAAATGTTATATAAATCATTTTAAATACTGGTAAAAAATTAAGAGACAAAATTATTAATTATAACTATCACCACAAATTTTGTTTAATAAATAAACAATAGAAAAATAAGTAAACTGATAACAATAACATAAACTACATATGGAGGAGAATAAAAGTATAGAAGACTCATAAACAGTTAAAGAAAAGTTGTTATCAGCTAAAAGTAGACTGTTAGTGCAGGCTTATGGTAACTATAAAATAAACAAAGGTAGTAGATACGCAAAAGACAAAGAGGAAAAAATCAAAGCGTATCACTACAATAAAATTACCAAACCACAAAGAAAGCCAGGAGAAGAGGAGGGGAACAATATAACTACAAAACAGACAAAAACCAACGGACAAAGTGGGAATAGTAAAACCTTAGCCAACAATATTCACTTTAAATGTAAATGAATTAAATGGTTTAATCAAAAGACATAGAGTAGATGAATGGACAAAAACAAACAAAAAACCAACTAGATGCTTTCTCCCAAAACATGACCCAACTAGATTCTCTCTATAAGAGACTCACCTTAGATTTGAAGACACACATAGGCTGAAAGTGAATCAATAGAAGAAAGATAATCTTGGAAATGGAAACCAAAAGAGTTGGGATGACTATACTTAGACAAAAATAGACAAAGTAAAAAAAAGAAAAAATACAAGAGACAAAAAGTAGAATACATTTTCTTTTAAAGCACACACAGAATATTCTCTGGGATAAAGCACATATTAGTCACAAAACAAATCTTAAAATTTAAGAAGACTGATTATTTCAAGTATGTTTCCTCACCATAAAGGAATAAATATAGAAATCAATTGCAGAAAGAAAACTGAAAAATCACAACTACATGTGAATAAAATAAACTCTTGAAAAGTCATTGGGTGAAAAAATAAATCAAAAAGGAAATTAGAGAATATCATGAGACAAAAATGAAAACAACGTTATCAAAGCTTATGGGATACAGCAAAAGCAGTATGAAAAGGGAAGTTTATGGCAATAAACATCTCTTTTAAAAAGAATAAATGGCAAGGCACAGTAGCTCACACTCGTAATCCCAAAACTTTGGAAGCCCAAAGTAGAAGGATTGTTAAGACAAGGAGTTCAAGATTAGCCTTGTCAACACAGTGAGAACTGTCTCAACAAAAAACAAAAAAATTAGCCAGGCATGGTGTTGTGAGTCTGTAGTTCCAGCTACTCAGGAGGCTGAGGCAGCAGGATTGCTTGAGCCTAGGAGTTCAAGGCGGTAGCAAGCTATGAATGTGCCATAAAACTCTGGCCTGGGTGACAGAGTACGGCCCTGTCTCTTAATAAAAAAAAAAAAGAAAGAAAGAAAAAAAAAGAGGAATTAAAAAGAAGAAATATCTCAAATCAACAACCTAACTTTATACCTCAAGTAACTACAAAAAGAACATGCTAAAGCCATAGTTAGCAGAAGAAAGAAAATACTAAAGATTAGAACAGAAAAAAATGAAATAAAGAATAGAAAATGATCGACAAAACTAAGAGTTGCTTTTTATTTATTTTTTTAAATTCATTTGGAGACGGAGCCTTGCTCTGTCACCCAGGCTGGAGTGCAATGGTGTGATCTCAGCTTACTGCAACCTCCGCCTCCCATGTTCAAGCAATTCTCCTGCCTCAGCCTCCTGAGTAACTGGGATTACAGGCACCCACCACCACGCCCAGCTAATTTTAATATTTTTAATAGAGAAGGGGTTTCACCATGTTGGCAGGATGGTCTCGAACTCTTGCCCTTGTGATCCACCCACCTTGGCCTCCCATCGTACTGGGATTATAGGCATGAGCCACTGCACCTGGCCTGTTTTTTTTTAAGATAAACAAAAATGATGAATTCTTATCGACAGACATACTAAGAAAAAAAGAGAGAAGACCCAAATAATGAAATAGGAGTCAATACAACCAATGTCACAGAAATAAAAATAACAAAAAGGATTATTATAAACAATTATATGCTAACAAATTGGACAATCAAGAAATGAATAAATCCATAGGAATATACAATCTACTAAGACAGAAAGAATAAATAGAAACACTTTAAAGATCAGTAATGAATAAAGAGTTCCAATTAGCAATAAAAACCTATCAATGAAGAAAATCTCAGGACCAGATGGCTTCACAGGTGAATTTTACCAAACATTTAAAAAAGAATTAATACCAATCCTTTTAAAAGTCTTCCAAAAATATAGAAGGGATAAGGGGCCGGGCACGGTGGCCCACGCTTGTAATCCTAGCACTTTGGGAGGCCGAGGTGGGCGGATCACGAGGTCAGGAAATCGAGACCACGGTGAAACCCCGTCTCTAATAAAAATACAAAAAATTAGCCGGGCGTGGTGGTGGGCGCCTGTAGTCCCAGCTACTCAGAGAGGCTGAGGCAAGAGAATGGCCTGAACCCGGGAGGCGGAGCTTGCAGTGAGCCGAGATTGCGCCATTGCACTCCAGCCTGGGCAACAGAGCGAGACTCCGTCTCAAAAAAAAAAAAAGAAGGGATAAGGAATACTTCCAAACTCATCATATGAGGTCAGCATCACCTTGATAACAAAGTAATGACACTACAAGAAAAGAAAATCATATCCCTGGTGAACATAAATGCAATATCCCTAATTAACCTGGATGCAAAAATCATCAATAAAATATTTAGCAAATCAAGTTCAACAGCATATTAAAACAATTTTGCACCATGACCAAGTGATATTTACCCCTGGGATGCAAGGATAATTTAACACATGCAAATCAAGCAATGGGATACATGACATTAGCAAACAAAAGAAGAAGAATAACCACACAATAATCTCAAAAGATGTTGGAAAAGCATTTGATAAAATTCAACACTCTCTCATGCTAAACAACTCAACAAATTAGGTATATATTAGGTATAGAAGGAAGCTGTCTCAACACAATAATGGTCACATATGAATATCCTACAACTAAAATCATACTCAACAGAGAAATACTGAAAGCTTTTCCTCTAAGATGTGAAAGAAGGCAAGGATGCTCATTCTCACCACTTCTATTCAGCAGAGTCCTGGAAGTGCCAGCAAGAGCAATTAAGAAAGGAAAAAAAACAACAAGGCATCCAAATTAGATAAGAAATAAAATAATCTCTGTTTGCTGGTGGCATTATATTCTATCAAGAAAACTGTAAAAACCTCAAAACTGAGGGAATTAAAAATCAAAATGAATAAAGTTACAAGATAGGTAGTAAACACAGAAAAAGCAGTTGCATTTCTGTCCACGAACTATGAACTATCCCCAAATGAAATTAGAAACACAGTCCCATTTACAATATCACCAAAAAGAAAAATACACCCAAGAATAAATATAACCAAGAAGGTGAAAGACTAGTAAGTTGAAAAATGTAAAACCCTTATAAAAGAAATTAAACAAGACACAAACGAATGGATAGTGATCCTTGAATATGGATTGGAAAATTTAATATTGTTAAAATATTCATTCTAGCTAAAATTGATCTATATATTCAATGCAATCCCTATCAAAATATCAAAGATATTTTATACAGAAATAGAAAAATAATTCTAAAATTCATACAGAACCACAAAAGCCACAAATAGCCAGCGCAATTTTGAACAAAGCTGAAGGAATCACACTTCCTACAGTAATCACGATAGTCTAGTACTGACATAAAGACAGATCTATAGAGCGATGGAACACAATAGAGAGCCCAGAAATGAATCCACAAATATACAGTCAACTGATATTTGATGAAGATGCCAAGAATACACAACAGAATAAAGAGAGTATCTTCAATACATGGTGTTTGTAAAATTAGATATCCCCCTCCAAAAGAATGAAATCGGACACTTATCCCACAGACAAAAATTAACTCAAAACGGATTAAAGACTTAAATGCACAATTTGAAACAACAACAACAACAAAAGAAAACTTTCAGAAGAAAACATAGGTAAAAACATTGATCTTGACAATGATTACTTCGATGTGGCACCAAAAGCACAGGCAACAAAAACAAAAATAAATACGTGGGATGGGCTGGGCACGGTGGCTCACGCCTGTAATCCCAGCACTTTGGGAGGCCGAGGCGGGTGGATCACCTGAGGTTGGAAGTTTGAGACCAGGCTGATCAACATGGAGAAACCCCATCTCTACTAATAATACAAAATTAGCAGGGCGTGGCGGCACATGCTTGCAATCCCAGCTACTCGGGAGGCTGAGGCAGGAGAATCCCTTGAACCTGAAAGACGGAGTTTGCGGTGAGTTGAGATCATGCTGTTGCACTCCAGCCTGGGCAACAAGAGCAAATCTCTGTCTCACAAAACAAAACAAAACAAAAAAACAAACAAAAAAATTGGGACTACATCAAACCAAAAAGCTTCTGCACAACAAAGAAACAAGCAACAAAATGAAATGGTACTCTATGGAGTGGGAGAAAACATTTGCAAACCATGTATTTGAAAAGTGGTTAATTTCCAAAATATTTAAGGAACTCCTACACCTCAATAGCAAAACAAAACAAAACAAACAAACAAACAAAAAACAACAAAATAACCCAGTTACAAAATGGGGAAAGGACTTGAACAGACATTTTTCCAAAAAAGATACAATGATGCTCAACAGTTGTATAAAAAGATGCTCAATATTGCTAACCCTCAAGGAAATGCAAATCAAAGCCACAATGAGATATCGCTTTATTCCTGTCAGGATGGATATCATCAAAAAACATAAGATAATAACTATTGGTAATGTTATAGAGAAATTGGAATGCTTGTATACTTTTGGTAAGAATGAAAAGGTTGCAGCCACTATGATAAAATAGTATAGAGATTCCTAAAAAAAAAATTGAACTACCATATGTTCTAGTGATCCCACTTTTGAATATGTATCTGAAATCATGGAAATCAGAATGTCAAAGACATATCTTAACACCATGTTAATTGCAGCATTATTCACAATAGCCAAGATATGAAAACAACCCAAATCTTCATCAGCAGATGAATGGATAAAGAAAATTTGGCATTTTATGCATTGGAATGTTTGTCAGCCTTTAAAAAGATGGAAATCCTAGCATTTGTGACAACATGGATGGACCTGGACATTATATTAAATGAAATAAGCCAGTCACAGAAGGACAAACACTGCATGATTCCTCTTACATGATGCATCTGAAACAGTCTCATGTATAGAAATAGACAGTAAAATGGTAGTTACCAAGCAATGGTGGAGGTGGGATATGGGGAGTTGTTGCTTAGTGAGTGTAAAGTTAGTTATACAAAATGAGTAATCCATTTTGTAATTGGACCAATTACAAAATTGAGCACTATAGTGCTCATAGTTAATAATAAATTACTCACAGTTAAAAATTGATCACAGTAGATATCTATTAAGTGTTCTTACTCCAAAACAAAAACAAAACAAAGGGATACAAGGGAACTTTGGGATGTAATGTATAAGTTTGTTACCTTGATTATGGTGATAGTAGTGAGAATGTATACATATGTCTAAACTCACCAAATTTCATTAATTACGTGTGGTTTCATTTTTTTGTATACCAATTATTCCTCAAAGCTGGGGAAAAATAATGAACCAAATCCCACACTGTCATGTTTTCCTTGCACTAATACATGAAATAAGATACATGAAGTATTGTAAAGATGAATAAAGCTTAATCAATATGGCAAAAATAAAATAGCATTCATAAAAGTGATTGTATAACTTTATAAATTTACTAAAAAATCATTAAACTTCACCCCTAGAATGGGTTAATCATGTGGTATGCAAATTATATTTCCTAACCCTGTTTTAATGCTGAAACATGAAAGTTAAGCAAGGGTTTTTAAAAATCTCATTTGTAATTTCAAATCTTACATAACATGCAGTCTTCTTGATAGCCATGTTAACTCAGTAATGAAAAGCACAGTCCTAGAATTGCTACCCAGCTCCTCAGACAGCACACTATAAAGGTTTACACTTAGTATATGACCTTTGTTCACCTTCACATTGTTGATTTGCTTTAATTCTTAATCAAAATCTAGAGGTGTGTATTTTATCACAAACTAAATATTCATAGTATGTGGACTGACTTCCAGGGGTAACCACTTCAGGGTATAATACTCAGGGTTTTATTACTGATCACAATATACCTTTTTTATTCTCTATAATAATTTGAAAAATAATTTTAATTAATCTCCTGCAGCATGAATTTATGTGATATGCAGAAAAACATCATTGAGCATGTTTTTCTCATTTATATACTACCCATTTGTGGAATTACCACATCATTTACTTAATATTTCACTTAAGTAAAATATTTATTAACATGCACAGACCCTGTACTTAGTCTTCCAAGGAAGAAGCCAATGATATTATGCCAGAATCAATAGTATCATTTAATAAAGGAACATTCCCATACATCATTTTGGGGGGTATAATATTTGTTATTAACTTTGCAATTGTTGCTATAATACTATCAGCAAACATGTGACATATTTACTATAAAGATGCAATTATAATGATGCCTTGGAAGCGCTGGTCTTTGCCTTGCCTTTGGCAAAAATAATAATAATTTATATTGTAAACATTGTATTATGTATGTTCTGACATAACTCAATTGGTTTACCAGAGAGGTTATTGTGCTTTGTTTGAAAATTAAACAAAAGTTCATGGCCCAAATTGGCAGGGATGTGTAACCTAAAAAGCTCTGGGGTAAGTTAAAAAAATCATCAATCCAATTAAACCTCATTTTAAAAGACTTTTATCTTCATAATTCCTATCATACTTTTCTGTTTTGACTGCTTGTGCAAAGTCATCACAGTTGCTAATTTGTTTATCTGAGAATATACAGATTTACCTTCTACATTGGTAATATAGTTTACTTTACTATTTGAGTTACAAATTTATGAGTGGTTTTATTTTATCATTACTTTCCTATTGCAGTGATTTATTTCAAGCTTTTGTTTCATTTTCTACAAATTGTGGAAAGAACTCAACATAATAGTAACAATGCCAACTACATATTTAAAACACATAAGCAGTAACAGGCAAATGATATGAACATATTGGCTGAGGGGAAATGTAGCCTGTTAGCTGAACATGTTCTGAGACAAACTGATCAACACTGTCTTCTTTTTAGCCTTGATAGAAGCTTTCGAATTCAATGATTTATAGTATGGTAGAATATCTATGAAAATGGTAATCTTCCTTTTCAAATTTATGCAATGTATATGAACGCAACTACTTAATTGTGGCTGCATCTGAAGCCACCAGACTCCTTCTTTTTTTTTTTTTTTTTTTTGAGACGGAGTCTCGCTCTGTCGCCCAGGCTGGAGTGCGGTGGCGCAATCTCGGCTCACTGCAAGCTCCGCCTCCCGGGTTCACGCCATTCTCCTGCCTCAGCCTCTCTGAGTAGCTGGGACTACAGGCGCCCGCCACCACGCCCGGCTAATTTTTTGTATTTTTAGTAGAGACGGGGTTTCACCATGGTCTCGATCTCCTGACCTCGTGATCCACCCGCCTCGGCCTCCCAAAGTGCTGGGATTACAAGCGTGAGCCACCACGACCAGCCCAGACTCCTTCTTGATATTTTTGATAGACCACAATGATCCACTAGTAGCAGGTAGTTGACATCTTGAGAAACACTGTATTAAGAATACTCTTGGTCTCCTTTTTTTTTTTATCTAGACACATTCATATGACAAGTGATGCCATGTCCAAAGATCTGTGGGATTCCTTCACTAGTGGGAGCAGAGAATAGCCCAAGCAAGTGGCAGCTGTAGTATTATGGTTATACTAATGATGCTACACTAATAAAAATGAAAATAAACATCATTTACAAACATTAGGTCAGCTATCAATATCACTTCACTTGTGAGCACACTGAAGTGCTTCTAAATTGCATGAAAATATTTGGCAATGCCAAAGAACCAAAAAGAAAAAGTGGTTTTGTAGTCCATATAGCCTGCGCTCACGTAACACAGCGAATGGAACAGGAATGAACTGAGCCTATTGAGAATAAGCAAGTCATAAACAGATAAAATATTACTGAAATGCCACCACAAATACATGTATAGAACAGCACATCTAAAAGTTAATTTCTCTGTTTATATTAGGTCACATATATAGGTCATATTTAGAAATGATAGACTGATAGTTATTTTTAGAGAACCACATAGAAGCAACCTAATCCAAAACCTTCCCAAAGCATATCGTGACTAATTCGCTATGTCCTAGACTATGTCGTTGTACATTCTATAGGCTTTTCTGAGCAATCACATCCACATCAATCTACTTCTTAATTTTTATTGCTGAAACCCTTTCTTCCATGTTCCAGATCTACATTCTCAATTTGACATCAGTAAGTCAGACAATGTTGTAATAATATTTTAATAGAGATTTCAGTTTCGATGCCAAATTCATTACCAGATGCTATCAATAGTCTCTTTTGTTCTTAGCCTATTTAGATTTCTAGTATTTCCATCCAAATTATCCTACCCAATTTCCTTACATATCATCTCATAGTATTGTGACTGTGCTAGCCTCCACACTTGTTACTGGCCTCCCTGCCTTCATTTTTGTCAAATGTAAATAGATTTTTTGTCTGCAGTCAGAGTACTCTTCTTAAAACACCATTCCTTTTAAGTGATCAATTGCTTTTACAAAATTCTACAATGGTTCCTCATGGGCCATTCTTAACTTCCATGCTCTTTTTAAATAAATTAATATATCTATTTATTATCATTAGTATTATTATTTGTAGAAACAGAGTCTTGCTAAGTTGCCCAGGCTGGTCTCAAACTCTTGGCCTCAAGTGATCACATCATCCTGTCTCGTCTTTCCAAAGTGCTGGTGCAAGCCAGGTGCTCCCTGCTGCTTTTTCCTAACTTTTAGGATCATCTCCTTCTCCTCTGCATCTACTTATCTTCTGTTAAGCCACAACAGTCACCTTCCCTAAACATGACTTGTACTAACCGTGTTCTCTACTTCAAAGCTTTACTCACAACATTCTTCTTGTCCAGAAAACTCTCACACACTATATTTTCCTATTTAATCCCTACACTCCCTTACATGATCCTAGAGAAGAAGATTTTCTATCTAATTTCACTAGTTTTGCATTTCACTGCTTTGCCTGGTCACCTGAACCACCCTGTAGCTGCCACTCCCCAGCAGAGGCAAAAGATTCAGACATTCAAACATAAATATAATATTTCTGCTTTCCAGGGGTCCAAGCACAGAATTCAAGGGTCTCTGATGCTAAGGGTTTCAAGTGGGAATAGCTGCCTGAGATTTTAACCATGTGTCTCCTGTCCCCGCAGATTGCCACTCACTTACCAATTGCATCCAGAGGACTTGTGGAGATTTTATCTGTTGTTACTCAAATAAAATGCTCTATCTCTAAAGCCACACTGCTCTCAAATCTGTGTTTACAGAGATCCCAGGGAGTGTTGTTTCAGCTGACTTTGCTGTGATGATTTTGAAAAACAGAGATGGGTTCATTTGGGCCAATTAAGGATTTTGAGATAAAGATAAAGATATGGATATGTCAGTGTGTGAGCTAGTGTTACACTCTGGGTTGTAACATATTACTTGTCCATGTCATTTTTCATTCTATCTCAGAACTGTTAGAAATTGAAATAATGTATACACAATGATGAGCAAGTGTCCATTTTATTAATACTACAGTATATGAAAAGGATATGTTTGTCAAGAAAGACCATGGCCAGGCATAGTGGCTCACACCTGTAATCCCAGCACTTTCGGAGGTGGGAGGATGGCTTGAGGCCAGGAGATTGAGACCAGCCTGGGCAACATGACAAGACCCCATCTCTATAAAAAATAGAAAAATTAGCCAGGCATGGTGGCATGCGCCTATGGTCCCAGCTACTCACGAGGCTAAGGTGGGAAGATCGCCTGAGCTTAGGAAGGTCGAGGCTGTGGTAAGCCATAATTGCACCACTGCACTCCAGCCTGGATGACAGAGTGACACCCCATCTCAAAAAAAAAAAAAAAAAGAAAGACCTAAATATAATAGAGTTAGATGTTCTATCTGAAAGAATGAAAATAAAACACTGGTTGCATTTTGATAGTGCCCTCTCAATACCAGCTGCACGAACTTGAGAAAATTAATCTCCCTGAACTTCACTTTTCTCTTCAGTGGAATAAGACAATAATAGTAACTTGCTCACAGTGGCATGCAGATAATTAAAAACTATTTGTAAAGAATCTAGCACAATGTTACTCTCACACATAGAAACTCAATAAAAGCCAGAAATTTTGTTATGGCCACAAATTAAAAAATCAAGACATTGCTAGCTCAGAAGGTACTGACTGGTTATAATTCTTACAGAGAAAGCTCCAAAAATCTTGTCCAGACACCTGCATACACCACAGGGATTTGATACACACACCACAGGAGCAGAATGATAATATAATATAACAAGGGACAGGTAGAGGATTTTTAAAATGAAGTATATAATGTGCATTTAAGAATAAATTTGTGATAACACATGAATAGGTGCACTAAAATTTCATTTTCGTGTTTTTTTTTTTTTTTTTTGAGACGGAGTCTTGCTCTGTCACCCAGGCTGGAGTGCAGTGGCGCAATCTCGGCTCACTGCAAGCTCCACCTCCTGGGTTCATGCCATTCTCCTGCCTCAGCTTCTCCGAGTAGCTGGGACTACAGGCGCCTGCCACCACATCCGGCTAATTTTTTGTATTTTTAGTAGAGACGGGGTTTCACCATGGTCTCAATCTCCTGACCTCGTGATCCGCCCGCCTCGGCCTCCCAAAGTGCTGGGATTACAAGTGTGAGCCACCGCACCCGGCCTAAATTTCATTTTCATGTCTTATTAAATAAATTGTATTGCTATTAGTATATGATTTTTATTTCCCTGGAATTAAGGATTATTTCTAAGAATCCAAATCAGGAGATAACTGAAAATATTCCTTGAGTTATAGATATAAGACAATCATTTGATATGTAAAAATCGCATATATTTAGAAAACCTCAGCAGAACATCAGAATAAAGCTGTTGTAATTGTTCTGTTTATAAGATAATGGAAGAAAAATGTTCTCACTTTTGTAGGCCTTTAAAAATGAAGTAAATGCAGTTATTGGAAATATGAACTGACTAAGCCATCTAATAAGAATTACACAGTGTAAATTTCTCTGACATTTTGTTTGCAGATCCTTAGTAGAAAAGTAGTGGTTTGTATTAGCCTTGAAGACATTTTAATCAAAGGACACACTGCTTGTAGAACAAAGTGAATAAATGTAAAATACAGTTTCATTCAAATAATGAAAAACCTGTGCTATAGAAATTTAAATCTCATTTAACTTAAATTACATATTAAGTTACACATTTGTAAATTCACTCATTTTTTTATATAAAAATGTCAATGACATCTCCTTTTATTCTCACAGGGTCTCTAACATTGCTGATAACACAAGTCAAACTTCAGTATTTAATGGAAAACAATTTAGGTTATTATTTTTCAAAGAAAAAATTCTAAATTATATTAGTCACATTTATAATTACATGGATAGTCAAAAACATTGGAGTCTGGATAATAGTAATGATCATAAAAACTTGGCATGTTGTTTTTTGACAGGAAAAGTCTTCTAGGACAGGGTGTTAAATTCCTTAGGAGTGTTTTTTTACTCTTTTATAGAAATCCATCTTTGCTTTCCGGGCCTATCACACTGTGTTTTTCCCCTGTAAGTCAGTTCTTCCTCTATCTCTGCTTTCTAGGCTTTCTCCCAAATGTCAATTTTCCCCTTTATTCACTCCCACTTGTATTTTTACTGTCAGATGCTTCTTCATGTTGATGCCAAAATGTTTTTTTTTTTAAAAAACAGATTTTAAACATTCCCATTTTCTTTATACTTGCTACTATATCCTCTTTTCTGTCACTGACTTCAGCCTCCCTCTTCATGTTTTATCTCTTTGTCAATTTTTTTCTAAAATTTTGTTTTATTTTTCTACTCATTTCTATGCATCTATGCTGTGATAACAATTAAGGCACACTAAAAAAAAGTTAGGCTAATAAGATGATACACAGTACAATTTTTTCAGTTGCAAAAGATGACTCGGGGGAAAAATGATTAAGGGTGAGAGACTCCCACTGAAGTCTATATGATGAAAGTAACCTCAAATACAATTAACTATGAGTATGAGTATTAGACCATGTTCCTGACTGAAATCAAACAGGTAAGAATCCAATGAAGTTTGTGAAATATATTGCCAAAAGCATGGACGAAAAGAGATTGGGACTCTTTCAGACTTGCAATAAGCCATGGAGCCTCAACAGTCTGTGAGCAGAAAGCATACTGAGAAAACATCTCTCAAAAATGGCATGTATTACGAGATATCTACATCAGATGTGGCCAAAGAGGATAATAAAACAGACTAGAGCAAAGGAACTATGAAGAACAAGGGACAATGGAGCCCAGATTAAAGGCTTAATCAGCTTCTGCCACAAATCTCACACTTGGAATCCTCACAATAGCTGCTCAGCAGGATTTAAGAATTGCTACACTGGGATCTGCTGGGCAATGCCCATTCTTCCCTTTGTGGGAACGTTTATTTTTGTTAACTTGTTCCTGATCTGACATCATACACTGGGTGAGAAAGAGGGCAGGAAACTTGTTATTTTTGATTCTAGGTCTCTACCTCTAGAAAGGCCATATGAAGAACTAAAGTAGACCATTTTTATCACCTCTTGAAGAAGAGACAATTATGATTAGGCCAGAGCATCTGGGCTTTCACCAGTCTGCACAGAATTCACAGGGACTTTAAAGTTAACAATCTTGATAAGGGAATGAGTGTATTGGCTGTTGTGTAGAGATTAAACTGAATGTTTTCTAAGCAAAGGAGCTGACTGATAATCATTAGACATGTTCTCCAATCTCCAATAATCTGGTTTTTCTTCTAATGATTTGTCAAATCTTTTCAGTTACATTGCAAACATCTTTGGAGGAAATATTATTTATTATGATACTTATGTGATTCACATCACCAAGGAAAATTCCTTGCATAAATATGGAACCCAACCAATCCCAATTTAATTTCATTTGAATTTCTTTTTTAATTTTTTTTCTCAAATGACTGCCCAAGTTTTTGAATAACTTCTAGTGAAGAACTTCTTGACTTTGCCTATCAAGCAACATAGAACTCTCTTTACTATGCAGAACATATTCCCTGTGGCTCAAGTAGAAATATCCTCATCAACATTACCTCTCCTCTTCTTTCGCATGACTGTAACTCAGGCCATTTCTGAAACAACTGAGACTTGAGTACATGCAGGGCTGGCTTCATGGGCGTGAAACTGGTGCAGTGCAGGTCTTAGCCTTCAGCAGGGCCTCCTCACAATTTAATGCTCAACTACTGCATTTTAAACATCACCCTAGGGTTTTCTGGTGGAACTGGAAGGTAAGATTGTGTCTTTCCACTACGGATCTGGAATTTCAGGCAGCAAATTTCCACTAGGTCGGGAGCATCTGAGGCAAGCAGATCCAAAAGTGGAAAGAGAAATTGAATCCAGACCATACTGTTGGGACCCAGCTAGAAAAGAATGGACTCAACTGACTTGAAAGGTGCAACAAGTGATATGGCATTAATGATATTAAGTTTCTGAATCCAGCCTGATGCCAGAAACACTCCTGGACCAGTGAAATGAGTGAATATAGTCTCATTTCAGTTTAAAGTTACATAAGTGGGATTCTGGCCATTTGAATCCCAAGGAATCCTGATCAAAACACGTTTTCTTTCTGTACTTAGTCTAATATTTTTCCCAACTTTCCAAAACTATTCTTGAATATGTCTAAAACCACCATACTTTGCACAAAATAGGCTCTTTCGTAGTTAACTCATATTAAAAGGAATCATTAAGCTTGCCATAAATTCACTGCTCAATACAGAGTGAGCGATATGAAATTTAAATTGTTGATATGTGTTTTAAAGGTCAAAATCCTTTTCTCTATTTCTTTTGAGTTTTTTAATACTTAATGTTACTCAGTGCTATGCCTCTGCTTTTGGCTCAATATTGATTACATACACCTCCACATCCTCAAGAAGCCAAAATAAACCTGCTACATCCTGTGCCAGTGATAACTAATCTAATCATAAGAAATCAGCTTTATTTTCAAATTTTTAATTTCTGTACATACCACATAAAGGATATAGTTACTTCGGTCTTTCAAATAGTAACGGTAAATGGAATAAAATGAAAATGTATGACAATAATATTATGATAATATGACTAAAGTATTAAGATGAATTGTTAATCATTACTTAGCAAATTACAACTTTCATATGGAGAAAATAATACCTTACATATATAATGAATAATATTACACTTGGGCTAATATGGTTTTGTAAGTTAATTATAGACTACACAGCTGATTTAGTTTCATTTACCTAAGTAGCTGTTCTGACCCTGTTGCAGATTAATTACATCTTCAGGAATACACTCTCATTTATCATTGTCACTTGGAGCATTATAGCTCTTAGCAAGAGTGTAGAACTTTTTTTTAATGTTAAAAAAAATTCCTTAGCTGTGATACATTTTGCAAGTTTAGTCACTAAAAACACATGACAGCTAAAAGCAGGTAAGATTAAATTAGCTATGGAACATTAAGAAAGTTCATGTCCTAGAAATTAAATGACTGTAAGAAAATAAAAATTCTGTTAAAATCATTCATGACAGACAGAGGCTTCATCTACATCCTGGAGCATTTTTTAGAAGATCCCTTGCTTTGAAATATGTGTATGAAAAATGTTTGTCACATTATAAATTCCTCAGCACACATTACACAGCTTTTTACTATTTCCATTTTCTATAATTGTTGGAAGTATTTAAAAGAATAACATGGTTACCTTTATCTATACCTAGAAAGTATTATTTAAATTATGATGGGAAATTTATACCATTTGCTTTTACCTAATGATGGCCATGTTCTTAATTGTGAACATGAGAAAGAGCTAAAGAAGTCTGTCTGTAGCTTTGAATACTGTAGAATATTTATTTACATGTGAGTGATCAGTTAACATCTGTTTGAGAACTATGTGTCAATGTATGTGCAGAGTAGGCACACTTGAACAACTTACATTCCTTCACCTGGAGGAGCTCAGATTATAGGGGAAAATAGACCAACAGGTGCAACTGAGAAACAATGTGTAAAATGTGGTTAAGGTTAGATAAAGATATGCAACAATTAATACGGAGTGCCCCAAATGAGTGGCAAACCCAGTTTGGTAGGTCAGAAAAGGCTTTTGGAGGGAAGAGAGGCTTCCACTAATTATTCAAAAATGGACAGGAGCTAGCCTTGTAACTCCTGAATGAGGAAAAGGTGGATGTAAAGAGGAAATTGGAGGAAGGGGATGGGAATGGTCAGTTTCATCCAAACAGAATTGATGATAGGAGCAAAGGAAAAGAGTAAAGTAAAAGCATCTTGGAAACTACAGGCAGTTTCTGGAGATGAGATTGGAGATTGAGGCAGGCCCAGAACATGATAGGAAGCTTGGAATTCATCTGTATGCAACAGCAGGGCCACTGGAGCCATGACTAGCTATGGGGAGCATGGGTTTGAGAAATCAAGACTGGAAGCAGAGAGCAATGAGGAGGCACAGTGATCACAATGGTAAGAGGTAATGAGAGTCCCAGATACCCAGGGGACTATATAAATAAAAACAGAAAAGATTTAGAGAAGATTGAATGAGAAAATGACAGGATTTCTTGGTCAGTAGTGGGCATTTGTGAAATGCTGAGATGAGCTCTAGATGGGTGATCTAGGGCATACTGTCTTCTGCATAGATGGTGGTTGAAATCAATGAGGAGGAGTGAAATAACCCAGGGCAATGCAGAGGAAAGAGTAGAACAGAAAAACAATCCTGGTGATCATCAGCAATTAAAGGACAAGTAAAGTTAGAAAATCTCTTGAAAGTGACATAAAACCAGCAAGGTGGTCAGAGAATTATAAGACTTGAGAGAGTGTAAGGTCATGGATGCCCAAGGAAGTAAGAAAAACATTTCAAAAAACAGAAAGTGAGTCAAGTGCTGCAAAACACTCAGAAAGATGGTACTACTGAACTGGTTAATGTGACGTCAAGGGTGACCACAGCCAAAGAAGTTTTAGGCATGTGATAGGGATACAAGTAAGTCTGAGAAAACAGTTTGCACTGGTTGCACAAATGGTGAAGTGGTAACATAAAAGAAGTTGTTTTACCCCCAGAAATTACCTAGGAATAAATATTTTTTTAAAAAAATTGATATATATTTTCTGTTTTCTTCTTTCACCAAATAACCTATATAGTTATTTTTAAATATTCTATTTAATACTTTGTATTTTTTAGAATAATTTATATTAAATACTACATTTACTATTCTTCAGAAATCAGAAATTCTGGTTCAGTATTCAAAACCCATTTTAAACTTTGTTGACCGATAAAGAAAATGCAGGGAACAATAACACTGAAAATTATATTTAAGTCTGAACATTTAAAAACACAGAAAAGTTATCTGGTGAAAGGAAAGACAATTAAAATCTCTAGCTGGCTGGGCATGGTGGCTCACGCCTGTAATCCCAGCACTTTGGGAGGCCGAGGTGGGTGGATCACAAGGTCAAGAGATCGAGACCATCCTGGCCAACATAGTGAAACCCTGTCTCTACTAAAAAATATAAAAATTAGCTGGGCGTGGTGGCATGCGCTTGTAGTCCCAGCTGGTCGGGAGGCTGCAGGAGAAGAACCACTTGAATCCCGGGAGGTGGAGGTTGCAGTGAGCCAAGATCGCGCCACTGCACTCCAGCCTACCGACAGAGCTAGACTCCGTCTAAAAAAACAAAAACAAAAACAAAAACAAACTCTAGCCATTAGTTGCTTAATGAACAAGCAATTTTTGAAAATTTATTAATAAAACTAAAACAGCAATTTTGTTTTATTCTGTCATTTAAAATTCTAGTTTGGGGTTTTAAGTATTACAGATAAAAACAAATTATTCATTATTGGTTACTACGGATCTGTTTTGAAAAAAATCCTATTATATTCAATTTGCTGCTTAACATACAACTTATTTATCATTCATTAGAGATTAGGTTAATTTTTTTCTAAAATACTTATTTACTAAGGAGTTTAGTGTGACCTACTTAATAAAACAGAAACAAAATGTAATTGAAAGAAAATAGCTGAAATTACATTTGCAATGAAATTTTATGAGTAAAATAAATTGCTCTGAGGTAAAATTATCAAATATTTGAGATTAAGAATCTTTTTGTGATTGGTAATTTATTCAAATAATCTAAGTCATTCTGGAGATAAATAACCTGTTTCAGAAGCCAATGTCCTACTAGAAAGCATCTTCCAAAAGGGTATGTAGTTGATTTTCCAAGAAAAACATTACAGCAGTATAGCATTAACATCATTAAAAATTTCTTTATGTCACAAAACAATAAAAAATACAACTGAGGACACTGTCTTTCTTTAATGCGCTTTATAGTCTTCATTTGGTTGCTATGATCATCCATAACTTGTCAATTTCTCTAATGTAGACTCCAATCTCACTTAAGAACCAAATAACAATGATTGTCATTAACATGATGACAGAATTATCTGCAGACCAACAGAATTTTATCAAACCAAATATAAATCAAAGTAATAGAAAATGACAGCTTCTAAAAATTATATCACAGTTTTACTAAAGAGGTAGATAATGTAGAAATAAAAGAAAATGAAATTTAAAAAAATGACTTTGATCATTTTCAAAGCCCAATTATATTCATCTCAGGACTAGACAAAAAATTCTTCCTTTTTAATCCGTCTATGAGCATTGCTAAATTTCTTTGTTTAAGACATTTCCTTTGTGTTTTCAGTAAAGATATAGGAGAATGTGTTACAAAGGGCTGAAAATTGGAGAAATTCTGTTAACTATTCCACTAACTTGAAATTTATGGTTATGAGAATTAAGTAGTCATATTTTTCCTACACTGGCAGAATAAGAGGCTCTTAGTGACTGACTAAGGCTGAAGGATATTAAATCATAACCATGCAAATATCTATTTGATAGGACATTTGGGTGGTAATATATATGTGTAGTAAAAGTCCACTTGTCTTTGTCAGATTTCTTCCAGACTTAGAAGATTTCTACAGTTAACATAGACCCAATTCTGATTTCAGAAGAACTAATATGGATAAGGTTTTCATTTTCATGTTGGCTTTCACTTTTTACACAGCATGTGATACTAATTTGTTTCTGGATATGTTCTACAAAAACCGGAGGACCTTTCCAGAAGCCTTTACAATTCTTATTGCTTTGCTTGTTTCTTCTCGCAATGCTGACTTCTGTGTTGAAGAGTGTCCAAATTGGAACTTACTGGGATGATTAACAGCTGCTACAAAATCAATACTCTATGTAGGGAAAACAGAATTGGGCTAAGATGGTCTTACATGAGCACTATTTTGTGGCTGAATATCTATTGATGTCAGCAAGCCAAATATAATTTATCTTGGTGGAAGCATTTCCATGGATATAATACATGAGCTTTTCAGACTCGGCCTCAGAGACATAAGAGGTGGGGAAGATAATTCATAGGTCTTAATTATGCATAATTATGCATATTCTCAGTTGCAAAGATGATCACTGTTATACTTAGTAAGAAATGGGTTTGCTTAACTCTTTCATTATTTTAACATTTATTATGGTTGAAACACTAAGTCATACTATTATTGTTACTGCAATCTGTCTCACAGTGAGTCTTAAATTTTTTTTCTTCACAAATTAAATTGAAAGATAATACAGATGTTTGTGGATTTGGTTTATTATGCCCTAATGTTCTAATTACAGAACCATAAGGTAGTCGCTAACATATGACCTAAAAATCTTTTATATCTCTTTTTGGAGGGCTAAATATGCTTTATAATATTATATTTAATATTAAACAGGATAAATACGCTAACAGTTTAAAAGGTAATAAACAATTCCCTGAGCCCTTACTTATTTGTATCTCCTCTAGCCACATGCAAGGGAATATGCTTGTGTGTAATGTTTCACCTCCAATATACTAGAATTCACACTTCTTTCTGGCACCATGTTCATCTTTGTATCCACTATAATGTTTATGTCAGCAATCAGACAATACGCATTTGTGGAATGAACTAATAAATGAACTCCTTTGTGATTAAAATACCAAGGAGCTAAATGCTAAATGCCCATGATAACTCAATATTTTAGATTTTTATACTAATGTAAGTACACTGTCAGAAGTAGTTAAGAAATGTTTATTCAACAATGCCATTTGTAAAGCCCAGTAAGTGACCCATAAAGAGTACATTTTGCAAATCTGTTTAACTGGATTATCCACTGGGAATAATATTGTGTGCTAACCCTCCTCCCTCCCTGTCTCATGATACTCTCCCTATTTCATTGTTGCACATGTTGCTTGGATAAGGAATATGTCACCATTTTTTTATGTTTTTAAACACAAAAAGCTATCGGGTTTAAAAAGACTTAAAATAATTGTTTTGTGGGGCAGCTACCATGAATTTGACTACACTTTTAGCACATTAAGTAAGGAAACTGTTTTCCTTTCCTCCACACTAGGAAAAATTAAATGTTTTTCAATAGGGAGCTATCACAAAATATGGATTCTATAGTTCTCAGATGTGTGGACTTTCTACCAACATTTTAACCAGAAATTGATCCTGTAGCTCAAAGCCACAAGGACAAGAACATGATAAGGCAGGGTCAGCATCGTTATGGACTGGGAAAGCCACAGCTATCAATAAACCAGAAACCTAGAAAATAAAATTAAGGAGCCAGTGGTCTTAAGGCTAATAGTGAGGGCTTTGAGATCTTTGGGATGCTTAAGGCCTAATCCCCAAAGGGGAAAGCAAAGAGAAAGTCAAACGTTAAGAAGCAAATGGGAAGAACAATACATGAACCAGAAGAATTTGCCATGGTTGCCATCAAGCATCTCAGCACAGATGAATTCATTCTACAAAATGAATCTAATAATGTATTGCAAGACAAAAATTATTTTCCATCTAACAGTGAAATAAAGACCCCATAAAATATGCACATGCTTTGTCACTTCCTTCATAGTACCCTGTATCTTTTCCTTCAAAATACTGAGGGCTGTTTGAAATTCACTTGTTCATTGTGTCCCATTCCTAAGAAAATGTAGACTAAATAAGAACTGGTTTTCCCTCTTGTGTTCTCCAATACTAATTTCGTTTATCTTCTAGTGTTTGAAGAGTATCCAGCACATAGTGATTAGTCACATAAATAAACAAAATTGCTATATAAGTAAGTGAAGGAAAGGAAAAGACAAAAGAGTGTGTGAAATGTAAAGAATCAGTAGAACAGCAGCTATAGTTATATCTATCCAGTTAAAATGTGATCTAAGCAAAAAAACCACATCCAATCGCAAATCATTATTAAAACAATTCAATAAAAGGCAGCACTGTAGAACAGGTTGAAAGTGAATATTTGAATGGGAATGTTAGCATCATGGTATGTATGGGTTTACAAACATTTAAATACATTGAATAATGCTATGAAACTTTAAAGATTACCCATAGTCCCACCACATTTTAAATTTATATCAAGAAGTTTTATTTTTCTCTGTCTCCTCACATGCTGGAGATATATATATATTTGCAGATTCATTTATATGTTTTTACATACATATTTTGATATATATTTGTGTGCTCGTTTACATGTTTTTTTTTGTTTGTTTTTTTGAGACCAAGTCTCACTCCGTAGCCCAGGCTTGAGTGCAGTGGCGCCGTCTTGGCTCACTGCAAGCTCCACCTCCTGGGTTCACGCCATTCTCCTGCCTCAGCCTCCGGAGTAGCCGGGACTACAGGCGCCCGTCACCACACCAGGCTAATTTTTGTATTTTTAGTAGAGACAGGGTTTCACTGTGTTAGCCAGGATGATCTCGATCTCCTGACCTCGTGATCTGCTTGCCTCGGCCTCCCAAAGTGCTGGGATTACAGGTGTGAGCCACCACGCCCGGCCTTCCTTTACATGTTTTAGGAGACAGCTATGTAAAGACATTGATGTTTGATCACCACTGTGTTCCTTAACATTTCTGGAGCACTACTGTTAAGTGTTGTAAGAACTTTAGAAGTTCGGAACAACTCCTTAAGATAGTCTCTGTATTGTCTTCCTTCACAAAAGTAGGATATGAGAAATAATGTTATTTATGGACAATTTGTTTTTGTAATTTAATGTTAAATTTTGGGGACTTCTTTTCTGGTTGTACATTATTTTCAAATTGATAAATTTTTAGGTTCCTCCAACTATTATGTCTTTAAATATGTTTTGTCCAGTTTACACTTTTATACTCGTTTCCCTGTGGAATAGATTTTTAGAAATGAGACGGATGGCTCAAAAGGTATTCACATTTTTAAATTTTAATAGATACTATCACATAATAAAATATTTTAATTTATAAGTCCATCACACAATATGGATGTGGTGGCTTTTCTATTAACATCATCATGTCAATAAGTACGACAGCATCATACTTACTGATTTATTGACTGATAGAGATCATCAGTCTTTGTAATTTTGAACAATTTGAAAGGCAAAATATGGTAACCTATTGCATAATTTTATCTTTCATTGTTAACTAAAAATATTAGGAATTTTTTTCATCTGGCTATTTAGTATTTTTCTATTACATGCTTATGTTTTAAACTGGAATTCAATATTTAAGCTTATTAACTATAATTTTTGTTGAAAACATTTCTTTGAAATTTAAAAGTTAATGAGTTTCAATATATATTTTTAAAATGAAAGATCAAGAAAACACAACCATAATTACCTTGCTGGTAATTTCTAGATTTCTTGCTGGTCTCTGACAAGTTTTCCTGTTTCAGATGATAGCAATTTACTTCTATATTTTCTTCTAATATAAGTATATTGCTTCCATTTGTATTTTTAATCTATTTGATGTATACTTCACATGGCTTTGAAGTAGAAATATGAAAATTTATTTTTATTTAAATGAATAACCAATTCTGTCACTTCATTTATTATGTATTGTGCATTTTATCCTTCTCCAATGATCTGATATTTCAACATCTAACAAATATTAAATATTCTGTATCTCTGCACTTTGTTTTTGTCTAACTTTATATTCAATTCTATTAATCTATTTTTGTGCCACTGTATTTTAGTTACAGAAATTTGGTAGCATTTAGTACACGGCAAGGAAATTGACCATTGTAGGACATTATTTCAGAATATTTTAATGGCATTTTTGTTCAACTGCAAATTACAATTAATCAAAAACTATCCCCAGTGACCGTATCAGAATTCTCAGAATCAAGGAATTAATATATAAATTAATTTGGGGAGACTTGATCTCTTAATAATACTGAATCTGTCCATGAAGGAATATCAGAGGCATTTGAACCAGAGCAACTCCATCTAGAATAGGAGCGAGGTAAAATAAGGCTGAAACCTACTGGGCTGCATTCTCAGACAGTTAAGGCATTCTGAGTCACAGAATGAGATACAAGGTTGGTACAATATACAGGTCATAAAGACCTTGCTGATAAACAGGTTGCAGTAAAGAAGCCGGTCAAAACCCACCAAAACCAAGATGGTCACAAGAGTCATTTCTGGTCGTCCTCACTGCTACACACCTGCCAGCACCATTACAGTTGACAAATGCCATGGCAACATCAGGAAGTTACTTTGTAGGGTCTAAAAAGGGGAGGCATGAATTAGCCACCCCTTGTTTAGCATACAATAACAAATAACCATAAAAAAGGGCAACCAGCAGCTCTTGGGGCTGCTGTCTATGGAATAGCCATTTTTTCATTCCTTTGCTTTCTTAATAAACTTGCTTTCACTTTGTAGTGAAATTATTAATTTTTCTAATTAATTATTTGTTGCAGGAGATTCAAGAATGATCTCTTGGGGTCTGGATTGGAACTCCTTTCCGGTAACAGGAATATAAGACAAATTCTTAATATTCAAGCCTTATTTTATAACTTTGCATAAAATTATTTAGATTTCCTCATATATGCTGAGTGGTTTTTTAAGTAAATGTAAACCTTGGCACATTTTTAGTTTTGCTGGTATTGTTAACAAAATTTTATTCATATTAACATAATAACTGGTAATATTAAAAAGGAATATTAAAAAGGAATAAAAAAATATATTTAGTATTTATTACATTGCTTTACTAGTTTCATTTCTAGTTGATGAATATTTATTACATATATAATCACCTTCAAATATTAATGACTGATTTCTCTATGTTTATAAACATTTAATTTTTCATTATTAAATTAGTTCACTTTTAAAAAATTATTGACTGAAATAGTGATAGAAGAATTATGGTCTTCCTCCTCATTTTATTTGGAATGTGTCCACTATGCCCCAATAAGTATATTTTGATTTATTAAAAAAAGCTTAAATTTTTTTCAATTACTTTTTAATCACAAAAAACAGCAACTCTTGTTTTTATTTAAATCAAATAATTGTAGTAATATTGACCCGTTTTGGCTTTCTTGAAATAAACCCTACTGGGTCAATAGATTTTTGTCCTTAGATATACTACTTGAATTTATTTCCTATTATTTTTGTCTGCTATCGTTGCATTTATATTCACATGTAAATTTTATTTTGGAAGCTATGGTTATGAGGTATTGATATTGAGGTTTTCAATCTATGTAAAATGAATTGGAGAAACTTTCCCTTTTAATCTGCATTCTGAAATTTTGTTAAAATATAAAAACTATTTGTGCTCTTAAGAGTAAATGGAATTGACACTAAGTTTAGTAGTTCTCTTACTACATTTCTACATTTTCCGCATTTGGCTAACTGAAGCAGTGGTTCTCAAAATAGGATACCAGACAAGCAACATTAGGATCACCTGGAAGCTTGTTAGAAATGCAAATTCTCAGCCCCCACCCCCAATCTCAGGCCTACCAAACAGAAAACCCAGGTGTAGAGACCAGTAATCTGCAGTTTAACAAGCCCTTTAGGTGTTTCTAATTCATGCTTAAATTTAAGAACCACTGTCTTAGATTTGCTACTGCTTTGCTCTTCAGCAAATTTTAGTTATTTATATTTGGATGCAAGATGTTCCATTTCTTCTATATAAAAAATTATTGCCATATAAACACACATGATATACTTATTTAAATATTTTCCATAGCTGTGGCTATGTCTTTAAGTTTATTATGCTGTGTGTTTATTTCTTTCTGTTAAAAAAATATTTGTGCCGGTCTATTTGTATTCTATTTGCCATTTTTTTAGGGGAGAAAAAAGCTTTGGGCTTTGTCTATCATTATACTTCTGCTCTTTTTTTCCAAGTTGTTTTCTGTTTGTCAATTACATCTTAACTTTCTATTTGTCTTGTAGCTTTTTCCTAGTTGTCTTAATTTGACTATTGCTTATTTTTATCTTTTTAAAAAAATAACATCTTTATGGCTATAATTTTTTCCTCCATATACAGTTTTGGCCATATGCATACTGGCTTTTGATAGAAAATCTTCATATATTTGTTAACTTATAAATAATGCTTTTTCTATTTTTATTTCCATTTTACCTAAAAAAAAAATTTAAATGATGCCTATGGAAATTCTTAAATTTCTTAATTTTTTGGTGTCTCTTCGTTTATTTTTATTTCCAAATTTATTTCAGTGTCATCAAGGAAATTATCATTTAGACTTCTTACATATTTTTTATTATGGTATACAAAAATTCTTAAAATTATTTTCCTGCAACATTGGTTGATTATTTTATTTTATCTCATTTATCATTCTTAATGTTTACTATTTTGTTCTTTTACTTGTTTGCTGTAATCAAATTTCTAAGATGTTCTTTTTCCATAGCTCTTTTTTCAAGAAATTCTTTCTAGATGCATCCATTATTGGTCTTATCTGGAAACACATCTCCACATTTTTATCTCTCTTAATATATATCTATATGGTTATTATATATAATTGCCATTTATATATTTACGATAAATATCTATATAATATATAATTTAGATATATATACATATGTATACCTTCTGTATATATAGAGGATGACTATATCATAATTACAGCATTGTTAGTAATGAATTTTCTTAGTTTATATTATCTTTGTATCTAAATTTCTGCTATAAATATTAAATTCTTTTTTTGTTCCAGAAATGAAAGTTTATAAATCTTCCTCTGAGGATGCCTTTCACAATTTTACATTAGAATTGTATATTTCCTGTATAGTTTGTCATTTTTCCTTTTTATTTCAACTTTGCTCCAATAATTAACCAGAAATGTTTTACAATTTTCAAATGTTAAGATTTTTAGACCAACTTTTTGCATACTTCTAATATGACTGAATTATATGAGATCAATTTGCCTTTAAGATTTCTGCTTTTTTTAAAAAAAAAACACCTGATTTTTCTTTGTGGCCACATGTGTAATTGCTTTTAATAAATTGTTCATGGATATTCCAGAAAACACACATATTCCCTAAAGATGTAAATTTCTTGTTATCTTTTGAAAATCCACCAAGCCACTGAGGAAAACCAAGAGGCTGCATCCAGATGTCTAAGTAAGAAACTTTACTCACCTGCTCAGCAATTTTATGGCTGTTGGAGACCAGAACACTCATGTAGGTTCAGTCTGTTTGGCTCTTGTGTTCCTCAGATCTGCTGCTTTCCAGTCCTTAGACCTAGGACTCCATTTGCTTACTCAACCCTCTTGGGGAGAAATCCGTGCCTAAAGTACCTCAGCTAAGGCTCCAACAAAGCCAAAGCATACTAGCTCCCAGCTGCCCCTGGTCTCCAGCATCCATTTGAATCAGGTGAGTTGAAGCAATTGAACAAAGGGGATCAGGTGCATGTCCCTATTTTCTTAGAAGCCTCCAAATATTCCCCTAGGAAAGCCCACAGGTGTGTGTGAAATGTGCTAGTATGTGTTCCCTGTGACCAACATGACCTAACACCATTTCCAACGTAATGGTGATTTTTTTCAAGAATGTAGAAATACTCTGTAATTACGTCAATTTTCTTAGCACATACACTTTTTCTATCTCTAAATTTCTGTAGTACTTTAGGCTAGAATAACCTATAAAATCAATTATATTTTCCTTGCAGTTTTCGTTATCAATTGTATATACCAAGTTTATTGAAGAATCTCTCCCTATACACTATACCATGTTATGTCTCTAAAGTCTCAGTTACTTTTTGCTCTGCAGTCCTCCTACATCATTTTGGAGGAAGGCAGCACAGAGGGTAATGGTCTGCTCATTCTGAACTGAAATCCCTCAAAAAACCCTCTGTAAAGGTAGCTGACCTAAAATTCAGGCAGTCTCTTTAGTATGCATTCAAGTTGGGCCTTAGTTCTGGGGTAAAAGCAATAATCTTATGCAACCTTCTATTACCTACAGCGTATGCCCCTTAGAGGTAATGGGGTTTATACTATACAATTTATTTTTAGAAAACTCAACTACTTTTGTCAATTGAATCTTTTGTTACATCATGAATTTATTAAATTATTTCAAAAACTTGATGCATTGAAAACAAAATATTTAGCAGTTGCCTAATCACAGTACTAAAGTCACTGAGATGTCAAAGCCTTGGATCTGAAACATTTGTGAACAGAGTTGTGATAGCAGCTATTTAGTGAAAGTCCAGGTTGTCATTTGGTCCCACTGGGCATTGGGCTATTTCTAACTTAAGAATCTTCAAATTATTTCTTTCTTCTTTTCTTCTCTTTTCTTTTCTTTCTTTTCTCTTCTCTTGTCTTTTGTTTCTTTGTCTTCCTTCCTTCCTTCCTTCCTTCCTTCCTTTCCTTCCTTCCTTCCTTCCTTCCTCCCTTCTTCCCTCCCTTTCTCCCTCCCTTCCTTCTTGCCTTCCTCTCTCTCTCTTTCTTTCATTTAAATGTGGAGAAACGTTTATTCAATCTTTTGCCCATTTTGTAACTAGGTTATTAGATTTTTTTTTACTATTTAGTTGTGCTAATTACTTACATATTTTGGAGATTATCCCTTGTGATGTAGTGAAATATTTATATTTAGTCTTTCTTCTCTTTTTCTTTCTCCTTTTTTTATTGTTGTAAGAACACAACATCAGAACTTAACATGAGATCTACCTTCTTAACAAAGTATAAAATACATTATTGTTGAGTATAGGTACAATGTTTTACAACATATCGCTAGAGTTTATTCCTCTAGCTTTACTGAAACTTTATTTATGTGCATTGATTAATAATTCCCGTTTCCCCCTCTTCCTAGCCCTCGTAGCCACCATTCCACTCTTCAGTTTTATGAATTTGACCATTTTATATACCTCATATAAATGCAATTATGAAGTAGTTGTCTTTCTGTGGTGGGTTTATTTCATCTAGCATAACATTCTCAAGGTTCATCCTTTTAGTTGCATATTGCGAAACTTTCTTTTTTAAAAAATTGAATAACATTCAGTTGTATGTATAGACCACATTTTCTTTATCCATTCATCAGTGGTTGGGCAGTTACATTGCTTCTATATCTTGGCTATAGCAAAGTGTGCTGCAATATACATGAGAGTGTGAACATCTCTCTTCAAGATCCTTTTAGATAGTCAGGAGTGGAATTGCTGAACTATACAACAGTTCTATTTTTCATTTTTTGAGAAACCTCCACATTGTATTGCATAGTGGCTATACCATTTTGCATCCCAACATTGTGCAGGAGTCCCAGTTTCTCCAAATCCTCACAATCACCTGTTGTTTTTGACAGTACCCATTCTAGCAGGTATGAGATGATATCTCATTGTGCTTTTGATGTGAATTTCCCTGATGATTAATAATATTGAGCATTTAGAAATATATACTGGTTCATCATTTGGAGAAAAGTTAGTTTGGAGAAACCAACTTTTCTTTTTCTTTGGAGAAAAGTTTGTTCAATTTTCTACCCATTTTGTAGCTAGGTGATATGGTTTGGCTGTGTCCCCATCCAAATCTCACCTTGAATGTTAATAATCCCCATGTGCCATTGGAGGGACCCAGTGGAAGGTAATTGAATTATGGGAGCAGGTCTTTCCCGTGCTGTTCTCATGACAGTGAATAAGTCTCAGGAAATCTGATGGTTTTATAATGGAGAGTTCCCCTCCACACACTCTCTTGCCTGCCACCACATAAGATGTGCCTTTGTTCCTCCTTTTCTTTCTGCCGTGATTGTGAGGCCTCTCCAGCCATGTGAATCTGTGAGTTCATTAACCCTATTTTTCTTTATAAATTACACAGTCTCATGTATGTCTTTATTAGCATCATGGAAACAGATGAATACAGTAAATTGGTACCAAGAGTGGGGTGCTGCTTTAAAGGTAACCAAAAATGGAGACATGACTTTGGAACACAGTAACAGGCAGAAGATGGAACAGTTTGGAGAGCTCAGAAAAATATATAAAAATGTTGCAAAGTTGGGAACTTCCTAGAGACTTGGAGGGCTCAGAAGATAGTGATATGGACAATAAGGTCCAGGCTGAGGTGGTCTCAGATGGAGATGAGAAACTTGGGAAATGGAGCAATGGTAACTCTTGCTATACAAAGAGATTGGTGGCATTTTGCCCCTGCCCTAGAGATCTTTGGGGCTTTGAACTTGAGAGAGATGATTTATGGTATCTGAGGACAGAAATTTCTAAGTGGTAAAGCATTCAAGAGGAAGCAGAGCATAAAAGTTTGGAAAATTTGCAGCCTGACAATGCAATAGAAAATAAAAATCCATTTTCTGGGGAGAAATTCAAGCCTGCTGCAGAAATTTGCATAAGTAAAAAGGAGCCCAATGTTATTCACCAAGAAATGGGGAAACTGTCTCCAGGGCATGTGAGAGACATTGTGGCAACCCCCCTCATCATGGGCCTGGGGGCCTTGGAGGAAAAAATGGTTTTGTGGGCTGGGCCCAGGGCCCCCCTCGTGTGTGCAGCCTATAGACTGGGTATCCCGTGTCTCAGCTACTCCAGCTGTGGTTAACAGGGACCAAGGTACAGCTCAGAATGTGGCTCCAGAGAGTGTAAGCCCCAAGCCTTGGCAGCAAGCTCCAAGCCTTGGCAGCTTCCTCATGGTATTGAGCCTGCGGATGCACAGAAGTCAAGAATTGAGGTTTGGGAACCTCTGCCTAGATTTCAGAGGATGTATGGAAACATCTGGATGTCCAGGAAGAAGTTTGCTACAGGGGCGGGGGACCTCACGTAGAACCTCTGCTAGTGTGCAGAAGTGCAAAAGGGAAGAGTGGGGTTAGAGCCCCTACACAGAGTCCCCACTGGGGCACTGCCTGGTGGAGCTGTGAGAAGAGGGCCACCATCCTCCACACCCCAGAATGGCAGATCCACTGGCAGCTTGCACTTTGGCTGGAAAAGTTGCAGACACTTAATTCCAGCCTGTGAAAGCAGCCAGGAGGGAGGATGTACCCTGCAAAGACACAGAGGTGGAGCTGTCCAAGGCCATGGAAGCCTACCTTTTGCATCAGCGTGACCTGGATGTGAGACATGAGTCAAAGGAGATCATTTTGGAACTTGAAGGTTTAATGACTGCCCTATTTGATTTTGGACTTCCCTTTTGTTTTGGACAATTTCTCCCATTTGGAATGAGTATATTTACCCAATATCTGTACCCCCATTGTATCTAGGAAGCAATTAACTTGCCTTTGATTTTACATGCTCATAGGCAGAAAAGACTTGCCTTGTTTTAGATTAGACTTTGGACTATGGACTTTTGAGTTAATGCCGAAATGAGTTAATACTTTGGGGGACTGTTGAAAAGGCATGATTGTGTTTTGAAATGTGAGGATAGGAGATTTGGGAGGGGCCAAGGGTGGGAAGATATGGTTTGGCTGTGTCCCCACCCAAATCTCACCTTAAATTGTAATAATGGCCATGTGTTGTGGGAGGGACCCAGTGAGAGGTAATTGAATCATGGGGGCAGGTCTTTCCCATGCTGTTCTTGTGATAGTGAGTAAGTGTCAGGAGAGCTGATGGTTTTATAAAGCGGAATTCTGCTGCACACAGTCTCTTGCCTGCCACCACTTAAGGCATGCCTTTGCTCCTCTTCTGCCTTCTGCCATGATTGGGAGGCCTCCCCAGCCGTGTGAAACTGTGAGTCCATTGAACCTATTTTTCTTTATAAATTACCCAGTCTTGGGTCTGTCTTTATTAGCAGCATAAGAACAGACTAATTCACTAGGTTATTCGTTTTTTCACTATTTACTTGTGGAAATTACTTACATACTTTGGAGATTAGCTATTGTAATGAAATATATATTTGGTTTTCCCTCTGTTTCTTGACATAAAACTTCTACAATTCTTGAAATCTTCAAACTGGTAAGTATCATTTTGTCTGTTAATGAGTCGACAGAATTGAGTGAATTTTTTAGTTCAGTTATTGTTTTCTTCCATTCCATGATTTCTATTTGGTATCTTTTAATATTTTCTATCTTTCTGTTGAAATTCTCACTTTGTTTATGCATTATTTTCTTGACCTCAGTGAGTATCTTTATAAGAGTTATGTTAAATTATCTGTCAGATAAATCATACAACTCTGTTTTTTTTTTTTTTTTTTTTTTTTAAGTTGGTTTTTGGTGGTTTACTTTGGTCCTCTGTTGGGAATATCCTTGTCTACTTTTTCATTTTTCTAGATTCTCTATGTTGATTCACCTCTCCCTGTCTTCGTAGACTAGGCTTGTATTGAAAAGACCCCCAACAACTAGCCAGGTGAAATATTCTGGGGTCTTCACCAACTTTTCCTTCCCCAAGGAAAAGCAGGCCGCTGTAGTTTTTCTGCTCACTCTGTGCTCAGCCAGGGGAATGAAAAAGCTATGGTTTCTACTAGCACAAGCCGCCATTTCTGTTCTCCCAAAGGCAGCTCTGTGTTGGACCTATCAGAGCTTCAAGACTGATAAGACAAATGCTAGCTCTTTGGGAAGCCTTGGAGAAATTTGGGTGATGAACTTGTGGAGCTACTTTTTATTAAAGCAGACAGAAGCTGAGAGCTGAAAATTTTTGTCTGCTTGCTCTGTGCTGAGCAAGGGGAAGGATCAATGGTATCCATTAGTGTAAGCCACTGCCTGTATTCTCTCCTAGGTGGCTGGCTTTGCTGGACCCATTAGTGTTCCAACCTGGAAAGACAGAAACTAGTCTTCCAGGGAGATACCTTGGAAAAGTGGAAGCACTGGACATTCAAACTAACCCCTTCCTTCCTCTAAGTAAAGCTAGGGGTTGAGGGGTTTCTTACTGAACATATGATGCTGTGCCTGGGCCTGGTCTCCAGTGAGAGGGTAACCCAATTCTCCCTACCAACTTAAATGAGTCTGGTTTTGCATTCTCCCAGGGTACAGTAGCATTTCAAAGATTTTCAGATTTCTCACAAAGGGAATTAGTCTGTAAAACATTTCTGAAGATACATGTTTGTCAGGGGAAGAAGATGAAGGTCTTCCTCGTCTGCCATGTTGCTGATATCCCTCTCATTATTTGTATTTTAATATCAAATGGAACTTAAAAATTCCTGTTTAAAATTTCTCATCTCTGTTACTATATAGTCTTTATAGATGCATCTTCACTGGCCCAATTTCTTCAGTTTTGTCCTGTTTTTACCAGACTTCTTAGCAGCTTTCTATTTAGTTGGCCATTCTTTTCTTAATCTTTTTTTTTTCTTTTTTGCTTACCTAAACATTGTATACTTTTTATTTTCCTCCTACTTCATTGGTCATTGCTTTCCAGGGCATGCTTTCCCATGCCATATTCCTCTAGCAGACTCTAGGTATTAGTAAACCTCAAGACTTTACCCTAAAGTTCCATTTCTTCTCTTTTTGAGCTCTCCCTATTAATCTCATCAGTCCACTGATTTAAGTATATGTTCAGGTAGATGGAAAATAATGGATAAACTTTTCTCCCATTCCTGAATGTCCCCTTGCAATGTAACTGTCTTCCATCAAGAGGTAGATTCTATATCTTCTCTCCTTGAATATAAGCTTAGTTATGTGATATTTTTGGCTAATGACACATTAGCAAGCTGGATGCAAACAGGTTTGCATCAAGAGGTTTGCATTGGGCTTTACCCTCTTTATCTACTGAAAATTTTTCCACCATTATGCAACAAAGTCTGGCTTAACCTGTTGGATGCTGGGAGTCATATGGCCCATTATCATCATCAGCCTACTAACATCTAGAACCAACTGCCAGATATATGAGGGAGACCAGCATAGACTAGATCCAGGTAATCTTCCACTAATGGCACAACCACCCAGTTGACACACAGACTTGTGAATAATAAAATGGTTAGCATATTAAGCCACTGAATTTTAGGAAGGGGATTCATACAGCCATATAGAAATAAATATGTCAATGACTCCAAATTCTCCCTAATTGAAATAGTCTTCTAAGCTTCCAACTTAAATATCCAACTATAGCCCCGAAATTTCCACTGACATGCACCTCAAGCTGAGCATGTCTTTATATCCTCCACCAAACCTGACTCATAAATAATTAAGCCCATCTCAGTAAATGAGACCACCTAGTTGTTAAACATAAAACCTCAGGATACTTTATTTCCTTCCACCCCTGGAACTGTCGATTTTATTTTCAAAATATTTCTTAAGTCTTCCCAGTTTTTTTCAGTATTCATGGCTCTTAGTGTACTCATCTGTCTCATTTTACCAGAAGATATTCTAGGATAGTCTCTTTGCTTCCATTCTTGAAAACTTCCATGTCATTCTCCATGTGACAACCAGAATGATTTTTATTATAGCAATTTTTTAAAAAACTGAGCTTCCTTTAAGTGAGTGGCCAGATTAATATTTTTTCTCATAAATTATATTGAATCTAAATATTGTTAACAGACTACCGTCTAGTAAATCTGCACATTTTTCTTTTTAGTTTTTGAGGTTTATGATGACCAAAAGTCCCTTGTGTTGTTTCCAAACCTGTTTATGCCTGTTCTGCTTTCCATTATACTTATATAATTTAATCACATATAATTGGAAAGTATAATTTTAAAAAGAATCATTTTATAGAAACTAAGTCAAATGCTTTAGGAAGATTTAATATAAATGTAATGCTGAAACTTTGCTGTATAATTATATGTAAGGGTAATAATTATAAAAGATTTTTAAAAACAATTGTAAGTATCTAGAAGGATTTTACTCATATGGCTTCACAAGTGTCTTCTGAGATTTTACTCTAAATAAACTGAAACTGAAAATAATAGATGGTTTATTATGGACTGTGGTTTACACAAGGCAGAGTTTATAGAATCTCAGTTACTCACGTTCAAAAAAAAGATATTGGCTGGGTTTATGAGAGAAGATGGCCAATTCAACTATATTTATAGATTTTAGGTAGAAAGAAAACAAAGTTGTTTGTGTTATTTTTATGACAATTGTTTTATTTTTCAATTAATATCCAACTATCACCTTTAGTAGAAGAATTTCTGCTGCAAATGGATTGGGTTACCTCATTCCCTAATTATAATTATTTAATTATTCAGTGATCTACCACTTCAAAGGCAAATATCACACCATAGTCTTACAGGAGACTTCAAGACATGGTGGCAGCTTTGTTAACAGCAGCCTTTCATGTTAGTCACTCCTACTATCCCTCTCCATGCTCCAGGCACATTGACCTAGCAGAGCTTTGAAGGCACTAAGCTCTTTCTTACCTCAAGTTTTTCACATACAGTTATACTTGCCTGGTATGCTCATGACATCTCTTTGGTGTCCAGCTCACTTACGTATATTCTTCAGATCTCTTCTTAAATGCATCCTCTTTATATAAGCCCTTCCCGACTCTCAGATCTACAGTTGATGTCCTTCATGGTAGCTTTTGTTTTCTTTCACAGCATTTATCATAATTTTCAAAAATGCTGTATTTGTGCATTGGTTTTTTACTTTTAAAAAATATCTCCTTGCAAAACAAATGAATATATATATATATTTATATATATATATATATATTTTAGATGGATCTTATCATTGTCAGGCTGAGCTCACTGCAACCTCTGCCTCTCAGGTTCAAGCAATTGTCCTGCCTCAGCCTCCCAAGTAGCTGGGACTACAGGCATGTGCCTCCGTGCCCAGCTAATTTTTGTATCTTTAGTAGAGATGAGGTTTTACCATGTTGACCAGGCTGGCCTTGAACTCCTGATTTCAGGTGATCCGCCTTCCTTGGCCTCCCAAAGTGCTGGGATTACAGGCATGAGCCACAGCGCCCAGCCAGATGACCTGTGTCTTTAATTCACTCCCATAACCCTAGAGCCTGAAAAAAATAAGTGCTTAGCTTTTTTGTTTAATTAAAGAAGTGAATGAAGAATCAACTATGGAAATTAAACTAATGGGATAGAAAGTTTTATTCCTGGGATATTTAAAGATATATCTTAAATTATATAGTTGGCCAATAAGATTATAGTTGGCTTTTGCTTCTACTGTCCAGCTGTCTAGCATCTCATGACAATCTTCTTTCACCTCACTGCCATGTAAGCTTAGTGACTACACAGACTTCTATCATGTTCATTGCTAATCCTCAAACAGTACCTGGTACATAGAAGGTACTAAATAAATATGCTTTTATTGATGGACCATGACTGTGGAAGAATATCTATTTTTAGAGTTAATTATGATTTCAGGATCATTTCCAATAGCTCTGGCTAAATTGGAAAAGCATTAAAAAGAAGGAATTGGCATAGTGTCTAGTTATTGATCAATTTCCCTTTTCTTCCTAGGCAGACAAAATTTATTTCCTCAGCTTCCTTACAATTATGTGCAGGCAAGTGATTGAGATCTGGCCAGTGAGTTATGAGTAGAAATGATGCTACATCTTCCAGGTATGGGCCCACTAAAAAAACCCCACTTTCTTTAGCCATTCAGTTGTTGAATAGAGAAGGTTATCTATCAAGATGGAAGGAGCCTGGGTCACTGATTGACAACATAGAGCAGAGCCGCTCCCCAATTTTTAACCCATCCTGACCTGTCATGTGAGGAAAAACTGATTTTTATTCATTGTCAGACCACCGATAATTTGGGTTTGTTTGTACCAGCAGTCAACCCATTCTGAATAATACAAAGGGTATATCACAATGAATATGAAGGTGATATAGCTACATATTTATGACCTCAGGCTTTCTAAAAATTGGAGGCTAGGTTCTTTGTATATTGTACATCACTAGCAGTCAGTAAATGAGGGACAATAGTTGAAATAATGAAAACAATACTGAGATTAGAATCAAACTTGGAAATCACTTTGTAACTAGACAGCAGAAGGGTTCCTAGAAATAATTTCAAGTACAAATTGTGTGCTCATCTTAAGCTTTTTCATGCTGTTATAGCATAAAGTTGAGATGCATCCCATATGTTTTAAATCCTTCAAATCCACTATTTATTATATATTCAGGAATGGTTTGAGACAGTTAATTTATTTTATTTCATTATATTCTAGATTCATTGACTGAGGAAGAGGAATGCAAGTTGCTGAGTAGATGACTTTGTTGAATGACATTCAAGGTAGAAGATCTATTGCTCTGATTATGTCCCTGAGCATTGAGATTTTGTGTTCCTGGGGCAGGAATAAATCTTTCAGGGAGGAATGCCTCCTCTCTTTATCCCCCTAATCCCCATATTATGCTCAGCTAAAGGAGGTCCAAGTCAAAGGAAACAAGACTCTTTAAAAGAAAACTCAGTCAAAGCCACCTTATTTGTTTAATTTGTTCTGATCTGCCTTAAAATCATAAACATTCTATCATATAGTTTTTATTAGTTTCTAAATGTTATCTTTTAAATTTAGATCTTTAATAAGTCTGGCATGTACTTATATAATACAAGGTAGAGTTCTAACAAAAGTTTTTTGTTTCTAGGAAGCTAGCTTTGAACATTATCAACTAAGTAATCTGTCATTTCCTCAGTGAATTTTTGTGCCATCCCTATACTAAGTTCCAATATGTGTCTCTGTACTTCCTCACTGATTCATTCATCTATTATTTCATAGGACCATTCTGTTATAATTATACAATTCAATTGTAGCATGTATAATTTGGTAAAACAAATTTATTTCTGTCCTTATTGTTAAAATTGACTTAGCTATTTTGTCATACGTATTTTAAATAAGTTTGTCATAAAATCCAGCTCCAATCTTGAGTAGTTATACATTAAATGTATAAATTAATTGAATATTATATCAAGAAATCTCATATAAGAATAGAAAATGTCTCCATTTATTCTGATCTTGTGTGTCTTTGCAGAGAGTTTTAACATTTTCTTTATATAGGTCGTGTATTTTTTATTAATTCTTAGATACTTTCAATTTTTTTGCTATTGTTTCTGGAAATTCATTGATTATTGCTAATATAAGAATATACTAGTGAATATTTAAGTTGATTTTATATTTGGCAAATTTGCTATACTTTCATACTAGTCATAATATATTTTCAATTAGATATATATTTTTTTCAATTGGAATATATATAAATATATATTTATCATTTTTGTATTATTTTTTGTATTTTTTTCTTTTTCACCATATATGGTTTACTTATAATTCTCTTTAGAGTACTTTTGCAAAGTCAATTTTGCAATAGGTCTGATTAACTTTTCTTAGTAATGCAGCTTTCAGTTTTGCTAACATTACCAATTTTTGTTGTTGTTATTACTCTCTGCCATTTTCTGCCTCATTTCTATTATAGCTTTCCTTTCCAAGTTTTTTGGTGTTGTATCATTTCTCTTTTTCAAACACCTTGACTTTTTGTATTTAAATACAATTGACCCTTGAACAACATGGGAGTTAGGGGCACTGACCACTCTTGCAGACAAAAAAAAATTTGAGCATAACATTTGACTACCCAGAAACTTAACAACTAATACTCTACTGTTGACTGGAAGCCTTACCAATAACATAAAGCCAATTAATATATATTTTGTATGTTATGCATATTATATACTGTATTCTTACCAGAAAGTCAGCTAAAGAAAAGAAAATGTTAAGAAAATTATTAAGAAAGAGAAAATATATATACTATTCATTAAGTGGAAGTTGATCATCATAAAGGTCTTTATCTTCATCATCTTCAGATTGAGTAAGCTAAAGGGGACGAAGAAGAGAAGGGGTTGACCTTGCTGTCCTAGAGGTTGCAGAGGCAAAATAGGTGGAGAAGGTGAAAGGGGAGGCAAATTACTCTGGGTATAACTTTTATTGAAAAAAAAATCTATAAGTTGACCAGTGCCATTCAAACCTGTGTTGTTCAAAGGTCAAGTGTATCTCTGTTTCCAAATATAAGGGTTTTACAACCTTGACACTATTGACATTTTGAGCTGTATAGCTGTATAATTCTTTACTTTGTATTTGAGGTGTTGTCCTGTGCAGTAAGGGTATTTAGCAGCATTCCTAACTTTACCTACTAGTTAGCAAAAAAACCCTGCTTTAGTCATGACAATCAAGCAGACATTGCCAAATGTCTTCCAGGAAGAGGCAAAATTCTCCTCTGTTGAGAACCACTGGAAATTGACCAAAGCATATAAAAAAAATGAGAAATGTTTATTTAGGAAAAACTATTGAGCCTCAGATAAGAACTCTCTAATTAGTGATGTTTCAGATTTGGGTTGCTTCATTAGCCTTCAGCTCCCTGGATGCTGTAGTTCCATTAGAGTGGAATAAGCTAAGAAAACAAGTAGATTCATTGTCAGTGGAACTGACTTGATTTGAAATGGAAGCCAGAAAATCTCTATGGCTTAGAACATTGTTTTACAACTTACAGTAGTGATATCTGTGGCAAATGAACAGGGAGAGGCAGTGTCATAGCTAGCCTGAGTTTGTGAAACTGACTTTAGGGCCAGCAGCTAACCAGCAGATTGGCCAGAAATTTATCAAGAGATCTTGGAATCAAACTTTCATATGGGCTGCGATAAACTTCTATATATTCCTGGCTGTCTGAAAATCCGTATGGATTTGCAAGGCTACACAAATGCTCAGAAGAGACAAAAGAGGATCCTAGTTATCTTCACATCCTTGGTTAAATGAGAGGTTTTGTACATGAGCAGAAGAGACAAAAGAAAGGCCAGATTATATTAAAAGCCGAAGGTGATTTCTAATTGCCTGAACTTTGAATGTATTCTTCAGTGAACATATGGATGCGATGACAAAGAAAAGAAGACTTACTGGCTCAAAGTGTTTGAGCACAATCTCTAGACAACAATTTTGACACAGGGGTGATCTCTAGGAAAGCAGTATACACCATAAGAAAGAAAGGCTCCACAGGTAAGCCACTAAATAGACAAACACAGGAACAATGATAACCACTGTGAGCAGATAAAAATCCAGGGAATTAAAGATATAAACCATTTTCAGTATTCAACAAAAAGCAAGGAGATACGCAAAGGAATAGGAAACTGTGTCACACATTTAGGAAAATAACAAGCGAACAAACAAGGTCTCTGATGGGGCACAGATATTTGACTTCACAGACAAATACTTCAAAACAGATATTATAAATATGTCAAAAGAATGAAAAGAAACACCATTTAAAGAATAAAGTATAGGCCGGGCGCGGTGCCTCATGCCTGTAATCCCAGCACTTTGGGAGGCCAAGGCGGGCAGATCACGAGGTCAGGAGATTGAGACCATTCTGGCTAACACAGTGAAACCCTGTATCTACTAAAAATACAAAAAAAACTAGCGGGGCGTGGTGGCGGGTGCCTGTAGTCCCAGCTACTCGGGAGGCTGAGGCAGGAGAATGGCGTGAACCCAGGAGGTGGAGTTTGCAGTGAGCCGAGATCGCGCCACTGCACTCCAGCCTGGGCGACAGAGCAAGACCCCATCTCAAAAAAAAAGAAAAAAAAAAGAATAAAGTATAGTAACAATGATCTCCAAATAGAAAATATTAATTAAAGATACAAAATTATAAACAAAAGAACCAAGTAGAAATTCTGGAGTTAAAAAGTCTGGTAACCAAAGCAAACAAAGAATCCTAAGAGACTTAAGAGACTGGCATCATTAATATCTAAAGATTGGAAACAATTGAAATGTCCACCAATTGGTGAAGGGATAAGCAATATTTGATATCTCCATGCCACAGAATCCTATTCAACAACAAAAAGGGAAACAATATTTATACAGTTCACATGAGTGAACTCAAAAACTTCATCCTAGGTGAAGGACTCCAGATGCAAAACTCCTATATTGTGTGATTTTAAAAATTATTTTCCCATAAGTTTTTGGAGTACAGGTGGTATTTGGTTACATGAGTAAGTCCTTTAATTTGTGAGATTTTGGATATTTTTAAATACAGAATGTCCACAAAAGACAAATCGTAGAGGCAGAAAGCCAATCAATTCCTTCCTGAAATTGGGAAAAAGAGCCAAGATTGAATAAAAATGGGCATGAGCGTTCTGATTTGCATAATAAAATGTTCTAACATTTGATTAATTTACTAAAATCATTAAAAAGTACACTTACAATGAATGAATTAGGTTGTATGTAAGTGATACACTAAGAAAGCTGTTAAAAATACTGTTTTTATACTAATGTGAATAGGAGGGCTTCCCTGGATCAAGACACATTGCATTTTTCTTTCAAATAATAATAGTCGTTACAGTATTAGTAACCATTGTATATTTAGCCTTTATTATGTACCACTGTATGAGATTCTTTAAATGTACAATCATATTTGTAACTCTATGAGAGAGGAAATAATAACCAGCACGGCACAGATAAATAAATAGATACTGAGATTAAATAATTTGCTTAAAGACTCTTACCCAGGTAGCTTACCTCTTAAGTTCATGGACTCAACCAATGCTTTCTATATTCTACTAGCCTTTTTATAATCTATCTGTGTGTGTGTGTGTGTGTGTGTGTGTGAGATGTGACATGACATGAAATTAGCATGGCATGACATACATTAAATTGAATGTAATGCTTTATTTTCTATATTTTTAGATTTCATAATCATTGGCTAAAAATATATATAATCACTGTTAAAATTATTCCTTTAGGATTAAAATTTTAATAACTATTTCAACTGCCAAATAATATTTTACTCTGTGTAAGATTCTAAAAGAAATGAAGTGAAAAGTCAGCCTTCTGACTTATTAATCACTTGAGAATAGTAGCAGGATTTCTTGCAGACTTTTCATAGATTTTTAGTAAGTTATAATGATTTTATAAAATGAATCTCAAAGTAAGATAAGATTTAATGCAATATTTTCACATTTTCAATAATATGGAGTTTCAGCTTATACTCTAATACTTGTAAATATATTAAATCATTCTACGCCTCATTTTAGTAACATAAATAAACCAATTACAAAGAATATAGTTTTTTTCCTTTGCTTAAGACATGAAAAACGTCAATTGCTGATACTGTGACTTTAAATTGGTAAGCGATGATAAAAATAATAGTCATTAGAGCAATAATAATTGCCTATTAGAAGAGATGTTTTGATGGCACAAAGGTAAAATAAGTTATTTATAATCAGTAAATTTTCATAGTGTAAACGTTTTCTCACTGTGATTATCCAGTACAGGTAAAAAGGTAAAATTTAGTGGAAAATCTTACCACGCCAATGGAAAAGTAATTATTGATGATACTGTAAGGCACTGGGTCTCCCTTCTCATCTTTGTCATTAGGTATGACTTCAAACTTCCACCTGTCCAACATGATTTCTGTGCTGTTTTCAATGTCTTTTAGAATTTTCATCAGATTCTCACCTTCATAACCTAATGGGGAAAAAAAAAATACCTTGAGAAAAGAACTCTAACCAAAGAAA
Source organism: Hylobates moloch (assembly GCF_009828535.3). NCBI lineage: Eukaryota > Metazoa > Chordata > Mammalia > Primates > Hylobatidae > Hylobates > Hylobates moloch. The sequence goes on along the minus strand of NW_026652276.1, from coordinate 154,691,771 downwards.
AAAGCTGTATTTTTATGTTTCAGTGTGCTTATGCATATGTAATATTCTAAAGGTAAATAATGATTTTGAAACACATTCTACCACCAAATGAAGAATTAATTATAACATTATACTCATACCCACATTTAATTCTTAACTTTAATTTGTAACATGTACTGTATTTCTCTTTTGTGGTGTAAATTCTCAGCATATACAACTGCCAAGTGAACATTTCTACTGGCTGCCCCACAAAACTTTATATCAATAGATTCAAAATTGAATGAATTCTCTGCTTCCATATCTTCCTCCTGTGCAGCTGACCTCACAAAGACACCATCCTCTACCCAGTTGCTAAAGTCAGAAACATGGATGCCCTTTTAGACTTTTCCCTTTCCATCACTCTCTTACCCTCACCTTTTCCCCTCTAGTGATATAAAACTTTCAATTTAAGTAAAAGGTCCTACTCTTTGTAAGTTTAAAAATTTCGTTTCTTATTCTATCTACTCAGGGTGCCCCTTTTCTTTTTGGCTGGTTTGTACCTATTTCCTTGGCATTGTTTTATATTTGCTAATACTTCTTCCCAGCGCTGCTGCTTATGCCTGTAGTCTCAGCTACTCAGGAGGCTGAGGCGGGAGGACTACTTGAGGCCAAGAGTTCCAGGCTGCAGTGAGCTATCATTGCACCGCTGTATCCCAGCCTGGGTGACAGCAATATTCCATGTTTAAAACAACAAAATGAATAAATTTTCTAACACTTCCTTCTGGAAAGCACCCTTTCAAAATAATGGCTCAGATGCCCCTCTCACAGTCCCCTACACGCAGTTCTCAAAACTAGCCCTATCTTAGAACTAGTATGCCACATTGTCATTACTTGTGTTTTTCTCCCTACAGGTTCTTCTTAACCCGGCCTGCCATAGAGTAAATGCTCAACAAATCAGTTTTTAAATGAATCTATGATAGATGATCAACATGACCTGAAAATAAAAGTCTTGCCAATATTACATTCTCAATATTCAATTTATTTGTAGGTATGTAACATTATAGTTATAACTGCAGCCTAACCCTGACACAGTTACTGTTTTTGTTTCTTAATCTTCCTCAACATTAGTTTCCTTCCCTGTAAAAACCTTAGGGTTCTTGTGAAGATTAAGCAAGATAATGCCTAAAAAGTTCTCAGTACATGAGTCCTAAAACAGAGAATAAAAAGTTCTCAATAATATTTTACTACTGATGATGATACCATCAGAATCCGAAGTATTGTACTAAGTTAAATCATCTCTCTCTTCACCCATACAAAAGCACACACATAGTCCTAAAATGATTATTTTGAGTCGGAACAACATTTTCAGTTTTTGTTTTTTTCTGTTCATTATTTAATTGTTGAACAAGGAAATGCCAGAGGCTATGAGTCCTCATTAGAGCTATTAGCATACATATCATTGAATAAACTCATTGGGTTAAAAGAAAACAGGCACTCTCATATGCCAAAATTCCCTAAAGAGGAATACATTACACTTAAGGTGTATCTGTTCAATTAACTATTAGAAGGTGAAAGCCACCAGAAACTAGAAATACCTCTTCTGGAGCTCATCATCACTTCTTACCTTACACAGGCTTAAACAGTAATTACACGCTATTTAATACATACAGTAAAGGGTACAATAAGTAATGATTACATAAACATTGAAAATATTAAATATTATTTCAGAGGAGATCGGGCACGTTCAGGGTGGTATGGCCACAGACTAAATATTATTTCAAAAGCTATCATATATCTTATAGTATAATTTAAAGCTGTGTTAATAATATGCATTTAACTGTACTCAGTGGCAGAACACTGAATGGCTTAAACTGCAAGATTACAATAATTATATTTACTAACATTTCATGTTTCTTAATAGTGCTACCTTATTTTAAATGTTTAATTTCTAATTGTTAATTTCTTTTAAGAAGTATAAGTAATAGCTCCCCAAATAAATTTTATACATATATATATTATTTTACCTACTGAATTAAGTAAAAAACACTTAAATATATTCAACTGTTTTCCAAATTCTGCTTTCATGTTAGAATAAGCTTGATAGTCTTTAGGCATAAATTAATTTGCATATAATATATATTATAATATAGGAGTATCGTGTATGTGTATGTGTATACATATATACAATTAGCAGAAATACTAGTAAATAATAATGCTTTCAAAAAGGTTGAATTTGTTCTCAATCATGTCTCAGGTTAATAGCATCACCGTCCAATATAACACTGGAACAATGTAGGAACAGCAACCTAACCGGGAGAGAACATGATAGGAATGAATGTAGTGAAAATCAATTACCACAGCTAGATTGTAGCAGGGTCACTCAGCTTAAAATCTTTACCACCGGATATGTGTATAGGGATTTTTATGACTAAACATGAAAAAAGCTGGTTTAAATCTGTCTTCTAGCCAAGCAAAAGTAGAAAGAGGCAATAAATAAATCGAGAATTACAACATCTGCAATTCAGAAGTGATTCACATAGATAAACTCTAAACTGTAGTCCCCCATTTAATAAATATCTTTTCCCTACTTCTTGTATGTATCTGTGCCCAAGATTGTTAAATAATGATAAGTAACTATTAATAGGGTTCTTGTACCCAAGAAGATCATGATTTTAAAAAAGATAAATCAAATCCACTAAATATGCCCGCAAAAGATTTTTACAGAAAAGAATAATGCTATTTTACTTTCATTATTTTGATTTAAAGCCTGTAATCAATCCAGGCTAAGAAACAAAATGAAAACATGAATAATATTTATTTTATATTTAATGATATTATGTTATAATGACTGAATCTAAAAAGTCATAGAAATTTTTGCAAATGAAAATCACATAAAGAAATGCAACAACAAATCTGTATAAAAGTGTGTCCAGGCCAGGCGCAGTGGCTCACGTCTGTAATCCCAGCACTTTGGGAGGCCAAGGCAGGTGGATCACGAGGTCAGGAGATCGAGACCATCCTGGCTAACACGGTGAAACCCCGTCTCTACTAAAAGTACAAAAAATTAGCCTGGCAAGGTGGCGGGTGCCTGTAGTCCCAGCTACTCGGGAGGCTGAGGCAAGAGAATGGTGTGAACCCGGGGGGGCGGAGCCTGCAGTGAGCCGAGATTGTGCCACTGCACTCCAGCCTGGGCGACAGAGCGAGACTCCGTCTCAAAAAAAAAAAAAAAAAAAAAAGTGTGTCCAATTTACAACTATTACTTGCCTCCTTAGTCTACACAAACAAGATTTTCCTTGCAATTAAATTTCTGTTAAGAGAGACTAATGATTGCCAGAAATTTACAAAAAGAATGCTAATTAAGCTAGGATATCCTACATTCTTACAGTGTCAACTTTTCCAAAATATGAAAATATATTCCTACAAAAAAGAGGCTTCAAGTGAATAGATTCCCTGAATCTTAAGTGAACCAAATGATTATTGGTTGAATGAAGTACTTTCTTCTACAAATATTATGCATAATAATAATTACTGCAACTGCATAAAGTACTTAACACAAACATTGATATGGTTTGGCTCTGTGTCCCCACTCAAATCTCATTTTTAGTTGTAATCCCCATAATCCCCATGTGTCAAGGGAGGGACCTGGTGGGAGGTGATTAGTTCATGAGGGTGGTTTCCTTCATGCAGTTCTGGTGGTAGTGAGTGAGTTCTCATGAGATCTGATGGTTTTATAAGGGGCTATTTCCCCTTTGCTCATTTGCTTCTCTCACCTGCTGCCATGTAAAACATGCCTTTGCTTCTCCTTCACCTTCATGATTGTAAGTTTCCTGAGGCCTCCCCAGCCATTTGGAAGTGTGAGTCAATTAAACCTTTCTTTATAAATTACCCAGTCTTGGGTATGTCTTTATAGCACTGTGAGAACAAACTAATACAAACACTGTGCAAACAATTTATCAGTTTAGCACAAGAACCTACAAGGTACGCACTGTTATTTTCTTCAAATTCTGATGAGGAATCTACAGCACACAATTTTTAAGTAACTTGCTCAAGTTACACACTTGTCAAGAAATAATCCCACTGTAAAGCACATTTCTTTGTTACTAATCTCTAGTGAATGGCTTCTCCATTTCCCTAATTGCTCAACTTGGGCATCTTGATACCTTGCTTTCCCTAAAATTCCTAACCAATCCACTGGTAAGTACAATTAATCTAAGCCTGAAAATGTACCTCCAGTTTGTCTACTTGCCTGATTTACATCATGTAAGCTCTAGTCTACTCACTTTATTATGTAATTAGGACAACTATAATAGGAGTTCTCATTTGGAAAACTATAGTTCTGCATGTTTTCACATTTTCTGACCGGTTTATTTTCTACCCCCAAATTAATCTGTTTTTGAAAATGTGTCAGTGTGTTACTCTGCTTCTGAGACTTTCAAAGCTTCACTTTGCATGACAAATTCAATCAAATAAAACTCTTACAATGACAAATAGTTTCCTGCATTATCTGGCTCCCAATTATCTTTCCAAAGTCATGGTACTCACCATCCCTAATTGCCCACCACTGCATTGCTGCTTCAGCAACCCCACCTGCATTCCTTCCTTCAGTCCTTGAAACACAGGGAGCTACTTCTTCTCCTTATATTTTAGGTCCAGCTTTAATGTTACCTCCTCAGTGAGACCTTCTTGGCCATCTAGCTAGATAGTTCATCTCTATTATTCATTCTTCTGATTCCTTGATATCATTTTATAATTACATATTTCATTATTGTTCGATTTATTTTCAATTATACTCAATGAAAATGTAATCTCCAGAAGGATAGAAGCCATTTGTTTATTTCCTCATTGTATATTTAGCACCTAGAACAGTGCCAACACATATCAGACACTCACAGAGAATTCATCACTAACAGATACTTTCACACATGCTACAGTCCTTGCCTTTGTCCATTATTACTACTTTGTATGTGGTTTCACAAGAATTATTAGAGTATGCCAAATATGGACTTCTTTAACAAATTTGAGATTTAGGCCATTTGTTAATTTGGAAGCAAAAATAAAATTACTAATTTTCATAAACATCAAATATATGTTCCAGAAGAACATGGCAAGAAGACTCACATATTTTCTTTTTAATCAATGCACTTGTATGAACACTGGCAAATACAAGTATCTTATCAGAAATGGTGATGTCTTTATTCATTTCTTTAGATTTCATGAACTCTAATGCAACTCATGAAAATACTCCTAAAGTATATTCTTACTGAACATCCCAAATAGATTACATACTAAGTTCTTGACTTAGTCAAGCACGTACACAGCTTAGAGCTAGTTGGTCAGATATTCACGGAATTATTCTCCAACTTTGCTGTAAATCAGAGTGACTTAGGGAGTTTGTTTTAAAAAAAATCATCTGCTCAGGTCCCAACTCCAGATATTTCCATTCAGCATTTCTGGGGTGGGGTCAGGCCACTGTATTTTTAACAAACTCCCCAGGGACTCTGTTCACCTTGTCTTAGTAGACACTTTTCAAACTTCTCTAAGTGAGCTTTGATGCTAAAAATATTTAGCATTCAAGTCCTGCTTCTTTACCAAAGTCTGATGGTGTTTAGTGATCTTATCTAGTGGTGTTCAGTGATTTTCAGATAAATATAGCCTATTAGTGACTCTGCAAAATGTTTTAAGACCTCATCTCAAAATATTCTCTCTTTGCTTACCCTACTCCATCCACAGTATTTCAGTTTCAGTTCCTTGAATATGTCAAGTGCCTTGCCACCTCCGGGCCTTTGAACTCAATGCTCCCTCTGCCTATGAAGTTCACACCCAGCTTTACATGGCTGTGTCATTATCTAGCTAGTAGTTTTTTCTTCTATGTCATATCCTCAGTGAGGTCTTTCCTTATAATGATCATCTGTTTACTTGTTAGTGTAAAGTCTCACATATGATTTTATGGGCCACTAGAAATTAAGGTACTTTTGTTTTTCTTTTGTCAACTCTGTATCCAAAGTGCAGAGCACAGCTGGCTAGCATAGAGTGAGTCTCAAAAACTGAGTATTATTTAACATATTCACTCCTGGGAAACTAATTCATTCGCCTTTCATTTTTCCTTTGTGATTTTACCTCCCAAATTATAAATTAAAAGTATAAAAATTACCTTGAAGTGTATCCATGTGTACCTTATTTTCTAAACAAAAAAATCAAAAACAAAAACCAGGGATGTTTGGAAACTTGCCCTCCTTTAGTTTAAGTCTCTATTTAATATCACATTAAAACCCAATATCCATGATCTCTTTGTCCACTATTTGTTCTTCTATCCAAGACTATTGTTCAAAATCATATATTATATATACATCAGTTATCTTCACTGAAATCATATGGTTTTTGTTTCTTTTCTTTTCTTTTTGTTTTGCAAGGGAAAGGGGTGTTGTGTACTGTTTCTGCTTTTGTTGTTGCAGCTGCTTTACCTCCTCCCCATCGCAGGCATCTTGCTAGATCATTGCCAGTCCCAAGAGGCAGAATTGCAACTGGAGGATGCTTGCCTACATTGGCCTTTTCTGCAGAATAAAAAAAATACAAATAAAGAAAATTTTAAGTTCAGATAAAACAACAGAAATAAAAAGATAGCCTGATGACATTCAATGAAGGAATTCCAATAGGTACTCATAAACAAAACATAATTGTATTTTTAGATATATACAATAATGAATTATGGATAATTTGTACACATTTGTAGCAATTGATAAAACACAAACACTATTATTCACAGAATGATGGAATTTTCAAAACTCAGGCAAGAGGAAAGCTTTTTAAATATCTTAACTCAGCTAAAAATTGTGGTGTGTCTTATCGCCATTACAATCCTCAGGGATATTATTATATACAGCATAAGATTACAATACAGAGACACAACTAGGATGGATGGGTAGGTTCCTACATAAAGTTCTTTTGCAACATCAATTCCAGGTACATTTTACTTAAAGGAATAAAATATTTGAAAACTGTTGAATTATAAAAGTGAGTAAATTGCTAACAATGTCCTTGACTTTTTCCCACCCATGGTGTTGCTTTGTGTCAGAGCAAACGGAACACAACGTTAACAGCTGGAATACAACGAGATCAGCAGGTTTTCCATGAGATTAATCTTTACATCACATAATACTTTGGGTTCAGAGCAGTAAAGATCTCTGCCGCTGACATCCCATATGCTTTGGTTTGAATCATCGCATGCCTTGAATTAATCTCACAAATGTATATCACTTTCTTTTATTTTTCTTCCTCGTTAGCCCCTTAAAATCAGTGTACCTATGTGTGTAGGGATAGAGGGGATAGATAATGTAGGGATATGTCACAATGAAATAGCCAACAATAAGATTTTGAGGGCTAAAACAAGCTAAGAATTCCTGCTATTTTTCCTCTAAAACCCTTACAAGTCCTTAGATACTTTTCCAACTAACTCATTAACTTTTGTAATTCTTGAATTCTGGTTGTCTTCTCAGATAAAACATATAAATATGATTTACATTGTTTAATGGAAGGCCAGATCAGAATTTTCAGTTTCTTTTTAAATCAAATATTAGTAGATTAAAGCTGTTAGATCCTTATCAAAAGTGTTGCCAACATGTATTTTTTTAAATTTGAATATTTTTGGTGTATGCAAAGACAAAATGTTTTCTGCACTGACTAAATAGGTGTCTGTTTCAATTTATACAGAAGGTAAAACTTCTTTTGAATCAATTTGTTTCATGAAAGTGCCTGTTTTAAACAAAGAATTGATCAATGCAGTAACTGAAATGAGACCAAAAAGAGTCAATATTTGTTTTGGATTTATTTCCTCATAAAGGCCAATTCATGATCTCTTTTTCTAACCAGCAACCAGTTCCAACAACTGACTGGATCTAAAAAACCAAATAATTTTCCTTAAGTTATAGTTTTTCTCGTACTGCATACTTACTTTATATCCTCAGTCATGTTCCTGTATTATTTGCTCATAAAAATCGAGCTTTTTCAGTTTAAAGAGAGAGACAATATAGAATAAGTCTTAACTGTGCATTCTAATCTCAGCTCTCTCAGTTCACAGCTATAAGACTTTGTTGTAGTTATTTACTTTTTTTCAAGTTTTAGGTTCCCTATCTCTACATGGGATTATTAATACTATCTGTGTCATAGAGTTGTGAGGAATAAACAAGATAATATGATGAATAAAAATTAGCTATGATGATGATGATGATGATGATGGATGATAACGACATGAATGTATAGAGAGGGTAAGGTTTTGAGGGTCCATGTTTTAATAATGTAAGCACATCAATTTTGCACAGACTTTATCACAAATACTAAGACTGCTCCTTCAGCTCCTTGTCTGGGGCATGCAAACAATCTGATTTCCTAAAGCCGCATTTGAAAACAGCCCATTTGAAAACAACTCTGAAAATTTGGTAAACCCTGTAAGAAGTGGATTAGAAAGGAAGGACTTCTATGTACTTGTAAACTATTTTGCCAGTTAAATTTTTGAACTACAGAATAATAAGTTAAACCAGTGTGCAACTTTCCAGATGTCCAATTATATAACTGCTTCTAAAGATAATGATACAAGCAATAGACACATAGATGAAACAGGATTTAAAGCTATCGCTCTCTCCCCAGCCATATTAAGTATGTGTCTGCATTACCTATGCAATCCAAAACCCAGCCCACGGTTCCATCTCCACCACAGGCTAACACTCTGAAGTCAGGAACATCACGGAAAAAGTTTAACCTGAAAAATAAGCATGTTATGGCACATGATTAATAGTTTAAAAATATTTTCAGTTTTGTATCATTAGCATTTTACCTGATGAAATACATTATTTTATAAAAACTGTAAAATATCTCAGTGATAACTTACATATCCTTTAATCCTATTTTATAATTATATATTCAAGATTCTATAACTTAAAAATATTTTGTAATTATATATTCTAGATTCCATAATGAATATACTCTATTTTTATTTAATAAGCTCTAAAATTTTAAGAATAAAATTAGTAAATTATAGTAATTTTCATTGATATTCTCCCAGATGTGATTTGCAGTTCACATAACCCAGAATGACATACTACATTATTTCATTTAATAAATTTCATCAATCCAAAATTATCTTTTGAGTGAATATATAAATGTGACAGTTATGTCAGTAAATATGTCTTTAACAATTTTCTACTTTCTCCATTACTGGGAGAAATTGATCAGACTGCAACTGGGGTTCTAGCCAACTTTCCTTTTGACTGAGAATCTGCAAATAGGAGTCAGGCTTCACCTTGTATTTTGACCTGGTTGACAGTGTTTTCCACCCAGGAACACTCTAGCCTAATTGCTGGGTCAGCTGCCATAAATACCCACTGCTTCTGCTGTTACTGCATGCAGTGTGCTTAATAATGCAACCTACCTTGGGAAAAGTCACAAAGGCAGGTAATGCAGCCAGCTATACAGTCATAGCCTATTTTATTGCAATAAAAAAATTGAAACAGGACAGAAATTTTGGTATGTGTCTCTTCACCTCCCTTGTCCCAAAGATAACAACTGATAGCGATATAATATGCAACTATCCCAGGAATTTTTCTACGTACTTACATATACAAATTTTCGTACATAAGTCTTTATTACACACATATTTTCAACATGAATAAAACTGTGCTATACATACTGTTCATTAACTTGTGTGGTTTTATTTTAACTTCAAATATGTCTAAGAGAACTTTGTGTATCAGTATATAACATATGCATATGTCATGTGTTGCATTCTGTCAGATTATTATTTTTAAGCACTGCATCATGTTTTATAAGTTCATGTACTACAAGATAAAATGATTTCTTTTTATGAATTTTTAAGCTATTTCCAGTGTCTCATTATTACAAAAAAGTATTTAACATTATTTGAAGAACATTTGTGTAAACGTGCACATATGTTTTGAAGGCTACTCTAGAGAAAAATATTCCATTACATTATTATATCCCTCTGAATGGCTCCCACTGTCAAATATGCAAGGATCCATTTCCTTGCAACCACAAAACACTACATATGAACAACTTTATGATATTTCTTTAATAATGAGTGAAAGCCAATGTCTTTTAATTTGTTGTAAAATCACACTTCCCTGTTTACTAGTGAGTTGAGCATATTTTTATACATTTCCTGAAGATGTGTAACTTCTCCTATGAAAAGAACATTCAAAGATGTGCCTTTCTTTCTATTGAACTCTTTTAATTTTTAATTTTTATTTTTTTTTTGAGATGGAGTTTCGCTTTTGTCGCCCAATATGGAGTGCAATGGTGCAATCTCGACTCACTGCAACGTCCTCCTCCTGGGTTCAAGCGATTCTCCTGCCTCAGCCTCCCAAGTAAGCTGGGATTACAGGTGCCCACCACCACGCCTGGCTAATTTTTGTATTTTTAGTAGAGACAGGGTTTCACCATGTTGGCCAGGCTGGTCTCATACTGTTGACCTCAGGTGATCCATTCTCCTTGGCCTCCCAAAGTTCTGAGATTACAGGTGTGAGCCACTGCGCCGGGTGAGTTGTCTTTTAATAATACTTTACAAACTCTTCGCGTATTACAGCAATCTTTGCATTTAAATTTGCATCATTTAAAAAAGTTTTGTCAGAGTAATACCAACACTGCATAAATATAATAAAATATGTATAAAAATTACTAAAACCCATCATCTGATTGTAATACCCATGAATATTTAGAATGGGAAACTTTCATGCATTTTCTCATTTATTATATTGTGGATATTTAACCTTTGTGAGACATGTTGCAAATATTTTATTCGGTTCTAATACCCATTGTTTTACTTATACTAATACATATACAATAGGATAAACACATATGTACCAGTTGCCCATTCCAGGAGGTAGAACATTTCTAATAACTTACGTATTTCTCTGTTTTCTTTCCCTCTAGCACTGCCCTTTCTAATTTACAAAGGTGAGCGCTATTCTGAATACTGAGTTACCATGTGTCTGACATAATCAACATGTGTCTTTCTACTTTTCCCACTTAGCATTGGTACTCGGATTCATTCATGTTGTAGCTGAAGCTTTTTCCACGGGTAGCTGAAGTTCTTTTTACTTCTACTGCTGTGTTAAATACCACTTATATGTCTTTTAAAATCCATGTCAATGGGCATTTCAACTGGTTTGCTTTACATTCTTGCAAAAAGTGCATTCTCGTAAAGGCATACCTCATTGTATTGCTCTTTATTGAGCTTAGCAGATACTGCAATTTTTACAACTTGAATGTTTGTGGCAACTCTGCTTCTAGCAAGCCTATCAGTGCCATGTTTTCCAACAACACATGCTCACTTGGTGTCTGTGTCACATTTTTGTAATTATCGCAATATTTCAAGCTTTTTCATTATTATTATATCTGTTCTGGTGATCTCTGATCAGTTTTTATAGTAATTGCTTTGAGGTGCCATGAACCACGCCCATGTAAGACAGAGAACTTAATCACGAATGTTGTGTGTGTTCTGACTGCTCCACCCACCAGCCGTTCTCCTGTCTCTCTTTGTGTCCACAGGCCTCTCAATTCCCTTAGACACAACGGTATTGAAATTAGGGAAATTAACAACCCTACAATGTCCTCTAAGTGTTCAAGTGAAAGGAAGAGTTGCATTTCTCTTTCAATCAAAAGCTAGAGATTATTAAGCTGAGTGAGGAATGCATGTCAAAAGCACAGGCAGGCCAAAAGCTAGCCCTTTTGTGCCAGTAAGCCAAGTTGTAAAAGCAAAGGCAAAGTTATTGAAGGAAATTAAAAGTGCTATGCCAGTGAACACACAAACAACAAGAAGGCGAAACAGCCTTATTGCTGATGTGGAGAATGTTTTAGTGGTCTAGACAGAAGACCGAAGGAGCCACAACATTCCCTTAAGCTAAAGCCAAATCCAGAGCAAGCCCCTAACTCTATTCAATTCTATGAAGGCTGAGAGATGTGAGGAAGCTGAAAAATAGTTTGATGCAAGCAGATGTTGGTTCATGAAGCTTAAGGAAAGAAGCTGTATAAACAGCAAGTGCTGAGGAAGAAGTGGCAGCAAATAATCCAGAAGATCTAGCTACAATTATTGATAAAGGTGGTATGCTAAACAACAATTTTTCAATGTAGACAACATAGCCTTCTATTGGAAGAAGATGCCATCTAGGACTTTGATAGCTACAAAGGAGAAGTCAATGCCTGGCCTCAAAGCTTCAAAGAACAGGCTGACTCTCCTGTGAGGGGCTAATGAAGCTGATGACTTTAAGTTGAAGCCAATGCTCATTTGCCATTCTGAAAATCCTAGGGCCCCTAAGAATTATGCTAAACCTACTCTACCTGTGCACTATAAATGGTGGAACAAAGCGTGAGGGATATCACATTTCTTTACAGCATGGTTTACTGAGTATTTTTAGTCCACGATTGAGACATACTTCTCAAAAAAAAAAGATTCCTTTCAAAATATTATTTTCATTGACAATGTACCTGGTCACCCAAGATTCTGATGGAGATGTGCAGAAAGATGAATGTTGTTTTCATGCTGGCAAACACAGCATACGTTCTGCAACTCATCGATCAAGGAGTAATTCAACTTTCAAGTCTTATTTAAGAAATACATTTCATATGGCTATAGGTGCCACAGACAGCGATTTATTTTGGGGATCTGGGCAAAGTAAATTGACAACCTCTGAAAAGGACTTAATAATCTAGATGTCACTAAGAACATTCATAATTCATGGACAGAGGTCAAAATATCAGCATTAACAAGAGTTTGGAAGAAGTTGATGCCAAGTCTCATGGATGACTTTAAAGGGTTCAAGACTTCAGTGGAGGAAGTCACTGCAGACATCATAAGAACAGCAAGAAGTAGAATTATAAGTGGAGGCTGCATGTGACTGAATTGCTGCAATCTCATCATATTTGATGAGAACTGAATTTGAAAGGATGAGGAATTGATTTTTAGAGATAAGCAAAAAAAGAGGTTTCTTGAAATGGAATCTACTAGTAAAGATGCTGTGAACACTGTTGAAATGGTAACAAAGGATTTAGATTATTACATAAATTTAATTGATAAGGCAGCAGCAGGATTTGAGAAGACTGACTCAAATTCTGAGGGAAGTTCTACTGTGTATAAGATGCTAGCAAATAGCATTACATGCTAGAGAGAAATCTTTCATAAAAGTAAGAGTCCATCAATGGGTCAAACTTCATTGTTGTCTTATTTTAAGAAACTATTAGAGCCGTCTCTACCTTCAGCAACCACCACTCTGATCATTTGGTTCCCATTAAAATCAAGGCTAAACTCTCTACCAGAAAAAACATTATGACTTCCTGGAGGCTCAGATGATTGTTACTATTTTTTTTTGCAATGAATTATTTTTAAATTAAGGTACATACATTTTTTAAACCACAATGCTATTGCACATTTAATAGACAACAGTATAAACATAACTTTTATATGTACTGGGAAACCAAAAAATTTGTGTGACTCACTTTATTGTGATATTCACTTTATTGTGGTGGTGTGGAACCAAACCCACAATATAGCCAAGGTATGCCTATATATACTTCCTAGCACTTAAGAGCAGTGGCCACTTTAGAGTAATGCATATTAATATGCAACTTTACCAGATAACATCAATGTTTTTCACAAAGAAGTTGCACCAATGTACAATGGATGTGCTCTATTGAATCCATTCTCTTTTAACACTTGTCACACTTTTTCATTTTATTTATTTCTTATTTTTGTGAAATGCCTATTTATCCTTTTGGTTTTTATTATGTATTCCTTTTTACCTTGTTGGTTTGTAACAAAATTTTACACGTCTTTGATTTTAGTCCTTTTTGAATAGTTTTTTTTCAAATATCTTCTACAAATTTAAAGTTTTTTCTTTTACTTTCATTAATGTGTATTTTAATGAATAAGAACTTAGTTTTAATATTCAATTTCATCATCCCTTTGATAAGTAGTTAGTACCTTAACTAGTCTTCTGTAAGACAAGCTTCCTTACTCAGAGCTCAGAATTCACATATACTCTCTTAAAATGTCGGTTTTGCTTTTGACATAGAAATTCTTAGTTTGTTGTGGTGTGAAGTACTTTCTTTTCTTCTCTCCCCACTTTCTCCCATCTCCCCTTTATCCTGGCCTCCGGCCCTCCCTCTCTGCCTTTCTTACTCCCTTTCACCCTTCCTTTTAGCTGTAGTGCAGCACTTTTTTTCTATTTATTTTTTATCCATCTTTTCATTTATTGAATAATTCAACTTTCTACTATGCAAAGTCCGTGATAAGTATTATTTCCACATATGGGTACATTTCTACTTGTATTCTCTATCGTGTTTTACTCACGACGTTGTCCATCTCTGCACTAGTACCACACTCTCGCAATTACTATAGCTTTCTAGTAAGTCCATATCTCAGGGCATGAAGAATCTTACCAATTATTTCTTCTTTTTTTATATACATTTAAACTCATATTTCACCAAAACTAAAATAATAGTAAGAAAAACCAATCATGATTTTGACTGAAGTTGCATTAAAACTATATATTAATTTTGGGAGAAATAACACATGTATAATATGAATTAAGTTTCCTTATTCATGAATGTAGTATTGCTCGATTTATTTAGATATTCTTTAATATCCTTCAACAAATATTTAAATTTTCTGCTAACAGGTCTTGCACATATTTTGTTAGATTTATTCTTGGTTGTTTTGTAGTTTTTGTTGGTATTTTAAATATTTAAAAATTATGTTTATTAATAACATTAATATTTTTGTTGCTGGTGTATATAAACATATTTGACTGTTATACATTGATTTTATAAATAATCATATTATCACTGTTTTTCTATTGCTTACATTTTGTTTATGGATACATTTGGATTTCTATGTATGTAATTGTGGCATTTGCTACTAGCAACGGTATTATTAGTAATCTCCAGTCCTTATAATTGTTATTTCTTTCCCTGTGTCTTTTTCCTTGACAGAATTCCAACATATGGTTGAATAGGAGTATTCATAGTGAATAGCCATATCTTGTTCCTGAAGATAAGAATTACTTTGGGAATCTGCCCATTTAGGATATCTGTTATTGAGATTTTATTTTTCTTTCTTTTTACTTTCCTTTATTTTTGATGGAGATTTTTTACGAGGTTAACAAGTTTCCCTTCAACTCTTTTTAATAAGAATTTTTACTATACATAAGTAAAAAGTTTTTCTGCATTTTTGAGATTTGACAAGGACTCTGTCCTTTAATTGGTTAGTGTGAGAATAAACATTTACATATTTCTGCATTATTAAACCATTGTTGCAGTCCTTTCATGCACCCAAATTGATATTTGTGTATTAATATTTTTAAGATAATTGAATTTCTTTGCTAATATTTTGTTTAGAAATTTTGCATCAATATTTATGAACAAATTGACCTGTTTTTCTTCCTCATACCACTTTTGTCTACTTTTTAAAATTAAAATTATACTGCCTTAAAAAATATGTTGCAGAATATTCCTCCTTTTACTATTTTTGTGGAAGAATTTGTATAATTATTGAAGTTATTTGAAAACTGGTAGCACTTGCATATAAAACCTGAATTTCTGGTGTGTTTTTTTTTTTTTAAAGAGAAAAGTCTTAAATCATTGTTTAAATTACTTTAATAATTATTCTTAAAAATTTATGATTTTAAATTCTTCTTAAGTCAGCTTTTTTTCCGGCTATACTTCTGTAGCAATTTGATTCTCCCTCCTAGATTTTCAGACATTGGCACTGAAGCATAAGAAAACTTTGTAAAACACTGTAGTAGCTGCAACATTTCCCACCGAGCTAATTGTTTTTGGTGAAAGCCTAACCATCCAGTTGACTCACCATTGTTCTTCTATTCCATGATGATGTTTCATCTGTTATTCATTCTTGTTTTCTTTAAAAATTGTCATCATTGGTTCTTCAGCAGCATCCTACCCCCAAACATAAACCCCATGTGACTGTCAGACCAGCTTACTCTCTGTAAATTGATTGCTAATTGGAAAATTTGACCTCTCTTTATCTCAATTTCTTGATCCATTCAATCCATGCAGTTTTCCCTAGAAACTCATTCATTCCTTACTACATTCATTCATTAATATCCTTGGGATTTATTTAGTGATTCTGACCCTCAGTTTCCATAACTTTAGAATGGAATTAACACCACGTGGTTTGTTGGCTTCTCTTTATATACACATAAAGTAAATGTGTATGTAAATACAACTTACTATTCACATGTTTTTACTAATTTAATTATATATTTTTTCTTTATTAAAAGTAGTCTAGATGTGTTTTAGGTCAGAGGGCCACTTCTCTATTTCCCCACCTCCTCCACCTGCACTGTTCTGGCAGAATAGTCACAATTTTCTAACAAGCAGTAAGGAGAGTTTTTCTGCCTCCAATCTGAAACTGTAACTAGTGGACAATTGGGAGACCTGCCTACAGCACTGGAGACACAAGGTACAGAGGAAAACAGCTGTGATAGAGGACAAGTAAATTGAAGAGGCTCAGCAGGAGCCAAAATGCAGGGTCCTGCGTGGCACTGACTTTTCACCCAGGAAGGCTGTGATGAGGAGCAGCTGTGAGGCTTCCACATCACGAGTCACCCTTCCAATGGGGAGAAGTGAGAAAATTGGGAGTGTCAGGAAGGACTTCACTCTGGGGAAACTTTTGTACTGTGTATTGTACTTTTTACCTATCAATTCCACAATGTTCCATGTGAAGAATGAATAAGCATAAACATTTTGCAATGAAATCATGCTTGGGTCCTGAATTTATTTGCACCATTTTATTAATTTTTTTGAAATTAAAAGTTCAAATGATTTATGAAGAAAATGAATGATGATGAGTTTCCAATGTTGGCCTTTATAGCACTGATTCACCTAGAGAGTTTCCTATGTATCTGCAATAGCTACATTTGAAAGCAAGCCTATTATTTGGGTTTAGCAGCCTTCTGTCAGACGCTTCTTTTTTTTATCATATTTGCTCTATAATCACCACTATAACATTCCATAAAGTTTCAGTTACTCAAGATGAATAAATTCTAATATCCACTGCAAAACACTGTTCCTATAGTTAACGATACTGTTTTGTACATTTAAAAAGTTCAAGAATGTAGATCTTATGTTAATTGTTCTTACCACGACCGCAACAAAAGAGCAGGTGGTGAAATTGTGATGCTTAATATTACTAAAAACAAATCCAGAAAATTTCATCTAAGATTCAGAGGCTTACTTTGTGTTAAGATAAAACTGATACAGAAAAGGCAGTAAATTTTCATTTGTACCTAATTGTTATTAGGTACAAAGCCCACCAGGAAAACCTTTTTTAAAAGAAAAGAAAATTATAGTACTGATTCCAGAGTCTTGGAAAGTGTCATAAATCAGAATTCTTAACATCAATATGTAAATATTACTTTTTATTCCAATCTTATATTTTATTATTACAAAATACTATCACTTATATACAATGTGGCTGTATGGGTTAGAAACAGATTAAGTATATAAAATAAATATATGGCTATAAGTAGTATATATATTATAAATTATAAAATAATAGTTTCGATACTTAGAGGAAATCAGTGTGAGAGTCATAAATATTTTCAGCATATCCATGCATGGTGAATGCTCACTTTAATTATACATATTCATATCTCTTTGTTTTAAAGAAACACAAGGCTGAAGGATCCAAAATGACTTTACCATATGTCATCAATTCTTTTTCCTCCTTCTTGTTTAGAAAAAAATAATTTCAAGAGCTTGCCTTACGAAAGGTCTGCATTCTGATTTAGGTATTTAGAGACAGAAAGAGGCATACTTATCTCTGATTATTCTATTCAATTCATATTTATACTTGCATGTATACAGTTACATACTATATTATTCTTAAAGTTACAAGATTATACGGATTCAAAATTGCCTCCACAAAATCTGGCTGAATTTTCTGATTTGTGATGTTACCATTGTTTTTGAAACAATATTTATGGTCTAGAAAACCAATTTTTAATAACTTTCAGCTTATTTATTAATACCCAAACTGAATCTATACATACCTTGGTATCATTGATATTATTATTATTGCTGGTGTAATATCTTTTAAAAATCGATGCATGAATTATTTATGCTCCCCAACGTTTCATTCTATTATATATATTACAAAATGGGGGAAAGGTTATTTCATGTTTTTCTCTGTGGATTTCGATGTTTCATGAATTTAATGTGACTCTCTCAACATTTTAATTTAAAGTAAAATTAATTATAATAATATCCTCCAATCTAATATCTTATGTACTTTATTTCAACAATACACTATAAATTTAGTTAAACTAGGAAATGCACCTGTTCCAGCTAATTTGGTTAGAGTTTTGAGATATTGTATGGAAGCTGAATTTACACTGTTTTGAGAAGACATTCCATGTGGATAAGTGGGATAGTTATAAAAAATTAATTTGAATTAATCTTTATAAATGCAGTGTAACTTAATTCTGTTACCATAATAACCAGAAATAAGTTTTAGAGTATTTGAAAAATATACATATTCCAGTGGACCATTAATAATTGAAACATTCATTTCATTATTTCTGGAAATCTCAAACAAATCTTTTATGCTTATGTGTGTTAAAAGTGAAGGAGAGAGGGACAGAGAAAGGGAAAAACACAGACTGAAATGACAAAAGAGAGAATGAGACACAGAAAATGAGAGAATATTTATTCCTGGGGAACCTATAATGTTATCTCATTAAATAACTTTAATATTCCTCCTACTATAAAATGAGTTAGAAATGAAAGGTCAGTAAATGACAGGTTCTATGATGTAGCCTAAATATTTTTCCTTTCCTCACTAACGTACGTATTTCTTTAAAAATTAATATTGGCAGAAATATCAAATTTTTAGAGTCATTTCTGAGTGAATAGAAACATTAATATTTAGTTGAAATATTCTTGCCCTCATATAGAAAACATTTATAATTGTATCAGTGTAAGTAAAACACTTTTGTAAATATATTTTGTTAAAATATAAATTTTTTCTATTGCATGGAAAATTATAACCCTTTAAGGATATTTTTAAAATATATAAATTAATATTTAAAAACCAAGTAACGGATGCTAAACAAAAATTATGAGTGGTCATTATTTTAGACTGAGCTTCTGCACTAGGCCCCAGCAGACCAGACCAAACCAGAATGGTGTCGCTTGTGCTAAGTGCCACGTAATCAAATTGAACTTTGAAATGGTCCAGTTAAAAAAAAAAACAAAAAACAAGAGATTTGCAGCAACCAATCAGTAGGGGGCCCAGTTCACCAGAGCTAGCATGATAAGGAAGTCCCCTCTGTTTTGACCCTGTAAGAAAAGTAACTTTGAAATGACCAATCTGCCTTTCATTCCTTATTTCTGCTTTCTTCAGCCCTCTTCTGCTTATAAAGCCAAACTCCTGTGCTCAGTTCATTGAATACTCATTCTATTCTATAGAATTAGGTGTTACCCAATTCTAGAATTGCAAATATAAGCCAATGAGATCTTTAAGCTAAATTTGTTGTAAATTTGTTTTTTGACACCAAAGAACACAGAATACCTTTTAAAAAGCCATTTTCTCTCATCTGTAAGTGTAAGTGTTTTCTACATTAGAAAGGGAGCGATTTAATTGAACTCCGTATTTGCATACTGTATTTACTGCTACAAATATGCAGTAAAATTTATGGTCATGCTACATGAAAGTCCATCCCTAAAAGTACTAATGAATATGCATAAGTTATGTGTGTACTGATATGTATATATATGTTTGGAAATGCAGTTTAAAATATTTATTGTAAGTTACATGACTAAACATAGAGAATTGACAGACAATTCTGATGTAAGGAGTTGAAAATGAAGGGAAAAATACGATAAACAGTGTCAATTAAAACAGAAGTTACACATTCTTCCTGATATTTGAAAGAAGTTAAAATGGAATAAGTCATTCTTATTGCTTCTAATTGGAAAGCACATATATATCATTTATGGTCCAAATTTATAGTCTATAAAATTAACCCCTAAAATGTAGCAGCACAAGTGATTAGGTTGCTCAAGACTGTTTGAAAAATTTACTGAAATCCATTCTGTCGTGTGAATGTTTTTAATATTAATAATTAGAATGAGTTTTTATTCTGTACACATCAGATCATTCCACTGAGTTAGCTTAGAGTGTGAAGTAAGAATGTATTTTGAAAGGAAATAAATCTAGACTTCTACAGAGGAAAAAGTACTTTGCTTAGGTTCAAATACAAAAGAATAGCTATAAATACTTTATAAATGAAATGGCACCTGCACCTATCCACTTATTCAATATAAATGTAGTAACTACAACTATGTACTAGGAACTGAGTTAGATTCCAGAGATTCAAAAGCAAGGTAGAATTCTTGTCTTTGATTATCTCACTGGCTTAACTGAGAAGGCAGACAAGAAAACAAACAGTTCAGGTCACTATAAGATGTTCTTTGAGGGCAGTTAATGTGGACTAGGTAGGGATGAGGGGTGGCTTAATAAACTTGGAGACACATGAGTTGAATCTTGAAGCCTGGGTGAAGTTAATTAGCTGATGAATTGGGGGACAGATGTGAGGAGAAACTGAGTGAAGGGTTGTTATGTAAGAAGGAGGGTACATATAAATCCTAGGAGAGTGCTTAGATGACAAATCTTGAAAGCCTGAAGTGACGTACTGTCAGAGGGAATGAGAAAGCGGTTCTTCAGTGAATGGTCTTTTTATTCATCAAGTTAGAGAATAAAAACAGTGTGTAAATTTGGGAAAAGGGGAGAAAATTAGTTTAGTAATAGACATATAGAATTTGAGATACTCATGGAACTTGTGTTCATGGAGTATTGAATATAAGAAGTTAATTTCCTCCTTATGATCTCTCTTTGATAAATAAGGAGCAGGAGAGTGAATCCTGATTATGTAGGGCCTGATGTTTATAAAAATTGAGGCCCCCTTTAAGAAAAAATATGCAAAATAAATGTGCACAAACTTTTATAAAAGTGACGTAGATATATAAATATATAAATAAATACTTATCTATAATAAAAATCACATTAGATTGTAAATTTAAGATAGCTTACAAACATTACGTCGTAGGATTTGGAATAATAACATAGTTTTATAAATTAATAAACTGCCTAATGCTTTGTTTTTACATTTTTATATGACAATTTAAAATAATATTTGTACTGAGGTTAAAAGATGATTTTCTTTTCCTCTAGAATGATTTATTAATATATATTTAAATTGATGATTTATCAAGAATGTTCCACTTAGCTTCACAAGTCATCATTGATAAAGTAAATTTTTAGCATTATTGTTAAATATGTGAAAATCAATATTTGTTTTTTAGTCATAGCCAAGCTGTAAGACTTGCAGGCATTTCAATTTTTTGCTCAATGTCTAACCTTAAGTACTCTTTGAATTAATGATATACATTAACCATTGTTATGTTAATAACATGACATATTGTGAGTTTTATGTATCTTCATTGATGGCGATATTTCATAGAGATTTATAAAACATGTACTTTACACATAAACATGCCTGCTTGTTGTAGAGCTGATATAGGCTGTGCTCTACAAGCACAGGAATAATGATACATTTAATATCATGTAACTTTCATCAATAATAAAAATTTAAAATTGTTTATACTGCATTGTTAACTGTATTCCTGGAAGAATAACACTTCTGTTTTGATGAGGCATTAAAGAGAACTGAATGGGATGATTAGAAGAATTTTCCGCAGATAAGCTTTGAACTTTGTACATTTCAAACCTCATTTCTCCCCTACTATACATATATTCTGTTACCAGGCAGGCTCTGGACCATTTTTATCAAGACATGTCTTCTGGCTCTTTAAATTTATGTCAGAAAACCAGTGTAAAGTCACACTGGGCAATGGGGATATGCCTGGAAGTCATTTTTACACCAGGAGAACTAGCAATAACAACCATACACAAAAATATCCGTGAACCACATATTATAAGTCTCAGGATTCAATCATGTAATTGGACCTCATCCTCTTTTAGTCAGATCCTAAAATGCTCATGCTCATTCCAATGCTACTAGTCACTAGGTAAAGTGTGATGAAAAAGGAGTTGGAATGGAGACAAAAGTCTTTTTTTTTTTTTTTACTGTTTTATTTTTCCATATAGATGCCCAATTTTTCTGGTTAATACCAATACATATACAGGGCATGAGGGAGGGCTCTTAATTATCTTCCATTGATGTATTTGCCTCTCTATGCATTACTACTGAGCTGGCTTAACTAACATTGTTCATAAAAATTCTTATAGTTAAAATACTTTCTTTTTAAAATATCAAAAACTCAAATGAGAAAGGCAATACAATCACATTGCTAAGATCCTTCCTATAGTCTTAAAAGGAGTCCTTGCAAGTGAGAGACACTGAAGTTGAAGATTCATTGCCTTCAAGAGCATCTGCTTCTGTGCATACATCTTACTATAGCATAATACTGGTCAGAGACCATAGTTTAAAATATGACAGCTACTTGGGAGGCTGAGGCAGGAGAATGGCGTGAACCTGGGAGGCGGAGCTTGCAGTGAGCTGAGATCCTGCCACTGCATTCCAGCCTGGGCGACAGAGCAAGACTCCATCTCAAAAAAACCCATGAATAATTTAATTACACAGAATTCTAACTATAGGCATAAAGGTAACTAAATGAAAAATATATGACTCATCAAGAAGAGATAAATAAAAGTAAATAATGTAATTGGAGAATAAAACATTATGAATTCAACAAACATCTGCCATTTTCAGGAAATGATATGTACATAATTGAAGATTAGTATCAGACACCAAGATATTTATGATTTTAATAGTTGTTAATATAATTTGTATCAATTTTATCAAATGTATTATATTCCAAATCCAATTATCTGCTTTTCAGATTGTGTTTATTAGGCTAAACTTGTCTTGATTACGAACAACACTGTTACCCAATAATATAATTCAAGTTGTAGATTTCTATATGCTGATAACCTCTATATTAAATTACCTTAAATGTTCATGCTCCTTGAGTTGCAGATTTTAAATAGAAGAGGAGGGTATGTATAATCAGGAAAAGACTGGCTGAAGGAGTGTTGTCCAGAGAGATTTTTACAGGGTTTTATTACTTGAGTCACCTAAGACTTGAGTCTTATTATTATTATTATTTTGGTCCAGAAGGTTCCTGGGTGACTACTGAATCAGTAGGAGAATAACTGAATAATTTATGTGTGTGTGTGTGTGTGTGTGTGCATGTGTACAAGCAATATAATTATGGCTTTTATTTTAATTATTAGAATATTAAAATTTCCTTGGATGTAATTATAATTTTTGTGAGCAACGAATTTAAAGCACAATTTTTTATCAATCAATTCATTACTGTATTAGAAATCATGTTTTTGCCATGATGGTGTGCTTCACCAAAATCTACATTCAAATTATTCCCACAGGAGGAAATTATTGTATCAGTAGTGCTAAACTTTTATACTGATTTTATGATAGCATTTTTACTAATATCTAATGTCTCCCCTTCATCCAAACGAACTTCCAAAAAAACTTTATTTAGAGTGAATGAATTGAATGAATTCAAATCATCCTTACAACAAACAGATGTTTCATTAAAACATTCTGATCACTCTGATATAGAAATGGCATTACTTGATCTTTTGGAAAAGTTATTCCGCTAATGGAGTCAAGATATTAACAGCTATAACTTCATTAATAATACACATAAAGAAACTTGGAATTGAAAATGAACACTAATTTTGAAAAGTCATTTGATCTAAACGAAAAGTCATGCTTCAAAGGGTGATATGCAAAGGGACTTTCTGCATATTAAATGATTGCTTTGGGACAGAGAATTAACTATTAATTTTAAAGCAGATGCTGATGTTTCTTCAGCATAGTTGTGTTTACTGATTTCTGCATAGTCAATGGTATCACTGGAGCTCTCATTGCAGATGGTAAATGTTCATAAATATTTCACACAGATTATGTATTCATCAACTCTTTAAAAACAGAAATTCAGAACTATTTTTTGTTTTGAAATTCAGATTATTTTTATTTAAAAGACATTTTATTTTTAAGCTATCTTTTGCTGAAAAGTGTTATTGCAAAATATAAATCTATTATAAAGTAAATATTTATAAACTATATATTTTATGAAAAATAAAACATTGAGGAAGTATATTCAAGCCATTCGCTATACATTCTTGGCAAAACTGCTCATGCTCTTTTTCTCACATACATTTCATGAACATCTAACCTATGATTTGTCAATATCTCCACAGGCATTTCTGATTGGTATATTTGTGACCCTTTGCAACTCTCAGGGAGCTGTGAGGTCCAGGCCACAGCATAATGGGCTAGCATAAAAGGGATACCAATTCTTCAAAAGTTGTCACTTGTTTTTGTGTTTAAAAAACAATGGAAAATATTTTTGGTCACGTTTTAGGTGTAATGATTACTATTAAAGTCAGATCTCTGTTCCTTGGACGTGTGTCTTACACATTACAAGAGGATAACATAGCGAAAGCTGGATTTATAAATTGGAGGGCTGCCAAACACATCATCATCATTCTTCATTGCAATGCACTTACTAATAGCAGTACTTAAAATACAACAGTCCTGGGCAAATGCTAAATTGGGCCAGATGCTAGGACACCAGAAATAACCCGAAGAGTCTTAGGTAAACCTAATTATTATGGTCACAGTAATCCTAAAACCCTGTGTGAACTAGCCCTTAGTACCTTTCTGACATCCGACTGCCCTTCACTCTGTTCTAGTCTCCCTGGCCTTCTTGCTAATGTTTCCCAAACTTATACAATATTTTCCAATCATTATGCTTTTATGCTTGCTGCTCTCTCTGCCTTAAAAGCTCTTGTACAAGATGACAATGAGCTACCTCCTCATCTTCACATCTATACTCAGCCAGCTCTTCTCTGTCCACCTCATTTAAAAGAACAGCCACAAAACCTTCACCAACAATGCACACTCCTTGTTCACATTCCCTGCTAATATATGTATATTTCACTGGTTTATTAGTTTAATATATGTTTTCCATCTCTAAAATATAAGGCTGTGAGGGCAAGAGTTATTAACTGTTTTGTTCAGAGTGGATTGGCAGTGACGAGATTGTTCCTGGCATCTGGTAGCCATTGAATAAATGTTTTGAACCAATTTATCTGCTATGGGTTTTCTTATTTTTACTTATTGGTAAGCTATGATCAGTTAACTGCCTGGGGCTGGAGGTAAATTTGAGCCAGTAATTTTACTATGTACACTTAGATAACAGTAAATGGGAGGCTATTTAAGTAAAATATGTTATTTAATTAAAAAACTCTTATAGAAAAAAATCAGAAACAGATTATTTTAGTTCATTTGTGCTGCAATATGAAAATAACTGAAATTGGATAATGTATAAATGACAGGTATTTATTTCTCACGTTTCTGGAGGCTGGGAAGTCCAAGATCAAGACATCAACAGATTTGTTGTCTGGTAAGGCTTATTATCTGCTTCAAAGATGGCACGTTCTTCATGCATCCACTCATGGCAGAGGGATGAATGCTGTATCTTCACATGGCAGTAGAAGGGGAAAGGAGAGAGCTAGTTCCCTTGAGCCATTTTATAAGGGCATTGATCCAACTCATGAGGGTGGGGCCCTCATAACCTAATCATTTGCTCATTGCTCCACCTCTTAATATGATTGCATTGGTGATTAAGGTTCAATATATATTTTGGAGAGACACAAGTATTCAAACCATAGCATTCTGCCTCTGCTCTCCCAAAATTTATGTTCTTCTGATATGTAAAATACATCCATTCTATCCCAGGAGCCCCAAAAGTTTTAACAATTTCCAGCATCAACTAAAAAGTTTAAAGTCCAGAGTCTCCTCTAACCATCATCTAAATAACACAGAGGTACAATTTATTTTGAGGAAAATTCCCCACCAGCTGTGGGCCTGTGAAATCAAGCAAGTTAGGTCCTTCCAAAATACAATGGTGTACCATAGAATGGACAATACCATTGAAAAGGGATAAATAGGAAAGAAGAAAGGAGTAACAAGTCCCAAGTAAGTCCAACACCCAACAAGGCAAACAACATTAACTCTTAAAGCTGGGAATTACAAAAACCAAAAAACCCTCTTTGACAATATGTCCTGCCTTCTGAACACACTGTGCAGAGTTTAAGCCCCTAAGGCTCCCGAAACCCCCATTCCTTCCATGGCCGTGCTGTGTGCAGCCCACACTGCATTTCTCACGTGTTAGAGTTGAATGCCAACAGCTCTCTCAGGCTGGCTTTACTAGCCTGGAGTCTCAGAGGTGGCCCAGCCCCCATAGCTCCACTAGGCATTGTCCTAGTAAAGGCTCTCTGCAGGGGCCTGAACCATGTAGCAGTTCTCTGTCTGGGGTCTGGGGATCTCCAGGACCTCTCCATCCTTTGAAATCTAGGCAGAGGTAGGCATGCCTTCGCAGCTTTTGCACTCTGTGCCTGCAGAGTTAGCACCAGCTGGATGCTGTAACCTTTACCACTTCTGTCTCCTGAAAGGTGGCCCTGGTTGCACTGAGGCTCACTGGAGCCACAGATGGAGTGGCCCAGGAGTGCTGCACTAGAATGCATTTAGCAGAAACTTGAGGCAGCTCTGGGAAGTGAGCCCTGAGATCCCACAGGTGCCCTGAATCCCTCCTTTGAAGCCTTTCTGTCCTCAAGGCCCTGACACTGTGGGCTTGTGATGAGAGTGGCAGCCTTGAAGATCTCTGAAACGTTTTCAGGGCCACTCTTCATTGTCTTGATGAATAGCATTCTGGATTCCTTCTAGACATACTAATCTACTCATCAAACTTTCATTGGTAACACCGTTGGTGTTTTATCATGAACACATTTCTCTTTCTTTACAAATTGGCCAGTCTGAGAATTTGTCAAATCCTTAATTTCTGCTTCCATTTTGATGACAAATTCTGTCATTAATTCATTTCTCTCTTATTACGTCTTAATATAAGCAGTCAAGGGAAGCTATGCCACACTCTCAACACTTTGCTTAGAGATTTCTTTTACCAAGTATCACTCCATGGTATTTCAGCACTCTAAAATTCAACCTCCCACAAAACAGTAGGACATGGATACAATTCAACAAAGTTCTTTGCCACTTCATAACAAGGATTGCCTTTCCTCTGGTTGCAAATAACTTGTTCCTCATTTTCGTATGAAACCTCATTACAATGGCCTTTCTTATCCATATTTCTAGCAACATTTTGTTCACAACCATGTAGATAATCTCTAAGACTGAACCTCTCTCTATGGTCTTCTTTCTTTCTTCTTCTATCCCCCACCTCTCCTCCTCCTCCACCTCCTCTTCCTCCTCCTTTCCCTCCTCCTCTTTCTCCTCCTCCTCATCCTCCATATTGCAGCCTCTACCCAGTCCATAGCACCTTCTACGTTTTTAGGAATTTGTTGCATTAGCACCTCACTCATTAGTACCAATTCTCTCTTAGTCCATTCTGGCAGCTATAACAAACTACTTTAGACTGTAAAGACTACAAGTCTATAAAGGGTAATTTATAAACAACAGAAATGGTTTGATATCACGGGGTACAGCAGAAGAGCAATCTAGCTCAGGATGGATCATACCTTGAGTCTCATCCATATCTGATTTAGAAGATATTTAGATGAGACTCTAGATTTTAGATTTTTGAGTTGGTATTAAAACAAATTAAGACTTTGAGGGCTATTGGGATGGAATGAATGTAATGTATCTGTATGTAAGAAGAATGTGAATTTTGGGGGACCCAATCCAGAATGCTATGGTTTGAACTTTCATGTGTCTCCAAAATTAATGCTTAAAATTAGTGCCCAATGCAATAGTATTAGGAGGTGGGGTACTGAGGATGTGATTAGGTCATGAGGACTCTACGCTTACGAATGGGATTAGTGAATTCATAAAGGGGTTTGAGGAAACTAGCCCGCTGTTTTTCTGCTCTTCTGCCATGTGGAGACTCAGCATTCATTCCCTCCAGAGGATGCAGCAAGAAGACACCACCTTGGAAACAAAAAGTGAGCCATCAGCAGATACCAAATCTCCCGGTCCCTGGACCTTGGACTTCCCAGCTTCTAGAACTGTGAGAAATAAATTTATGTTGTTTGTAATTAGCCAGTCTAAGGGATTTTGTTATAGCAGCCAGAACAGAATAAAACACAAGTTAGAGCTCATACACACATACGAACCGGTCATTTCAAATGGCCAATTCAGAACGTGTTTGTTTATTTAGAGTGTTTCAGCAATTTTGATAGACAATAATCTTTAAACAGTGACACACAGATCTCTAGTCTAATTGCTATTTGGCCTTCGTTGGTGAGACAGATAATAAAAGCTAGACTTTTCAACATCTTTAAAATCATAGTGCATTTGTGGATGCATGTAAAAGGTGACTAAAGGCCTACAATGACTCAAAGGGGGAAATTTGTGTGAAAGGCAAACAATTATGTGATCTTATTCATTGTGGTAACATATTTTTGTTACTTTTATTAATCCTTAGATCTTTAATTTAGAAGCATGAATCAATTTTCAAACTCCATCACTCCAGTGACCAAGGCAGAATCAGAATTATGCTTACACATTTAATTGGGGAAGAGCTTGCAGAATCATCTGCATTTTATTTTATGATTAATCATGAGGAGAGAGTTGAGTGCTTCACTTTTATATTAGTAAAGAAAATTTTTTATTTTTGAAATTTGCAACAGAGCTCAATTAAATTTTGATGAACATTTCCTTAGCCTTTTGAGGATTCTGTTCATTTCTGTGTCATAATTTCATAACAAGAGGCATATGTAAAAGGTCATAAGCTCTGATTCAAGAGAGATTCTCCTTAAATAAAATATGGTAGAAATTTGGTTATATAAAATGATATTTTAAATTAAGAAGGTAATGAAATCTGTGAAATCTGTTACGCATTTTCTAAATTATACATTTATTTTAATAGGAGAATATACTCCAAAGTTTCACTATAGAAATATGCATGATATTTGAAATATGTAAATCTGTAAGTTGACTGTTGCATTATATTTTAAAAATTATGTGTCTTTTGCATTTAGTTCAGGTAGATGAAAGCAAAGATTTCTAAGAGCAGCTTTCTCACAAACAATTAATTATTCTTAATCATCCTGATCAATCTGAAAAATAATTTACATATTTTATAGTTATCTTGTATTTTATTTCAATTCATTAAGTGCTTCCTATTTCTCACTTAAAATTTTAGAAATAATGTGAGAATAAACCATCTGTATTTTCATGAAGATTAGACTTAGAAGGGGAAAAGTAATGTCACAAGTACACAAAAAACTTGATATGAACTTTTCATAAGTCACATTAACATGTGAAGTTGGTGTACAGCTAGAGCTATACGTACTTATTTTAATGTAGTGAAGGAAAACATATTTTTATGTAAAACCCAAGAGTAATTTATATTTTATATTTCATCTCTTCTAACGAACCTATACCTCCAAATAATTTATTCAATTATATCACAACATGTTCCATTAGGAAGGAAACAACTTATTTGAAACAGACTATTGTTTCAGACACCTTGAAACAGAATAATCAGGATCAGGGAGAGATGATTTATATAAAGAGATAGAATGGAAACACATAATGCATACCCATTTCTGTTTTAAAAACAAAGATAAAAAATGAAATGCCCAGTGAGTTTTAGTATTTGCGAGATAATCTAGATTAGGAATAGTTTCAGTTCAAGAAAGTTATTTCCTCTTATAAACAAAGTTTTTGAAAAAAAAATAAAGTTGGGATAAAAGAAGAGTTGTATACCAAAAGAATACATCAATCTGGTGTGGTAAAGAGGAAAATTTTTTAAAAAAAGAATTTGGAAGAAAGAATAACTGCAGGTTTAAAGTAGCAGAAAAAATGCATACTATACTTTCAAGAGTATGCATTCAAAAATCTATTGTTAGCACTGGAAAAGTAATAAACTAGAAATGGTGATAAAACTAAAATGTATAAATCACCAAGGGTATCAGAGTAATAGGGAGACCTTATGAAACAGAGCAACTTCTAACGCCATACATTAAAAGGGAATCACTGCAATAGGACACTCTTAGCATGATCAGGGGCAATACAGCTAGAAAGAGGGCTGGGAGGATTCACAAGTGAGCAGATCAGTCATTGGGTTCAGAGAAAGGGCAACATCATAGCCTGGCCAGAGTCCCCGTTCTGAGCAACTACCTGTGGCATTTGCCTTTAGGATAAACAAAGACTAGCTCTCTAACAGAAGTCTGAGTCTGACACTAGGGATGCAGCGTGGGCATCGGTATCAGAGGCAAACAAGACATTCTCATGTTGATCAAGATGAAGCTAAAAGTTCAACACAATTATATTTAAATTCATTTTTTAAAACAAACTTTTGACATTGAATATTTTCAGCCAGGCAATTCTACCCATAGCCACTGATTCCATAAAAATATTTGAACATACTTTGAAGAATATGCAGATAAATTGATAGATATTGATGCAGTATATTTGGTAATAATTGTAAAACACAGGCAATATAAATACTCATCAATAATGGGATGGCTCACATGATTATGGAATATCATGCAGCAGTTAGAAAAATGAAACTGATCAATGTCTCCTGAAATGGAACAATGTGTATCCCCTGCTTTAGAGTACAGAAAGCAAGTTGCAAGATAATATAAAATCTATATTCTGTTACGTAAAACCTATCTACCTATATTTCATATATATATATTTCATATATATATATACCTATATATATATGTATGTGTGTGTGTGTGTGTGTGTGTGTGTGTGTGTGTGTGTGAATACGTTATAGATAGAGGGGAATATGCTCATTTATATGTGTGTATTAGATTGGGAAGCTACACCAAACAACCACAATAATAATTTCTGAGGAGGAGTAGTGCTCAAAGTGGGACCTTTAAATTTTTTTCTAAATAATATTCATTGTAGTTTAGACTTTTTACAGTTACGTGTATTACTCTCATTTTTTAAACATGTTAAGATAGAGCAGAGGATAACAGGATGCCTAGAACTGAGAGTAGAAGGAAACATGCAGTACATATTTAAAGTGTAGTAGGAAAAAAGTGAAATGAGAGAACAGGGCTAAAATCAAATTTATTCCAATATATTTACATACTGCTACAAAAGTCATGTTTTTATTAATTATTAATTCATATTTGTAGAAATAATGTGGATAACAAACCGCATTCATTGAGGACATGCTATGCAGTGAGAACATTGTTATTTGCTTCATAGGCATTATCCCATTTAACTTCACAACTACCCTACAAGGCAGGCACAAATCCTCATTTTACACATAAGATAATGAAGCCACACAGAGGTTAAACTATAAGGCTTGCAATTAGCAGAGCCAATTGACCTCTTGTTTAACTATGAAATACAGGAAAATCCTGGATTAACTTGGTTTGAGTCAACTTATAGGGGTCTTAGAATGGCAATAGTTTTGAATGCATAATATCCTAATTCTACAGAAGAGCTACTTTTTTGAAGTCCAGAGAATATTAAAGGACAAGAAAAAGAGCCATCCTGACTGAGCTTCTGAGTTTACAATACTTTACTTTTGCTTGGCTTTATCTACTTGGGGACTGCCTGCGTGTAGCTAGCTCACTTAGCCAACAGTCTGATCCTGATCATCTAGATTCTGGAGTGTGGAGCTTGACAAAGACATTGTTCTGAACTAAATTCCTGTGGTGAGCCTATCATCCACAGGAAGGAGGTTCTGCAGATCGCTGCTCAGCATTGGGAAACTGATCCCAGACAGCAGGCAGCAAGGCAGTAGAAGAAAGAGCTGAATATAATGCTGAAAGACTATGCTAATTAATTATACTTTATGAACATATTTTTTGTATAAGACACTATGGTACAAATTTTATTCTGAGTTTTTAAAGGAGTACAATTTAAATATTTGGTTTCTGGTTCCTGAGAGTGAGATGTAAGACTTATTTTAAATCAACTGCTTTTTTTTAAAAAAAATGAAGCATGCATAAAGCTTATAGAGCTTCCGTCCACTTCATGTAGTCTAATGTTTACCCTCATGTTGATAGAAAGAAAAGAGGACAATGAAATAAAATGACATTAATTATTTAACTAAACCAAATTAATGGTGATTTGTTTAGGTGCATATTAGTGACTTCAAAAGTATACAGTTTATGTTAAAAAATATATTTTATTTTACTAGATCTTACCTGTTAACAATGAAGTATAAAAGGGTGATATTGATTAGATTTGGTAAGTAGTAAATGAAATCACATGATTTTTTTCATTAACCCATTTATACTGGAGGTTGCAATTTTTAAAATTTAACTTGAATTTAAAAATAAGATCTTGGTGATGACCTTGAGTTGTAGAATATAAATAACTCCTACATGCTTAGTGTTCCAATAATGGAACACTAGGCATAAATGGGCTAACTAGCTTTCTCTTTACTTTTAGCAGATATTTTAAATATGAGAAGTACAATAAAAGAGAATGGTTCTTCAAATACATTGTTTGGCAGTGTTCAAACTGGCATTCAGCTAGTTTGTCGCGCGTGTGTGTGTGTGTGTGATTATTATCATTATTCGTACAATAAGGAGCATTAGTTCACAATATTTAGAAAGAAGAAAAATCTGCTAGAAATGGACTATTTTGGAAAACCAGTATTTGCACTGGTTTCTCTTATGTAGTTGATATTTCATTTTTATGTACTAATATGCTGCTGTGTTCAAATAACATTATTTCTAGATATGTCAGGCAGCTTATTTAATTAATTAACATTAATTGAGTTTATGGTAATAATATTATCCTTGGACTTACCCTGGCATTGGTCCATTTCCAGAAAGACTGTAAACCTGACGAGGATTTAGTAGATACTGGAATTTTCTGTAAATTCTATAAAGGTGAAAATGTGGGAAAAAAATTTAATAATATTCAATACTTTTAAAATAAGTAACGTCTCTCAGTGTTATAAAATATATATAGTTGCAATTAATTATATAATTTAATAAAAAATTTCTATCAATTTAATAAATTTTGAATCAATATCAGTAGCCTAACAGCTCAATAGGAATTAACGGTTTTTTAAAAGACTTAGTAGCCACTATTAAGGCAATATAGTTCATAAGTTAGAAATATTGCTTGGATCCTTAATATGCACATACATTTAGAATATTCTCTAACCCTCTTTTGAACATTATTTAGCTAACTAGATTTCAAATAAATATATATTTTTTAATATTTCAGTATAAAATTGCTTAAATATCTTCTCCCAATAAATCCTTGTGAATAATTTGTCCTCTATAGATCTCTAATAGATCTGAAAATTATCCATCCCCTATATGAAATGGGACTGTACGTTGCATATGTGTACTTGTAAGCAAAGAATGTAGACTCATCTGGCCTAATCATTTCATATAAACAAGATCTTGACCAGTCATCTCACAAAATTGCTAAACTGTCTTAGCAGCATATATCAAATAATTCTTTTTTTCTGAAAGAAAACAATCTTTATAAATAAATACAATAGAAATGTTTCTACGCATGCACGTATCTCACATGGTTTGAATTCTTAGACAAATACTAAAAGTAAAGAGATAAATAGTACATCAAAAAGTTAATTTACCACAATCAGGCATTATTCCTGGGATAAAAGTTGGTTCAACATACATAAATCAATAAATGTGATTCACCACATAAGTAGAATTAAAAGCCAAATCCATGTAATTATCTCAATAGATGCAGAAAAAGCATTTAATAAAATACAAAATCCTGTCATGAAAAAAAAATCTTCAACAGATTTTGTATCAAAGGAATATACCTCAAAATAATAAAAGCCATCTATGACAAACCCACAGCCAACATCATACTGAATGAGCAAAAGCTGGAAGAATTCCCTTCAAAACTGGAACAAAACATGCCCACTCTCACCACTCCTATTCAACATAGTTCTGGAAGTTCTAGTCAGAGCAATTAGACAAGAGAAAGAAATAAAATGTATCCAAATAAGAAAATAAGTCAAGCTCTCTCTCTTCACCGATAATGATTCTATACTCAGAAAACTCTCAAAATTCCACCAAAAGGCTGCTAGAACTGAAGAATTTTAGCAAGGTTTCAGGACACAAAACAAATGTATAAAAATCAATAGCATTTCAATAACATCCAGCCAGAGTCAAGTCAAGAATACAATATCATTTACAATAGTCACACACAAAAAATGAAATACCTAGGAATACAACTAAGGAAGGAGGTGAAAGCACTCTACAAGGAGAACCACAAAGCACTGCTGAAAGAAATCAGAGATGACACAAACAAATGAAAAAAAAATTCCATGCTCATGGAAGAATCACTATAGTTAAAATGGCTATTCCGCCCAAAGCAATTTACAGATTTAACACGATTTCTATGAAACTACCAATGTCGTTCTTCAAAGACTTAGAAGAAAACTCTTCTAAAATTCATGTTTAACCAAAAAAGAGCCTGGATAGCCAAAGCAAGCCTAAGCTAAAAAGAACAAAGATGGAAGGATCACACTATAAGGCTACAATAACAAAAACAGCATGGTACTGGTACAAAACCAGACACTCGGGCCAATGGAACAGAGTAGAAAACTCAGAAATAAAGCTGGAAACCTTCATCTGATCTTCAACAAGGCCAACAAATACAAAACAATAGGGAAAGGACTTCCTATTCAATACATGTTACTGGAATAGTTGGCTAGCCATATGCAGAAAAATGAAACTGGACTCTTACCTTTCACCACATACAAAAATTAACTCAACATGGATTAAAAATTTAAATGTGAGATCCCAAACTACATTTCTAAAAGAAAACCTAGGAAATACCCCGCTCGACACTGGCTTTGGCAACACATTTTTTATTAAGTCCTCAAATTGCAACAAAAACAGAAATTGACAATTAAGCTACAGAGCTTCTGCACAGCAAAAGAAACCATCAACAGAGTAAAGTGACAATCTGCAGAATGGGAGAAATTATTTGCAAACTATTTACCCAACAAAGGTGTAATATCCAGAATCTATAAGAACTTAAATCAATGGGAAAAAAACAACAACAAACAACCCCATTAAAAATGGGCAAAATACATGAACAGATACTTCTTAAAAGACATACAAGCAGGAAACAAACATATGAAAACATGCTCATCATCACTAATCATCACGGAAATGCAAATTAAAACCACAATAAAACACCATCTCACACCAATCAGAATGGCTATTATTAAAAAGTCAAAAACCAGTGGATGCTGGCAAGGCTGCAAAGAAAAGGAAATGCCTCTATGCTGTTGTTGTGAATGTAAATTAGTTCAGCCATTGTAGAAAATGGTTTGAATATTTTTTTTAAGAACTTCAAACAGATCTACCATTCAACCCAGCAATCCCATTATTGGGTGTAAACTCGAAGGAAAACATACCATATACCAAAAAGATACATGCACTTTTATTTGCATCCCTGCTCAATTCACAAGAGCAAAGACATGGAATCAACCTAGGTATCCCATCAGTGGTGGGCTGGATAAAGAAAATGCACTACATATATAGCATGGAATACTACACAGCCATTACAAAAGAGTGAAATCATGTCTTTTGCAGCAATATGGATGGAGATGGAGGCCATTTCCCTAAGAGAATTAACACAGAAACAGAAAACCAAATATTGCATGTACTGCATGCAATGTTAAGCAGGAGCTAAACTTTGAGAACACACAGACATAAACATGGGAACAATAGACATGGTGGACTACCAGAGTGGGGAAGGAAGAAGTGGAGGAAGATATGAAAAAACTACCTGTTGGGTACTACGCTTGCTACCTGAGCATAATATACTCATGTAACAAACCTGCACATGTACCTCCTGTATCTAAAGTAAAAGTTGAAATTAAAAAGATTTTTTTTAAGTTAAGGGATATATTTAGGTTACTAAATTGGTTTTATATACATGTGAAAATATGATTATTTTATAAACAAATTCTTATGATATTTACTGATAAAACTCTCCAAATTCAGTATGTAATATCTGCTCATATCACCTAGAGTTGTTCTCAATACCCTCTTTTCCCTGGCACCTGAACCTACTAGTGGACAACTCTGTGCCTTCCTAAAAGAAAACCTAGGAAATACCCTATCTGACGTTGTCCTTGGCAACAAACTTAAAAAAAAAATGCCTATCAAACCTGGCTATTTTATCCCACTGCCTTACTTAAGGTCTTCAAGTTCTTTCACCAGCTTTATAAAATTCTTGGCAACCCAGCCCTCCTCTATACTATTGTCTAAGTACAGTCACGCCTTATCCATGATGCAAAGTTTATGCCAGTGTCCAGTTATTCACAATATAAAATTAAGACATCTTCACAATTCAGCCACAGTTTCTCTCTCATCTTTCCCCTCTTTCTCCTTACATTGTTATCCCGGTAAATTCCTCTTGGTTGACACCCTGCCATTTCACAAGTCTGTCTTTCTCCTTCTTTCATCGGGCAAACGTCTATCATATAAGAAGCAATACAGAAGCTACTTCTTCTCTAAAGACTTCTTGGTCTTCAGAGATAGTTATCTCCTCTCTGAACTTTGATAGCACTTTTATTTTAAACATTTCTACTTTAACCTGTAGTATATGGTATTGCAATAGATCTATTTATGTCCCTGCCTCTCTGCATGACTGTGTATTATGCCTCTTATTCCCAGTCACTAGTAGAGTTTGGATTCAACTAGGCGTTGCTGCCTGAACACATATGTGAACATTTTCAGTCTTATTGATGGATATGGAAAACTTCATGTGGATTTATGATTCTGTGACCTTTTGCAACTTATCTAACATATCAAAGTCAAAAAAGCCAAAAAATTTGGAAAGGAAAACACTGCATGGGATCACCTTGTGAAAGGTGCCTCTTACGCAGGCAGAAAAATTATGTTTGCATTCAAAACAGATCACCTTTAAAACATATTTACATTTCATTTGACTTTGCGTGGTCCCAGTCGATGAATAAAGAACAAAACACAAGTGGATGTGTATATAGAAGAGCTCGAAGTTGAAGCCCCCAGTAAGTTTAATTTCCTTAAGATTTTAAGTGTAACTATATATATATATATATATTTTTTTAGTTAGGGAAAATTATTTATATGTACTGGTAGAAATGGAAGGCAAATATTCAATAAGGGTCATGCTACATGATTCATATTATCTTAATTGGAGAAAAAATTATTTTCCTTTGAAAATACTACTTTTTTTTCTCTTCAAACTTCAATATTCTGTAATTTCCAATGTGGATTTAAGTCTCATCTAATTCTTTGTGGAAAGTTTTCTTTTTTTGTTAAATATATACAGCGAACAGAGTGTAAGTAGTAAAGAAGAAAGTAATTTCAGCATTATTATTTAATTATTATTTTATGAGTAAAATTATTCCCTTTAATAAAGCATTGGGAATATTTTTAATTATTAAAACATTATTTAAAATAATTTCTATCATGTTTAGAGGAGTAAAACATAACTATATATTGATGAAAAGAAAAAAAATCTTACTCTTTTTATTTTATTTTATTTTATTTTGAGACAGAGTCTCACACGGTCGCCCGGGCTGGAGTGCAGTGGCACAATCTTGGCTCACTGCAACCTCCCAGGTTCAAGCGATTCTCCTTGCCTCAGCCTCCCAAGTAGCTGGGATTACAGGCATCCATGACCACGCCTGGCTAATTTTTTTGTATTTTTAGTAGAGACAGGGTTTCACTATGTTGGCCAGGCTGGTCTCAAATTCCTGACCTCATGGTCTGCCCACCTCAGCCTCCCAAAGTGCTGGGATAATAATCTTATACTCTTAAAGCAAAAATGCTTTGTTGATTCAATAATGAAAAGCATTCTTCATTTCATGGAAAGAAAGCTGGAAAGTTAAATGGTAGAAAAAAATTACTTTATTCATGGAAACATTTCAACTTTGCTATTTGGTGAGCCACAAGGGAAATTTGTTATACTGTTGTCATGTTTGTTATGAAGGCTTTTATCTGCTTGCTTATTTTTGGTTGAGATTAGGAGAGGTATCTGAAAAGCATTAAGGCAGGTACAACTGCATTTTTGTTTATGACTGTCATCTTTAGTAAGACATAAGATTTACTCTTCAATGTAGTGATTTTCATGTTTGTATTAAATAATATGATTTAATCATTCATTCATTACAAAATAAAATGTTATCGGCCAGAATGCTGAAATACCTGATAATGCAGCTCATTAATATTCAGATTAAATATATTGTACTTCTCCAGGAAATATAGCATCATATTCTCCAAAATGCACATGCAGAAAATCATTATAATATATTTTACCTAGATGTTGGGTATAAATTCTGTTCCTCAGTACTGAGTTATGATTTATGTGGATTCATCTTGTTAACCATTTAGAGAACCAATTTTCATTCAACAGTATTTATGAAGCCAGACTCTTTGTTACAGGATAGGGGTGATAGGTGGGGTAGAGAGAATTCAAACACCTGAGCTATAATAGTAAAAATAGTTACAAAAGGCCATTGTATTAAAATTTCAATCCTAAAAACAAGATCATATAAACATATTAAATGCTAGCATCATTTATTTTGCATTAAAATTAGCAGAGAGGAATAATTGTTTTTAAGCATTTTTATATCATAGTTTTGTCTATTTTTTTACATATATGTGACATAGACGCTAAAATTAATCAAAAAACGTACCGTTCTCCTTGTTTTCCACCACTTTTGGGGTTCACAAAAACTAAAAGTGGGTGAGTACCAGGCACAGGAGTAATCTATAAGAAAAGTTACATGCATGGAAAAATTATTAGGCCCATATATATGAAGAAGATTCCTTGTTATTTCTAAATTATTAAATACCAATACACAATTTCAATATTACTTTCCACAATGTGTGTGTGTGCATGCGTGTGTGTGTGTGTGTGTGTGTGTGTGGTGTGTTCAACAGGAAAACCTCCTCCACAAAGAAAGGCATGCCTATCTAGGTAGAGGGCAGAGGGGAAGGCAGTCAGGAAGAGGGAATAACGTTTGTAATTCCTGTAAGATAAAAACAAAAGTTACGATTTTCAGACAGTAAGTGAATGAGCCAGAATAAAGCAGAATTTGAGGAAAAAGGGATGAGTAGCCAAGAAAGAGATCAACTTATAGAGAGCCCTCCTTTTATGCAGGAGTCCTAATTGAGAGTTTTGAGGCACGTGTGGAATCCATCTTCCCAACCACCTGTGAACTAGAAAGAAACTCAATAAGATCCTTTGAGGTCCCTTTTGGCCTAAGAGTCCTTACCACACAATTTGTTCAGTGCTTTCTTTTCCTGCTTGCTGAATAGGTTGCTAGTTAATCAAGTCTATTTGCTAAATAGAGTCCATTAACTACTGATCTCTCTTTCAGGTAACACGAATTGACTCGACTATACATCATGTGCTACCGCTTTCATCACAACTCAGCTCTCAGTTGAACAAGAAAGACGAAGTTTCTGTCCTAATGGAGCTTATATTATAGTGGAGAAATATACAATAAACAAATACATATTTAGGAATGAAACATGCCACGATGGGAAATAAAGCAGGTAAGGTGATAGCACGTATTTGTGTGGGTAGAGTTGTTTTACATAGGGTGGAAAAGGACAAGTGTTGTCTCTTACCTGATTCCAATGTTAAATAATAGACTTTTTAAAATAAAAGTATTCCTACTCAATGTAACCCTATGTAACTCCCATCTAAATACAGTTTGATGAAAAAAATTTAATAACAAAAGTATTCAGCTAATTGTGTCCTCTAAATACTAAGTTGAACAGTTTTGAATCAATCTGCTTTTTTGAAAGTAGATTCAAATTATCTTTACTGCAGTGTTATTTCTCCCCAGAAAGCATTCTTAAATATTTAATGAGACAATTAAAAACACTCATTTTATCATATCATGCCCTTCCTTCCTGTCTGTTTAACAATATAAGTTAAAATATTCTAACATATTTTCCTCCACTTCTTTAGTAAAATGGCATTTTTCTAATGAGAATAGGCAACGGGGAAATGTTAAAATCTTCACATTACCGAAATGGGAAGACTGACTGAGATATTCGTAATTGTTCTATTCATATCCAACTAGCTCTCATTATAATTTACTGTGTCTGTTTCTATTTTACTTTCCATAGGAAAAAGGACAAAGTTTCTTTCTTCCTAATTTGTCTCCAATTCAGCTGGGAGAAGGATGAGCAGGAAAAACTTATGCACTAACTTCCCAGGTCTCCCCTGAACCAAATGTGTGCAATCAATTAACGTACGTAAAGTGCCTATTATCTTTAAGCCATGGTGGCTGCAGATTGCAATGGGTACCCCTTCCTCCCATTAAAAACTAAAATGAAAAAAAACACCAAAAAACAACTGTATCTAAAAGCTGTGTTCGATTTCCTTTATTTCTCATCCTATTACAAAATTGAAACTCCTAAAGTTTTCATAAGCAAATACGCAATAATAAATAGATGTAGATTTTAGTTGACTTTTTAGTTGATCTGAATTGTTTCTACTTGTTTTTAAGTAGAAATGGGAATCTCAAAGTAAATAGATTTTTAAGCACGAGCAAAGTATTAACTCTGAACCCAAATACTCATTCGGATGAGATTTCCTTTTCTCCCTAAAGTCAACATTCATTTTATAACTATATGAGATTATACAAAAATTCATGCTGAGTCCAATATATCAAATTATTTTCAAACTATGTTTTGAAATGCCTTTCAGAGATATTTAATTGTTAGAATATTTATAGACATCACTATAAATTGTCAAGTAAAGGGGAATTAAAATTGTGTTTTAAGTTATATACTGTTATGAACAAATAAATATCCCACTGGAATAG
Organism: Hylobates moloch; assembly: GCF_009828535.3. NCBI lineage: Eukaryota > Metazoa > Chordata > Mammalia > Primates > Hylobatidae > Hylobates > Hylobates moloch. The sequence goes on along the minus strand of NW_026652276.1, from coordinate 154,650,890 downwards.
ATTATAGTCTGTAAGGCATCTCAAAATAAAATACAAAATCTTGATGTAATTTTTAGGGGTAGTTAAACGGAGAAACAGATTAAATGTATTAGAAAAATCAGATAATTTAAAGAATTTAGAACAATGATGATATTCCACAGGTGGCAAATGTTGAATATCTAATATGGATATACAGGAATAATATCAATCAATTAGCAACCATTATTTTACATAATACTTTTCTCATTATTGAGTATGATTTCATTTTCAGACAGTCCTAACATATAAAGTATGAGATAAGTAAAATTGTGGATATTATTACATGTAGTCTTTCAATTAGTCAATTTGATCTGTTTGATTCCAGATTCTGGTTTTCAGAGAAGTCAATCAGATAAGACTATCTTTGCATAGTATTGCAATGCAAAACATGTCTACTGACAAAATGAATATAAATAGTTTTCTTAGTTTCTGAAACAGTATATCTGATTTTGGTGAATAAAGTTTTATGGAAATATCTTAGATTAATATTTTTTAAATTTTACAGTCATATTTTTATTTTTTTGAAAAAAATCTCAAATTTGCAGAAAAGTTGCAATGACTCTCAATTAACTTTTTCCCTCAACCACTTGAGAGTAAGTTGCCAAAATTCTGCTCCATCACTACTACTCCCATTTACATTAGTATTTCCTACATATGAAAACATTCTCATATATATATGTACATATATATGTACATATATATATACACACATATATATGTACATATATATATATATATATACACAATACAACCATCAATAGCAGAAAATTAATGATTCTGGACTAGTTTTGCAGAAAAAAACTATTATTGGGACAACTGATGAAACCTAAATGGGATCTGAGTACCAATGTAGTTAGGTACCAATGTTATATTCAAGCTTACTAATTCTCTTTGGGACTGTGTCCAACCTGTCTATGAATTTAGGATTTTTACTTTCACAAAACAATTGTGAAATAAGATGTAAAACTCAGTTATTCTGAAAATACATTTGCTGCCATCCTAAAATATTGTGTCCTTTTTGTTATAGATTTTGGTGGAGTAGGAGGTGAAAGACAAAAACACAACTATATCAAAAATTCTGTCAGCTTAAAACTATTCCTTCTTTGAAGTACATATTTATACAGCATTTGAGATCATCTGAAGTAGAACAGCATATAGAACAGATGACATCCTAGTTGATTTGTTTAAAGGATGAAAGAACCCTCAACCTGCTCTCAATCTCCCATGACTCTTCCATTGTGCTTGAGGCTCTCTACAGAACCCTGTGTCTTTTCAAAACAGTTAAACAATAATTGAGATAGAGTAACATGGTTTCACACACACAAAAAAATACTGATGAAGACAGAAAGTGTCTAGAAAGATTTTATAGCATCTGCGGTAGCTGAAATCTTGAAGAATGGTTATAAATTTGATGTGCAGGGCATTTCAGGAGACTCTTCACACTGGATTCTCCACCATACTGAATAGAATTCATCATGTAAAATCTTTTTTAATCACATAAAGGGGCAGTTAAAAACAGCACATTTAAAGAGCATGATTTTAGAGTTAGACTGGTTTTGGAACCCAGTTCAATCACTTCTCTCTGTATACACACACTGTCCTTTAATGATCTCATCTTATCTGATGGCTGCCATCAATGCCTTTCACTCCCAAATTCATGTCTGTCTTTTCTTCTAATTTCCAGGTTTACATATTGGTCTACCTACTTGATATTTTTATTTGGATACCTAACAGCAACAGAAATTTCCCTCTAAACATTCATACAGATGCTCCCCTATCTCAGTCAATGGCAATTTCATCATTTCAGTTGCATGGTCCAGACTATTAATATATTGGAGAAGTTCCTGATTCCTCGCTTTTCTCATAAACCCTGTAGTCAATTCATTAGCATATCTTTTGCTCATTCCTCAAAATATATGTAGAATCCCATCACATCTCTCTACCTCCACTGCTCCATCCTAATAAGCCTACATCCTATAACCCCTGAATAACTTCAACAGTAATGTACTGGACTCTTGGCTCCCTAACAATCTAATCTCTGTAAGAGTAAGCCTTCAATCATGTCACTCCTCTGCTTATCTCTCCCACCAATATCTTCTCATCACCCTCAGATCAGAAGTCAGTCTTTATTGGAGCCTTCAAGCCTTTAAAAATTCTAGCCCCTGTTACTTCTCTGAATTACTTGCTACCACTTTCCATCTTGCCCACCCTACTCCAACTACAGTTCTTATTGACCCTAGGCATATACTTACCTTAGGGCTGTCCATTCCGCATATATCCAAATGACCAACTGCTTCATCTCTTTCAAGTCTTTACCCAAATATCACTTTATTAATGGGGCCTAAACTAGCCATTGTTCTTAAAATTATAGACAATTTCGACTCTTAGCCCGGATATTTCTTATCTTACTCAGCTCTATTTTTACATCATTTATTATCTACCATTTTATGTATATGGAGATACTCAGTTTAAAGGTTGCTATAATGCTCAAAACTATAGAGTAATAATTCTGGATTTACATAGAGAGTTAGAATGTCAATGAAGTGCTAATTATGAAACAGTCAACAGGGTTGAGAATTCTAAAATGAGCAAAGGACATACACACAAATGTACACACACATACATCAAAGAAAGTGAATTAATTATATAGAGATAATTAATTTAATATACATATATACTATACAGTTACATTTAGTGCATGGGTGCATGGTTTATAGTCTTGGTGATTACAAGAATAAGATATTACAAATAAGGAAGATAAAATAAAGAGGCAGTTTTGTGAGGAAAGACACTGGTTCAGTTTTAGATATTTAAGCATAAGGGTCCTCCTTTCTTTCTTGTGCTAGAAGTGTTACAAACCAGATTCGTTACTTCTTAAGTGACCCTTTTATTTGGAAATGTTTCTCAAAGAATATTTAGGAACAAGGTAACTTCAACATAAATACAGTTTAAACAATTGTTCTGTTTTCTCCTTATTTCTTCACATGTGGGAGAGCCATCTGTAATTTTACATCTCTTGCATGTTAAGAAGTCGTAGTTTCAATTACATTTGATCATATGTATTAAGTGTAAACCTATGGTGTGAGTGATGACAAAGACAGAGTGCCTAACCACCTCTATTTGAAGTCCCCTAGGACTTGGGTTAATTAATGAGACTCCTCCTAAGGTGATACATGATCTATTACTTCCTCTAATTAGAAATAATAATCCTGATCATTATGCTGGTTAGCTGGAAAGAAATAAGATGAATGTGCTTAACTATGATTAATAGTCTTCTTTAAGCAGTGTAGATCTCTTCTGTCACTGAGTTATATGCAAACTGGGCTGCAACTCAATGCTTTTTAATGATATATATTTTTTAAAGCTCATGGAAAAAATTAATTTTATGGCAGATCTTTTTACCTTTCTTGATAATAAACAAACATTTTGGTATTTTAAAATTGATAAATACAACACAAAATTACTATTTTTTTCATTTTGCATATAACAGCTATCTAGAACTTTATTCTTTTATTTTTTTTCTCCAAAACTATGTGGCTTTATATGTGTATTCTATTTTGGTCCTTTCTGCTGAGGTACAACAGACTTTTGCACATGATTATATACCAACTTTTTTTAATTCAAAAAATTATTACTACACGTATGGTATTTTTTTAACTGGTGTTTTGTTAGGGCTGATTTCTATACTTGTCCCACTCACAATTTTAGCTGACACTTTTATATGTCAAAGAAAGTTATAAAAAGTTATTATCTGGTTAGAGAGATGAAACACATCTACAAAGAATGTTAATCATCTAAGATTTTTAATGTGACTAATTTAGTTGTAATAAGGTCAAATATTTCAGATTATTTTAAAATAGAAAATAAAATCAAACATATTACTATGTAGGTTTAAAATCTTTAAAATACTGCATGTACTATTTAATTTTGGTTTTGATGTCTGGGCAAATTGAGGCACGATTATGAAAATCTTGGAAAACTGAGATTAGAGGAGTTAAAATTCTGTTGCGTACATAAATTGTATCTCAAAGCCTGCAGCAATATAAAAGTACATAGAAGAACAAGATGTTCAGAAGTTTAGCAGTTACATACATGCTGAAAAATTTTAAGCAAAGAGACAGGGTGTCTTGGGAGTGAAACACATAAACTCTAGTCAGATGGTCTTCATTCAAACCTTGGTTTTACCACTGACTGTGTCCTTGGGGAAGTTATCTTACTTCTGAGCATCAACATGATTTTGAAAATGATAATAATAATAGTATTGATCTCATATGTTTATTGAGAGAATTAAACAAGCTAATATGTATAGAATACCATCATAATGTTTAAGCTATCCTATTTAACAAATGATATATGCTTCCCATCTGTGATGAGAAGTATGTGCCTAGTCATGTGAAATACAATTAGATTTCAGAATTGGGCTTCCCTTTCATTAATTTCACTCCAGGAACCCAGAGTAGCTGAAGATTGAAACTTATCAACATTAGCCATCCACGTATTGAATTAAAATGTTGATTTTTTTCAATAAAAATTTTATAGGATAATTTAATTAATGAATTTTTCGCTAATAAAATTGTGGATAGATTTTATATTTGACGGCTCCTATGAAATTTCTAAACATATGGATATGAGTTCCAAAATGTACATATTGATTTACTTTTTTATAGTTAAATTTTCTATTCTCTAATATATAATAATTTTATTATTCAGAATTCCCTCCTTTTATATTTGAGTTTAATAATTTATGAAAAATTTTCTATTCACAATGGATTTTTAGATAAACAGTAAGTTAGTTATATTTAATAAATTATTATTAAATTTTAATGACATATTCAAGATGATAAAGAAGCAAGCATTTAGGCATCTACTATGTGCCCTGAACTGTGTTTTCATATTGAAAAATACAAAAGACATAATCTATAGTATCAGAAATAAAATAAGAAATAAACAAAGATGATAGAAAATCAAATATAATGAATGCAAGTGCGTGACATAATGTCTGTATGTTAAATTGTTGGTAAATATTCCCAGAGAATGTGAAACTTGAAGTATAGGCAGTTGGAACACAAAAACATAAGTAGAAAAACATACTTAAATCCACAATTTCATAAATTAAGCCAACTTTATTGACGATTTTTCTGTTGAAGTAAGAAATACAGGTAAAAAACAGAGGTAAGTAAATGTTATACATTCACCCCATACAATGTCTTAAAATGTTATTCTTGATGCCACAGACCATAAAGATAACTTACACGTTTTTATATAAAAGTATTAATAAATGACTACCTGTGTTTATTTAACCTAGATATATCTTCGAGGTTTAAATTTTGACTTAAAATTTTGACTTAAAAATTTGAAAGCTAGAAATATATTATAATAAATTCTTTATTATTAAAAATTATTTATTTAGAAAAAAATGCATTCAGAGTTCAGTTTCTTCTCTCCTAAAGACTTTTTTGCTATCAAAGTGACTCTTCATATCATACCCATGCTAAATATAAATATATAGAGAGATATAAAGTATACCTGTAAATGAATAACACATATGTATTTAATAAGTGTGTATATTTAGCAAAACTTTGCAAATCTTTCAAAAGATCTCTTGCCAATTTGAGTTTAAATGGAGATAAAATCACAAATGATTAATTTAACCAGAATGTTACTCTGTCAATCAACTGTACGACTGACATCTTGATAAATTAATAAAGATCTTTCTGAAAGAGTCTACTAGGCTAATATGCAGATTAAACAAATGTGTTGATAGCTGAACATATGCCCCTTTAGAGCCTAGAAGTATCAAATATGAAACCTACTAAAATTTTGATTTAAAAAATCATACCTGCAGGCCTTGTCCATCTACAGTAACAGAGTTGGCTCTTTGCATTTTATTCTTGTCGATCACTTTGTTTGGCTGCTGGGGACCACTCTTTTCCTTTTTCACTGTTGATTGTCTTTCCTGTAAAAAAGAAAATTTTGATAAAAATAAAAATTAGGAAAATAACATAATAAAATGTTAAGTTGTTTTACTAATAGAAGAGTTTCATGGTTACAAACACAGGCTCAACTTTCTAATTTGAAGTTCCTAGTGAATAATATGAAAGCTGTTATTTTCAACTGGCTCAATATATATGATAGCTTCATGATCGAACCACCATTTAGAGAAATAATGAGAAAGAATACCAAATTGTATTATCCCTATATGCCCAATTATGACTCTATCAAAAGTTACTAAGGATTACTAAAGCTGATTATTTTCATATGCAATGATACAGATAAAGGGTATAGGATTATAATTTAAAGAATGTGGTATTGAGTACTAAGAAAAGCTTATAAATACATGCAATATTGAAAATTATTTTTAATTGCATGATGGACTTTTAAGCTACTATTTATATCAAAAATAGCATATATCTTAAAACTGACATTCCATCCCAGCTAATTACTTTGTTCCTCATAGTAAAAAAATTTCTTTTAGGAGTTGCCTGCTCCCTGTTTCTATTTCCTCTCTTTTCACTCTCTCTTAACACAACCCAATCAACCTGTATCACCATTACTCTACCAAACTATCTTTTATTAAAATCACCAATGACCGTCTCAGTTTCACATCTAATGGTCAGTCTTCATCTTCTCAAACCTTTCAGCAGCATCTGACAGAATTGTTCTCTTCTTACTCTTTGAAAACTTGCCTCATGTGGCTTCCAAGACACTTCTTTCTCTGAGCTCTCTTCTTCCTTCACAACTTCGCCCTCATAGTCTCTTTCGCCCATTGCTTCTCCAGCTTCACCACCTGTAAGACTCAGCCTCTTCCTTGGACTTCTCATCTTCTCTATCTACCCTCACTCCCTAGGTAACTTCATTCATCCCCACAGATTTCAGTTTCATTTTTATGAAGATTTCTAAATGTATAATTCTTGTTCTGATTTCTACCTGAGCCTTAATTTCCACATGCAGATATTGTTTCTATATGTTCACATGAGGGCCTAAAACACAAAATTGTAAAATGTCCAAGATTAGTTTTAAAATTTCCTGCCTACTCTGTCCCTTGAAAATCAATCTCAAACTGGATGACTACTCACCACCTGCCTCATTATATGGTTTAAACAGCCATTATCTTTTTTTGCTTGGATTATTGTAACTATCACCTAATGAATCATTCTACTTCCATTTTTGTCTCCCTACACTCAGTTCTCTACACAAAAGCCAAACTCATCCCTTTTTTTACCCTACTCCAGCTGCACTGGTCTCCTCATTGTTCCTTGATCATAACAATCATGCTTTAAATTCAGAGCTCTTGCAATCATTCTGCAGTCTGCTGGAAAACTTGCCACTGCACATTCGTTGGCCTTGGTCCTGACTTCAGGATGTGGTCAAATGTCAGAGAAGTTTCTCTAGTCCTTTCAGCCTCCTTTTAAAACATCAATTATCACAATCTAAAGTATTATTTATTTGATTTGTTTAATTGTCTGCATTCTTTCATCTTAATCAAAGTTCCATAAGTAAAAGAACTTTCTTTGTTTCACTGGTCTATATCAGATCCTAAATCAGTGACTAACAAAAGTCAGGATAAATGAATGAAGAAATAAATGAAAACTTTTTACAAAAAGTTTTCTAAGTTCTTGAAGCAACTGTTGAGAAGGATTCTTGGAGATTTTAGGCTTGATGTGAAAAATTGTCCTAATTGATTGGCAATGCACGCCATGGGTGCTTAAGTGCTTTAGTGCCACACATTTCCTATCACTTACTCAGCTATATATATTTCCTAGTTCCTATATTTGCTTGTTAGAGAACCATTTCAACTTCTGTAATTTAGAAAGATAGGTTTTTATTTGTGTAAATGTATGGGGTAACTGAGAAATGTTTTACATGTATATGATGTGTAGTGATCAAGTAAGGGTATTTAGAGTGATCATCACCCAAGTACAATACATTTTTTAAGTATAATCACCGTTCTCTGCTGTCAAGCACTGAATTTATTCCTAGAAAGACATTTTTAAATAGCTTTGAAAGTAAAGCTGTTTTTAGATATATTAGGGCTAGATGGATCAGAAATCGTCTCTGACTAAAACAAATGCTAATCCGCATAGTCCATTTACCTTGCAATTCCATGGTGCAAAAACACTGAACATATTTTGTGTGTGGCTGAAAATGGATGCCATAATAGGATTCCTGAAATTCAAGTTGTTTGGAAAATGATGTGCTTTCATATAAGCATAATTTCTGGCAAAAATATTGATTTTTAAAAGAAAGTTCCTTCTTTTTAAGTTTGCAAATTATAATTTTATTCATAGATAGTTAAATGGCATAATGTATATAGGAGTGAATTATTAGATGAGGTTTGGAATCAGAATGCCTGAGTTGAATCTCATCCCTACTACTTAAGTATTATGTAAGCTAGAGGGTTTATGCTTTGGCAAAACGGAGATAGTGATACCTATTTCTCAGAGTTGTGTAAGGTTTAATAGAAAATGTATAGTCTGTAATATTGTCACTACATTAAAGTATGTATTCAATATAAAAGTTACCATGAATGATGTAAAATAGTTGTGGTTGCCTTTTTGGGTACTTATCAACATTGTTTTTATATTTCCAAATGTGTGTGTGTATGAAAAAAAATTCAGTGGATACATCAGGAACATATTTAAAATTTAAAAGTTCAACGCTTATATTTGAAAATGCATAGCTTGTGTTAGCTGTTCAAAAACTTAATGCTGTTGGTGAGTGTGGAAATAATTTACTCCAGCATTCTTGCATGCACATATACAAAACATGGCATCAATATTTTGTAAAAATCTGCAATGTGAAAGATATACCTTAATACAGTTATTCTTCCTAATTATCCAACAATTGTTGTTTGGCATTTGATTTATAAAATGCTTACACTTGAAGAATTAAATAAAATTCAATTTGATTAGTTACAATGGAACTGGGAATTTGCACCAGATTAAATATTCATGTTTTAATGGAAATTTAAGACATGCAAGTATAAGTTTTTAAAGAGCTACGAAACCATCTATTAATATTACTTTACTCTTGGCCACACGTATAGCTAGGGAAATTTTTGTGTTCTAAGAACCTCCAACTGGCAGAGATAGTAGTTGATTAAATGGCATCATGTCCCTCCAAGTAGTCACCCCCCTAAGTAAGCTGGGCAGGAGACTAAATAATACAAACGGGCTGCGTGTGGTGGCTCACACCTGTAATCCCAGCATTTTGGGAGGCTGAAGCAGGCAGATCGCTTGAGCCCAGGAGTTCAAGACCAGCCTGGGCAACATGGTGAGACCCTGTCGCTACTAAAAACGCAAAAATATAATCAGGCATGGTGGTGGACACCTGTGGTCCCAGTTACTCTGGAAGCTGAAGTGGGAGGATCACTTGAGTCTGGGGATGGAGGCTGCAGTGAGCCAAGATTGTACCGCTGAACTCCATCCTGAGTGACAGAGTGAGACTCTATCTCTAAAAATAAATAAATATATAAATAAAAACAAATTTTAAAACCCTAAATTGAGTTTTCAACTCATGAGATTTCATTTATGAAATCCAGAATTATGAGAAAGAGGTATATAACAAGTTAATTTTTAAATCCTCAGTGTATCCATCTGTCTGGGTGTTTTATTATAGTATCTAGCTAATACTAAAATGGTAAGCGTTCATTTAAACACAAACACACAGACACACGCATCAAGAAAACCAAGTGATTTCTTTGGGGAAAAATGCAAATGTGTGGAATTTGTGGAATTAATCCAGTCTAAAATCTTAAAAACAGGAGAGCCTCATCACTATTTAATTTTTCTTCTATTTCCATTGAGAAAATTGTCTCTCCTTTTTATATGAGGGACAGGAAGGGGGAGGCAATTGTATCCTTGAAAAATTTCCTGTCCACCGGGTTTCACTAGCTTTTTTGGGGAGGTAAATTGACCCTGACTGGCAGACCTCTATTATGATATTTATGAGAGTTAATTACCAATGTTGAAGTTACTGAAAAGTTTCAGAAACAGCTCACCAATCTTAGGTTGCACAATCATTCAGGATAAAATTGCTCTCTGATAATAGGGGACAGTGTTTGCCACTTAACCTTCAGTTTCTTTCTTTAAGTTTTGGGGCTCTAAACCACAAAATAAATTACATTGTTGTAATTAAGGCAAATTTCCTTCTGCCAGATAAATCATCCTAGATATACAAAGAGTTGGAAAATTGTTGCTTTAATCAATAGAAATTATTCAAACACTGAAAAGAGCTACTCTAACTAAAAAAAAAGTCATGAAAGAAAATAGAACATATAACTACAAAATATAAAATACAGTTATTGATATTTGAGCATTTTCAAATATCAACCATTTGTGTTTGCTATGTAGACATTTTAAACATAGAATTCAGTGTTTTGTGATCCGTAGACTCCACAAGTAGCACAACAGATCTTAACTGGGGAATATATTGTATTAGAATTCCAAAAGAATAATCATCATAATAAACAGAGAAGAAAAGCCAAAAAGACCATTCACAGAAAATAGAAAGATGAAATAAATAAAATAAAAAGACCTCACTTTAAATATGTGCTCTAAAAAAAAATCTTTGTCTACATCATGCTGATTCTCAGAGGTAGAGTATTTGTACACTGGTGAAAACTGCTTTCACAAAAGGGTTGTTTACCACAATACTTAAGCCTGCTGTTATCGATCACTGGCAAACTGCAAGCAGCAAGTGATGATTACCTCAAGAACAGGGTTTTCTTCTTTTTGTCCAATCTCAGCATGAGAAACTGGCAGCAGCAAAGCACCTCCACTGGTACAAAGCCACAAAGGCGAGTGCTTTCCTGCCAACAGCATCCATCACTTGAATCGTAGAACTTACTTTCCCTGCTACTACTGCACAACTTGCCTGAATGGAGATTTAGTCCTTTCTGCCACTGGAGCTAGGCCACATGAATTTTCCAGAAACCCTAGAGTTTTTAACCCAAGGTATCACATAGATTCACAGCAGTTAAGATCGCTCTGATGCAGAAATGTTATCATATTCAGCGGGGCTTACGAAGGTTCGGTCTGAGACACCAACTTACTAACAAACTGCAAAGCTGCACCTTTAATCAATATGGACTTAATGTGGGATTTGAACATTTTAGAGGTTGAAGGAAACAAATCCATTTCAAAAATGATGAAGGCTCTAAATCTATTAGTAATCTTTGGAAATTGCAGCAAAACTATTTGCTGACTAGAAAAAACAGTTTTGAATTTTTTTAATTATAAAGTTTTAAACATAAATATAATAAATGATACAAGGTCTAAAGATTTTTATTTCTTTTAAACTTAAGTAAGTACTTTTAAAAAAAGCAAAAACAACTTTTTGTAAAGGCAAAAGTATGAGTTTAGAAGCCAAATTGCAGCTTTGTCTTTTATTTCTGTGTAAGCTTAGGCGAATTATTTACCATTGCTATGTTACCATTTATTTTAACTATAAATTGGAAAGTTTATGTTAGAAAAAAGTAAGAAAATTTAGATAAAAGTACTGACATAAAACAGCCACTCAGTAAATGGCAATGATTTTAAAGTAGAGATAAAAATTTTTATATATTTTATTATTAAGTTAATCACAGGTATACTGTTTGGTCATAGCAGTAAAAGGTAAGTGTTGTAAAGAAGTATGATTTATTTAACATACTGTACTTTATTTGCCCACTAAGTCACCATAGCTGAGAATAATTGCTGTGGTGATCTGGGTGGTATCTTTTTTGGAGACGGGGGGCAACAAAGCAGAAAAAATGACAACTGGTCTTAAAGTACCTGGGGGTGTTAGTCACTTCCTACACTTGAAGGTACACTTGGTGACTTGATCCATAAGTCCCTGTTTTCACACATTACATATGAAGTTCATATTTTCTCCTAGGATAATTTTATTCTGGGTATAAACCACTTGCAAGATTTCTGTTAAGGAAATTCTTATTGGAGGGAATGAAATTTAGGAATAAGAAGGTCTATGCCAAAATAATTCAATTTTCTCTCAACATACTGCCACTGAAACTTACATTTTGATGGCTCAAAGAATAAATTGTTTTGGATTTCCAGCAATGTATTTACATTTTAATGTGAAAAAATGGGAATGGCACTATATTTTTCTATGCTAGTAAAAACTCTTTGTAAAGTTATCTTTATTTTGGCTATGTGCTAGTACATGGCAGCACCATTATAAAATAATGTGTGTATGTGTGTGTGTGTGTGTGTGTATAGTATACATACACATATATGTATGCGTATACTTTATATACAAAAGCAGACTTTGGGCTGGGCGCGGTGGCTCACACCTGTAATCTCAGCACTTTGGGAGGCTGACGTGGGCAGATCATGAGGTCAGGAGCTCGAGACCAGCCTGGCCAACATGGTGAAACCTCGTCTCTACTAAAAATACAAAAAATTAGCCGGGCGTGGTGGCATGTGCCTATGATCCCAGCTACTCCGGCGGCTGAGGCAGGAGAATCACTTGAACCCAGGAGGCAGAGGCTGCAGCGAGCTGAGATCGTGCCACTGTACTCCAGCCTGGGAGACAGAGTGAGACTCTGTCTCAAAAAACAAAACAAAACAAAAAAAAAACAGACTTTGTACCCAACCTCGATATTCCTCACTCTCCAATCCCTTTGTAAACCATACTGACTGTCGTCCACAGTAAACTGAAAGTAAGTACCAGGAGGCAGCTCTCTTATGCTCACACTCATTGTCTCTTTCTACCACCTAAGCTAAATGCTCAACATAGTGACTTATTAGCCCTCAATCTGTTTATGCCAGTTCTAAGTAAAACTCACCTTGTAATTGTAACGGTGTAATTTAATTATTACTCAAATCATTGAATTTTGAATACAAAATGAAAGAGTCGTCTTTATGAAAAATAACCTGTAAGCTTTAGAAAGACAAAATAACACAAATTGTGTGTGTGTGTGTGTGTGTGTGTGTGCCTGTGTGGTGTGTGTGTGTGGTGTATATGAGGAGTGGTCAAATTAAGTTTAGAGAGAACAACTGTGCAAGCTCTGGGTATTAATAATAGAAATAGTGAGAATTTTTACACTCAGATTTCTTCACAGTTGTTCTTGAGTTTTTGTTATACTTTAAAAGAATTGAAACCATTATAAGTGATAAGCTTGTGATATATGCAAGAAAGGCAAGATACCATTTCCAATTAGAAGATCTGTCCTCATAGAAAAGCCCTTAATCTTCAAAAATATAGCCAATTAATATAAATGTATATATTTTAAGTTAAACATTTAATGTATGTATATATCTTTCTATATGTTCTCCCACATATACTTTAACCACATTTTCCGTTAACCAAGGAGCAACTGTTCCTGATGGTAGAACATAAGGTTTCTTGTCTTTCTGTGTGTATATATGTGTATTCACACACTCAGCCATGCATATATCCATGCATGGGCTTAAGGAAATTTTTGGAACAACAAAGTTGAAAAATCTTATATAATGACTTTGAGGGATACTGGGAAGTTTTACTTAATGTAAACCAATATATAGTGCCAGAAAAAAATAAGTATAGGAAGACTTTTAAAAACTTCATATCAAAATAAAGACTTTTTTCCTAAAAATTAAAAAAATATAAAAACAAAAATTCAGATCTATTTACTCAATCTATATGACACAAATTATATAACTGAATACACAGGGATGCTTTGGAGATTAACAGATCTAACGAGAAAACTTTAGATCTCAAATGCAATGCCTATATTCGCTTGATTGGGCTGGTAATAGGGGCAGAAACAAACTCAAGAATCTGAGGATGCAAAATTAATTCTCTCACACTTAAATAATCCAATGAAATAATAAACTGTCCTAACACTTTTGTCACTTGAGTGTATAATTTAGCATCTCTATTTTATAATAATAATTTTGATAATAATGTCATCAACTCACTTAAAGAATATAAAATCAGTTTAACATTTTCTTAGATTAGAAACATTAAGTGTATCTCCAAGTATTTTTGAGTATGTCTCTGGTTAAAAATGAGAACTTTTTTTTTAATTTAACGAAGGGGTCTACACTGATTAAAAAGTCATTTTTGGTGGGGAGAAAATAGCAGTTATTAAACTTTTTTGCAAACATGTTATCCTCTAAATAAATTCATAATCTTATGTAGCATTCATATAAGTAATACTTTCCAAAATAAGCAGATTTTAATTATAATTTTAAGGAAAACAATACCATTTGGGCATTTCCTATAGAGATAATAACAATTGAATTGGATATTGTCACAGAACAATGTGGAGGCTTTGCATCATCAATGCAAAGGTAAAGCAAAAATGTTACTGAAAATGATTGTTGTGGCAATGCTTACATTTATTTTCAAAACAAAAGCCATTTATTCTGACTATATTTTATTCCGATGTTTTTCTATACAATGGCATGGGCTAGGTGATTAATGTTGCATTCATTTGAAAGTGATGGACACTTCAAAGTAAGCAAGAGTCTCTCAACATACTGCCACTGAAACTTACATTTTGATGGCTCAAAGAATAAATTGTTTTGGATTTCCAGCAATGTATTTACATTTTAATGTGAAAAAATGGGAATGGCACTATATTTTTCTATGCTAGTAAAAACTCTTTGTAAAGTTATCTTTATTTTTCTCTGTGAAGTCTAGGTCACATAACTTCTTGTTTTCTTAATGCTTATAACAAATATAGATAGAAAATTCTTCAAGTCTATCCCATCATTGAAAATATGAAAACCACCACTTCCAATTAGCAGAATATGAAAAAAATAAAATATAAAATGCTGGTATTCGAATGTCACTGAGCCAGCACAAAATGTTCTTTACAGCCATACAAGATGTATAATGACCTATAATTGTAAGTGTGAAAACCTGTTTTTGCTTACGCACCTCAGGAACTGAAACTCCTGAAGTGGGCAGAGTCTGCTGAAAAAGAGAAGTTCATATGAAAGCTGAAAAAGAGTCAAACTCAAAACAAATCAATGAAGTTTCTCATATCATTACATGCCTGTGAAATAAATGAGTAAATTAAAAATACATTTCCTTGGTATAATTTTACTGCTTCCTTGAATTAAATAATTAAATATCTTTTCATTGAATAAGAAATTATCTAACACAGAGTGGGTTAGGTTGTGAAATTATTTATCCAAAACACAACTTCATCTACTCAAAGCATGCTGATCAACATCTTTGGCCAGCTTTAGCTCCAAGTTCCATTCTCTTTAATAAATAATTTCCACTGTTTTTTTAACTTGCCCCTTTACCCATCCCAATTTTCATTTTGAAGTCCAACTCTCATTCTTTCCTAAAAATACTGTGTCTTTTGAACATAGACATAGCTTATGATGTTCATTTTGTTTTGTGATACTCTGGAAATAAGAAAAAATATTCCATTAATACCAGTAAAACAATAAAAACTATAATTAAATAAGTAGCAAGAATTTTACTTGAGAGTAATTTTTTTAAGATGGGGTTAAATACATTGACATTAGTCTTCACAACTGTATTTTCCATTATCTACCACTACTACCCACTTTGTAGTTCATATTGGAAAGCCTTTTTTTTTTGACAAGAAATGATAAAAAGTCACTGAATTCCAAAAGCCTGCATTCTGTGGAAATGAGAACATAAAATACAAATTTGGATAATTAGTTGACAAATCACACACACAATACCAGATAAAGTTTCCCCATGCTGGAATGGGAGAAGAAAAGTTGGATGGGATGCCAGGAGTTCTTAGATATTTGTGTGTCCCTGAAAAGAAGGAGGTAGTCAGAATATTCCCTTTTCCTCCCTAGATACGAGCTGTCTGAGGGAGGGTCTGGGCAGTGCTAGATCACCAAGATGGGTATGAAAAATCTGAGAGTCCAGATATTATCATATCCCTTACCCAGGAGAACTTTAGAAAGGCAGCAAGAACAACAACAACAAAAAAGATAGCTGAATCCGAGATAGGTAAAACCTGACACCCTCACAGCTTTGCAGAATAGAGATGGACTAAAAGCATTCAGTGCACTCAAAAGTGACACAAGGAGAAGATGTCTAGCACAGCCCCACAGAAAATTAAGGTGTTCAGGAATACAGCTCTATTTGGAAGATATTTCCATAATATAAGTAGAAAGTACTGTAGCTGCAGATTTCTAGTCAAAAGAAGCCACGAAGTGGAAGAGTATGAGTTCTGGCCAACTATCCATTCCACAGGAGAATCTAATGGAATTAATTATTGTTGTTTTGAAGATGAATTGACAGTAGGTTTGGTAGAGCCTTTACCAAAAACTTTCTGATTTCAGTAACATTCTTGACTTCTGAGTCCAAATCAGTCTACATAACACCAGGGACAATGAATATTTGTGCTAGTTTCTCTCTGGGTCAGTTCCAAGATATTTGCCAATCTTATTATCATTCTTTCTTAGCTTCAGGTTGAAGCTTAAGGTCTGAATAAACATTGCAAGACATGGATATAGTCCTTCCATCTATATCATAATATATACAAGTTTGTTCTTCTTCAAATTCAGATCAGGAATGTAATCCTATGGATCCTTATCCTATTCTGTGCCATGGACCCAGGAAACTCTCAGAGACTCTCAAGCAACCAAAATAAGAGACTTCAAGCAGCCTCCAGAGCATGAGTCAGAGATGCCTTTTACCTTAGAAGAGTGTATGCTTACTATGCACACATTTGCAGAGAGCAGGCACTGGAAAGCCAAGTGAAAAGATTATGGCTGTCTAAATGGTTCAGAATAACAACCAAATGCAATTCAAGAGCTTCAAACAGATCCTGGTCCACTGCCACTTTTACCATGCCCAAAAAGTAAATAAATAAAAGCAACAGAAGACATTTTTGGGATAACTGTAGACATTTGAATATGAACAAGATAATGACTGATATTATGGAATCATTGTTAATTTTCTTAGGTGAGAGTATAATAATGTCACTAGGTAGAAAATTGTCCTTAGTCTTAGAAGGTGCTTGATGAAATATTTAGGGATGTGGTGTTATACTATGTGCAGCTTACTTTCAAAAGCTTCAGCTTCATATATATACACATACATATGTATTTATATATAAAGAAGCATATATAAAGAAATTATGGCAACATAATAGAAATTATGCCAACATATGGCAATTATTGAATATATGTGGGAAATATATTGGATTTTTGCATTGTTAGTGAATACTTTCTAATAAAATTTGAGAGAAAAAAGTTCTTTCTACCTCTTCATTATATCCTTTAATGCCTAAAAGTGTGTGAAAATGTTTCTACAATGAAATAAAAATATGTACATTATCTCAGTGAAAACTATGAAGTTGCTAGAAGGTTGGGAGAAAAGTCATGGGAGTGGGTGGGAGAGAAATAAGGAGCACTATTTTCATGGAAACAGAGTTCTCATTTAAGATGAGTAAATAGAGGTAAGTTTCTAGGCTGCTGGGAAAGAAGAACAGAGAGTGAGGGGGAACTGTTAAAGATAAATGAAAAACAAGGGTTTTTTGAAATAGCAATATTTCAGTTTGAGCAGAAGCCCTTATTGACAGGCATTGCACTTTTCCAAATGTGTTCCTTTTGGGTCTCAAATGCAGAAACCCACAGGGGCCAAAAGATTATACAAATAGGTAAAACAGGTCCGACGTTGCAAAGGGAAAGACTATGCCATGTTGAATAATAATCTTCCCATTTGAAGTTATCCAGAAAAAGAAAAAGAAAAGACACTGTGATATGAAACTGAAACCTAGCTACCACTTTGCAATTAATTGGTAATTTATGGATAACATACTTAAAGTCTTCCTCTTTCTCAGAGCAGCAGGGATATGAGATATCTACTGATGGAGAGCAAGTGAGGTTGGCAGAGAGGTGGTACAATGAAAAAGGTAATGAAACGAGGTTTGTCACTTCTTTTCTGAAAATAAAAAAGCAGTTTGCTAAGGATGAGTAGCAGGATCAACTAACACTGATGACCCAGCTGGAGCTAGAAGTTTTAAATGTGTAAGAGAAAGCCACCAGCCCTAAGAATTTTCTTGTGCAATACTCAGCCTTCTGAGAGCAACACTAGAAATTTACTCCAAGAATAAGAGTGACAAAACCAACATATATCTAACCTCATTTACAATCAAAATGTGTAAAGAGTTATATATTAAATGTACATGCCCATCAGTAGTTTATTCCTGTTACAATTAGCAAAACATGGTACTTAGATCGAAAAGAAAAGTAGAAACTTATTAGAAAATAAATTTAGCTATCATGTTACTTCTTTTTTCTCTCCTGTACTTAATTTTTAAATATCAAAGATGAGCAGAGAAAATGTTTTAGTTTTTTTGAAAATTACTATGAGTGCATGATTCTAAATGTAATATATTTTTAATCAGAATTAATACAGAAACTGTATATTTTTATTTAATCCAATGTGAGGTGTGACTACAGAGGAATGTGATTGATTTTATTTAATCAGTATCTTTTTAATATTAAATAGAATACACAGTACAGATAATTAGTTTAAAAGATGCATTTGCCTTCAGGGCACTTATTAAGTTCAATTTAATATCAAAGAATTTTTTAAAATTCTATTATTCTTAAGTATTAGGATATCTCTTGGCTTCATATTTTCTAATGTGTAATCATTTTAAATTGACAATTTAATCCAAATTGTCATAGGACAAAGAAAAATCTTTGGTGGAGATTATTGGAGGTTTGACTTAGTTAAGATATAATGAGAGCACAGTACTCACATTAAAGGGTCATTAGTTATTTCATGCTAAAGGAAAATTTTAAAAATGATACCTTATACCTACATAAGAACATTTATATTTTTGTATATATATATTACATTTATATATTTTTCATGTTTGCTATCTTGCCTCATTTAATACTCCCACTAAAACAAGATACTTTATCTTTCAGGTTGGGAAGCTGAAAATCAGAGAGCTTAGATGCCTAACCCAGGAAAATTAAGTTAGTGACAGAATATTGCTTCCCTAACCCAGGTTATATTTATTCAAATAACAGTAGTTGCAAGAAGAGATTTTTTTTAATTACTATTTTTAGCCTTGCCTTCATTTTTTAAGTGGTTTGGAAATAAAATTATTTTAAAATATTGGTGAAGAATGAAAAATATTTAGATATCACTATATCTACAAAGTGATACACACACACACAGACACACAGACACACACACACAGACACATACACACACACATACACACACACACATACACACACAGACACACACACATACAGACACACACACACACACTTGTTTTGCCTGAAAAACTGGCTTGAATAATGTAAATTAATTTAACACAATAACTTCCAGCATAGTAGTTAAAGTGTTCCAAACAAAACTATTTTAAATAGCTTTTTTTCCTTCATATACAATTGGAGATCTCTGGCATCAAAAAAGAAGTAAGAGACAGAGAAAAAAGCTAGGGTAAGGTAAAGAAAAACTGTCTTCATAAAATGACACTTTGTCTTAGCTGGACAGGTAAAGTTCTCTCAAACAAGATAATAAAACGTATTATCTCTAGGATATAAAAATTACATATACTTTTGGCTTCCATGAATTTTATTTTTATATTTCAGTTTCATATAATTTGTTTAAACTTTATAATTCTTGAGGTCCTTAATTGTGTACACTCACACATATGAATACAATGCAAGTTTTAAAAAGGACGTGAGATAAAAATGATTTTAATACTATTGTTGTCTTTCTTAAAACCTTTAGTAAGAGATTATTTCAGTCATAATACAAGCAAGACACTGAAAAGAAACATAAATTATTTTTCTTTTCCACATAAACTCTGATATGTCTAATTAAGTTGTAACTATAAAAATAAAACATTTTAAAAGCTACACATATTGTAATCTTATCCAGGGTCCCTTGACTGCTTCTCACCTGAATCAAATTTTAAAGTTTGTATTAACAGAAATGTAATGGTAAAATATATTTTTAACTGTGGTTATTTCACTACCCTTCAAACATAATTACTCACAAAATATTCCATTCTTACTTAGTAAATATGATTGTTTATGTCTATTTGTAGAGTTTTGTCTGGAGGCTATTGACAAGAAGGGAGCTTAGGCTCTATCCATCCTCTCTCCCTCAATATGTATCTATGTGTGTGTCTGGAAAGGAAATGCAATCGAAATTTCAGGAAAGGGTACCTAGTGCAATGGATGTTTAAAAACTTAAAAGACACCAAATGTTTTCAATAAAATGTAAAGAAGTTATCTTTACACAGATATCCAAATCATCTCAAACACGGATTTCAAATTTAAAAGCAATCAGCAAGAACAACTAAAACAAATTTTAGCATTTTTGGCTTGCCTACTTGATTAGCTAGCAAAAGACGCCATTAGAAATGAGTAACACCCTCTACTTAGCTAGGTCTCATAAAATCTTTAGAAGTAAATATTGTTAAAGAGGTGTTCTTCAATTTAAGTCGTGACCCACCGTAAGAATATTTGAATATTTACACACTTGTAAAATAATTTTACAATGACTACTCATTCTTTTGACCTCACTCTCTGGTATATTCTACTATTTTTACTCTTCACGTCTATTTTTCTCTAGTCTCTCTAATCTATTGTTTTTCCTTCCATTCCTTTTCTGAGAGTCTGGTCTAGGTTCCTTAAATTTATTTCAAGCATTATTAATTGTTGGGGACTGCAGAACGAACATAAAAACAGCTTTAAAATATGGGGTATTGAGTAAAGCAACTATTGCTTCTGCCACTTACAAATTGAGTGGTTTTAGGTAATTTTCTTAATCTCCCTAAACTTCACATTCCTCAAATGTTCACTGGGCATCATGATTATACCTACCTGCAGGATTAAAAGGATAATGTCTGACACATTTAAGTTCTCAATAAATGGTTAACTGTTTTATTAACATTAGAACCAAAGTAATTCCCTTAGTTTTCACTGCCTGCTTAAGAACTCAGCAAGAAATGATGGGTTATACTTTCTTCATCTGAACATTTTTTTTTGTAGCTAATAAGTGGATGGGAACGAACAGAATTTTTAAAAATAAAAACATCTATTTGGGGGCTATTAGAGACAGAAGAAATGATGGAGGAGGGTAGAGAACAGATCAAAGATAGAAAGCAATAGAGAAAAATGGAGACAGAGGAAGCTCTTAGAAGAAAGAAAGAATAAAATTATCTCTGTTGTTTTCCTCAGTTATAGAAACTGTTCTTTCCAAAGACTGAACAAAGAAAACAATGAAATTGAGGAGGAGAAAGATGGGAGCTGATATTTAGAGCAACCATCTTCAAAACACATTTCAAAATGAAACATGCACATCCTATTGACTATTTTTTCAGATTATTCTTCAGAACTCTTAATTTACATATAATTCATTAATAGATACCTATTTATGAGTGTGTATATGTATATGTGATTATGTTTGTGTATGTTTGGGACAGGGATCTGAGGGAAGTTGGTACCTTGAAAAAAATCACCCCCTTCAAAGAACTCAGTATAATAGACTGATACATACAAATTTTATGTTCATAAAATTAATCTATAATATTTCCTATTATGCCTATTTTATCTCCCTATAAAAACATTAGCCAGTTCTGGAAATATATCATTGTACAGTTAGCGTATTGCTGCTTTCCAGAATACAAAAATAGCACTATAGGTAATGAAAGTATATTGATAATAATATTTAGAATTAAAGCCTAGGTCTCCTTTTCACCATCCTTGGAAAAGATCTTGAATTAAAAAACAAAGAGGTTATAATGGAACTTGCTCTTGTCTTTTGCTCCTTTAAATATCCATTGATTTCATGCCAAAGTATTTTCTAACCAGGTTAAAGTCCAATTCTGTACTCACGTTAGGCTAAGATTCAATTGAGTTAAAATTTTACACTGACTGCCAGTCAACCTTATCATGAACTTTCATTATGTGCATGTAATTAATTGGGTCCAACGAACAATATCAGTTCTGAGTTATAGACTCTTTTCCCCCGACCATATAATTAGAATATAATTACCCACAGGATATCAGAATGATGCAGAACCTTTCCTCTAAATGCGCCCTCATTAGGAAACAAGTCTCAATGTACATTTATTCAATCAGTGTGAATTAATTAAAATGTTACTGAAATAAAAGAGGGTAGCAATAAAGAGTATCTGACATCTATTAAGAGACTATCACTTGAGATCTGTATGCACAGTTTATATTTAAGTCCTTTTAGCTGAAATAGAAACTTTGCTATGTAATGTTATATACATCCAGTGTACTAGGAAATCTGAGTACATAAATCGGTGTGTGTCATCATTTTTGAAAAGAGTACAAGATATGATAACTATAGAATCTTTAAGAATTGGGTAGGAATCTAACAGCCCCATTATTCCATAAATATGTCATCATCAGATATAATCTACCTGGCGGGCAAAAATCATTTTAACTCAAACTACCTAAGCAACTATTGGTTTAACCCACAACCTTATATTACAAATCTGAAAATATTTGTCCCAAAATGGCTTAGGAGACAACAACTGGAAAAGCCTGGATTTGTGAAAACACTAATTATTTTTGTCTTTATAAAATAACCTGAATTCCTTAAGCTAGCTCAAGTTATTACAGTAGCATATTTTCTTTAAGCAGCACATTCAAATACAGCTAAGAATATCTTCTTTTTAAAATAATAAACAATACATCATACCACACATTCTGATTATATAAAACATATTTTAAAATAGTGAATGCACAAAGAAGCTGAGGGACACATGATACGAGCTATTCATCTTTATTTCTCCAGGCGTATAGTTATATTCAATAAAACTTTGTTAAATAAATAAGTAACCCTTGTACAAAGGAACACTCAGCATTAGTCAGAAACAATGCCATGAACTGTTAACATAGAAATTTCAGAGCTGCACGTAATAAAGTAAGATATATACATTTTCAAGCTTTCAGTGTTATTATATATTTCTCAGAAATTTTTAGATCCAGAAAAAGGTTTTACAAAACATAGTTCTGGTAATAAAAATTTGGCATTCACTTTTATAAGCAGACATACACCACTTCGTAATGGAAATTCTGCATGAGTATTAAGATAAACTAGGCTATCTACAAATTTATACTTTTTATATGCTCTTTAGGAGCAAACTCCAACCAGTTTTAAATTATTAGTCTTTTTTTACAAGAAGGTTTAACTCTATAAGATTATATATTTGTGTGTGTGTATATATATGTGTGTGTGTTTACATGTATATACTTGTGATCACAACATTCAAAAATATGTTTTATATACATATATACACATATATACATATATATGTATGCATGTTGTAATCACATTCTGGTATAATATTCTATTCAGACACTAAACTCATCTTGGTGGAGATCAAAAGAGAAATAATGGCTCCACTCTGCTAAGCAAATGAAGATTGTCTCACAAAGGTTTGCTTTATTGTTAACTTAAAAATTTTTTTTGGAATTTCAGTAATAAATACATGTAGCTATAGTTGCCTGCTGAAAATATTCTATTGGAGTAACATTCACTAAAATGCCACATTAACTAAGAGTAATTACTACCAAAAAGCCACAATTTCTAAACAAGAGAATGTGAATGTTTTTGAAGTTCCATTTTATAATAAACATCAATTTTCATTTTCTGAACACAAAGAATGAATATTTATTATATTTTACATGGAAAACTATATGGCTTAAATTATATTTAAAAATCAGATTTTTAAACACAATTTAATATCCAGAGAAAAACATCTCAATTCTCCTCAGAATTCTGAAAATGTTCCCTTTATATTGTCTACCTGTTGTAACTCCTCATTTTACATGTGAGGCATTTTACAGTACCATCTATTGGATATTTTATATAACTACAACACATAACAATCACAAGCTTTTCGAAATTTAGTAGTAACTATAAGAAGCCGCAAGAGCCATTCCGGAAACTAAACACAATGCTAATTTGGTATCCACTAACATTTCCTCATCAGCACACACTTTAAACTCAATTTTATTAGCTTGTAACAAAATGATTTAATTATGAGTTATCAATGATTTTTTAAAACTAAGCCTCCTTGTTATGTATTTGTTTTAATTTTTACTTGATACATATGTTACTGTCTGATATATTTTTTCTTGACTCAGGGAAAAGAGTGATAAATGATGGGAATTTTCAAAAGCTGACTGAATGTTATTCATTCACTTAACAAATATTTGTTAAGCATCTAGTCTATGACCAAATCAAATTAGGCACTAGACATAAAGAGATACACCCTCTTGCTGGGAGTGATAAGAATAAATGGGGGTGCTAGTCAGTGAGCATAAGGGACAGTTTCACAAGAAATGTTTCAAGTTCAATTCCTGCTATGTTGACTTTTAAGCTTCTGTCGGATATATCTAAGAGGAGAATTAAAACATGAAGTGAGGGCCGGGTGCAGTGGCTCATGCCTGTAATCCTGGCACTTCGGGAGGCCGAGGCGGGCGGATCATCTGAGGTCAGGAGTTTGAGACCAGCCTGGCCAACATGGCGAAACCCATCTCTACTAAAAAAATACAAAAATTATCCCGGCGTGGTGGCGTGCTCCTGTAGTCATGGCTACTCAGGAGGTTGACCCAGGAGAATCACTTGAACTGGGGAGGTGGAGGTTGCAGTGAGCTGAGATCATGCCACTGCACTGCAGCCTGGGCAACAAGAGTGAAACTCCATCTCAGAAATAAATAAATAAATTTATTTATTACGTTAAAAAAAAAAACATGAAGTGAGCATTTTGATCTAGATGCATGTGGGGAGAATGAGCATATACAGACACATTCAAACATGGTAGCTGTAGCCCTGGAATTGGATAATATAATTTAGAAAGTGTGGGTGTAAAAAGATGAGAATTGAACAAAAAATTGAAGTTTTATACATATTAAAGAATGAAAGGAAGACTAGGGATTTAGCAATATTGACAAAGTGTGGCTTAAAAGGTAAAAGAAAACCTAGTGGAAATGCACTGGATGAGTGTTAGAGGCTATCAAAGGTAAGCATTTCAGTGTCAAACACTGCAGAGCATTCAAAAAAGATTATACTCGGAAAGGGTTTCCAGTAGATGCTGTTGGTAGCTCAAAGCAGACCCTTTGCTACCTTGCCAGAGCAACTATCACTAGCTGCTGAGTGTTAACTTCTGAAGGCGTGCAGCCATCCCTAAGAATTAACCTTTATCCACAGAAATAGGCTGTGCCAGGAGGCCCTAGATAATGACTGACACATAAGTGAGGAAAGGCCAGCCTTCTTGCCTTAAGTTAGGAACAAACCTATGATAGGAATTTTGCTACAAGGCCCTAAAGGTACAGGCCAAGGCTAACCTGTCACTATGATCAACATTCTCGCTTAGAGCTTGCCTCTTCCTTTTTCTGCCTCCCTCCCTTCATTAAGGGTTGTTTTTTGTTTTGTTTTGTTTTGTTTTGTTCTATTTTTCTAAAGAATTTTTCTCCCTCCATAAATCACACAAAGCCAAATCTTGGCCTAATGCTCTACTCCTTGGAAATCCACCTAAAAGAGTGCAATTCGACTTAGTAAGGACAGCAAGAACAATTTCATATCCATGTTACAGTCAGAAGTTACAGTAACATGGGCTGAGAAGGAAGACAGGAATGTGACACAGTGGGTATATCTACACACCTGCACAAACATACTTATGGTTATGTGAATAGCCAGACAAGAGTCAGCATGCAAATGCAAATACAGGAAATAGAATTGCACAGGAGAAGGACAAACAGCCCCTTCACCGGAATGAGTTCTACAACACACTAACAGTAAAAACAATATTGAACTACTGGACCCAAATCATGAAGCTGTTTAGTACTAAATTACGTAAGTGTGCTGGATTACACCTTGTCTGGGTTTTTCCTATTGTAAAGTAGGAAATTGATATTTTATTAAAGATTTGTGACAAATGCCACGAAAGGAGAAAAATGTGGAATTCTAGGAGAATTAAGGCAGAGAATACTAGAATGAAAGAAATCTGAAGAATATATGCATTGGGTGACTCAAGGATGTTGAAGAAATGATAATCAAAGGAAGTAATTTGAAAACATTTGTGGTCAAGATAAAATGAGAGTAATGTAATGAAGAATAGATCACTAGGTACAGAGCCGTAATCTTCCAGGGTTTGGATTTCCTTGGGCAAATGAGGCTGAATAAGCCAAAGCTCTTTAGAGTATTAGCAACAGAATTTCAACTGATAGATTTTTATCAACTGGACTGGACAACAAGGAGTGGTCATGGAAAGCTCAAGAGAACTATCCTTATTCCACATAAAGGGGAACACGGGTTGAAGTAGGGAACAAAGACAGGCAATGAGACAGAGATCATGGTATTATTTACAAAATTGATGTGTAGACCAAAAGTTATATGTGACTGAATTCTTCATCAGGTTTCAAGTAAAAGTTGAGAATAAACAAGCCATATTTCATAGTAAAACGGAGGAAGTCATGTATATAAATACTCTCTGATCACCACTGTTCCAGCAGGAATCATTAAAACTACAGATTACCTTTGCAAGGTGGAACTTATCCTTCAATGTCTAGTGGTGGTTAAGAATGCCTGGTTTTGACTGCATTCAAAATTTAAAAATTAAAAGATAAAAATGATATAAAGCATTTGTTTCTACTATAATGCTATTAGATGTAGATATATGCCTTGCCCCAACCCCAAATTTCTTTGAAAGGTGAAAGCAGAAATATCAACATAGACGTTCACATATTTGGGAGCTTTTATGCCATAGTTTGTGGCAATTTAGTTTCACCAGTGTTTAATGAGAATAGCAAATTTTGCACACTCTTGCCAACACTGGATATTATCATTTTAAAAATATTTGCCAAAATGGATAGACAAATTAAATCTCATTGTTTTAATTCATATTTCTTCATTACTTTTTACAATATAGGGATTTGGTTTACAATATAGGGATTGCATTTTACAATACAAAGATTTGTTGTTGCTGTTGTTATTGTTGTTGTTAGGATCCTTATCTTTAACTTGATTTGTAAGTTTTGGGATTTAGCATTTTCTTTAAAATAAATTTTCATTGCTCAAGGCAGTCAACATTTTATCTTTCTCATTTTGGAAAAAAAAGAAAAGGCCGTGCCTAGGCAAAAATTAAATCCTGAATTCACGTTTGATTTTTTTTGTAATAGATGTAATGTAGAATTTACTTTATTTTCATGTGGTTATACAATAATCCTGACACCATTGATGCTCCACCAGATTTCATTTGTGACTTTTTTTTTTTTTTTTTTTTTGAGACGGAGTCTCACTCTGCCGCCCAGGCTGGAGTGCAGTGGCACGATCTCGGCTCACTGTAAACTCCGCCTCCCGGGTTCACGCCATTCTCCTGCCTCAGCCTCTCCAAGTAGCTGGGACTACAGGCGCCCGCCACCACGCCCGGCTAATTTTTTGTATTTTTTTAGTAGAGACGGAGTTTCACCGTGGTCTCGATCTCCTGACCTCGTGATTCGCCCGCCTCGGCCTCCCAAAGTGCTGGGATTACAAGCGTGAGCCACCGCGCCCGGCCAATTTGTGACTTTTATTATAGACTACATAATTACATACAGTTGAATATCTCTTTAGACTTTCTATCACATCTTTACAATTTTTAGAGCCATATTATTTTGATCACTGCAAATTTAACAAACATATTTTTAAGATTTTTTGTTAGAATAAGCATTTTCTTATTACTTTTCCTTTTTAAGATTGTATAATGTTTATGTACATTTATTCTTCCAGGCAAAATTAGAAATCATTTTGTCCAGCCAAAAAATTGCATGCAAATTGCAACAAGTAGATAAATTAATTTGAAGTGACGTAGGTTCTTTTTCATTCAGTTTAATTTTCTTTACACTTAAGAGAACAATTTAGTTTTTTGTTTGTTTGTCTGTCTGTTTTGCTTAGGCATAGCATGATCTCTTTTCACTTTGTTGCCATTCTCTACAGTAGTAAAAGGAGATTTTCTTAATCCTCTTCTCCAGATTACTTATTTAGTTGTCCACAGTGTTGATTTTTGCCTTATTCTAATACAGATATAGTTAGTTTCTGCTAAGACATTATTTTTTTCTATGCTCTTTCTTAATTCTTTTGTTTCTTTCAAGTCAGTGCATTATAAAGGAAATGTTATCTTTAGTATTCTTGACCATCTAAAACAATTGCTATTGACGTTTTCTTATGTTTGATGCAACAAAACTTTATGTATGGCATTCATCTAACTTTTATCTGCCATCCTTTTTCTTTATTTTCGAGTTGTATAACTATTAGCATTTTATTTGGCAACAGGTAGACTCTTTAATACCAAAATGCACTTGGGTCATAAACCATCAGTCTGCATTGGCAGTTGTTATAAAAGAGAAAAGTCAAAGGAAACAAATACAACTACACTGATTATTGCAACATTGTTTAGGTACTGTCCAATACAGAAACAACTTCACACAGAAAAATTAATCTCAGGTCTCAGTAACCACAAAATAATAAAAAATGTTTTCTCTAATTGAATACAATCGAGCCTATAATATTTATTTTTGCTAAGACTACCAAGAATCTCAGGGAAATTCTGAAAAATTACCTCCGTTAACTTTGAATGGTATTGTGAAATAAATTTGAGTTTTAACTTAATTTTGGCACAAACTTACTATATTTTATTTTGCTGCATATGGTATATTATATAAGCTGTTTTGAATACTGTTAGCAATAACTTGTAGAATAATTTAAATCATTCATGAATATATAATTTTCCATCCTCACTTTAGAATCATACATATATCATACTCTTTGTTTTAAGTCTATTTTTAAAATTTAGCTTTTAATACATTTTAATCTCTCTTTGGATAATGCTCAAGTATGGCTATATGTTTAAGATTTCCAGACACCATCAAGATGGCTGACTAGAGAAACCTAGCACTCACTTCTTACACAAAGAAGGGCCACGACAGCAAATAAATAACCACAAATCAAATGGAACATCTAAGGGAGAACACAAATTCAGCAAGAAAATGACGAAGCCCTTCTAAGTCATGGAAACTCCTGATGGCACCATAAAAATAAAAGCAAAGCAGCTAGCCAGGATCAGCATAGAGGCAGGAGAGACTCTCCATTGCAGGAAAAAGATAGGTGGGAGATTCCCCAGCCATCTACATTCCCATCAGAGACATCTGGGATCCTAGGGAGAGAAAAGCTCCTCTGCCCTCACAGACCCTGAGCCTAGTGCAGAGAGTTTCCTGGAGTTCACATGACTGTATTGTTCCAGAGAGGAAATTCAAGCTGGGTGCCCTACACTCCTGGGACCAAAGCTGATGTATCATGGCATTATTTTGAGAGAAGAACCATCACCAGAATACATTCTGACTTGGGCCAAATAGCCCCTGTATCTCCACATCCATAGTATCCCACTGATATTCCCCCACATCCACTGAGAAGGCTACAGTCTCATGAAACCAACTGGAACCGGTGGTACAACTGTGTCCCCAGCATCTGAGCCCATGTAGCTCCCTGTACTCCAGAAAATAGGTGATCTAAAACCTTAGGAAGGCTGCCTCCAGGACATAGGTAGCTGAAGCAGGTGCTCACCAGAGCTTGAGAGCCGTCTGTCTTATCTGCCACCACGAATAGCGACCTCTCCCCCTCTAGCAGTGGGGCCACATGTCCATGTGCAATGTCAATAACCTGCAAACCAGCTTAACTGGTGAAATACAAGAGAACACAGATAGGCAATACCATGATATCAAGAAAAGAATTCATGACCTGAATGAGAAATTCAACAAAGATATCCAACAGAAATTATAGAACTGAAGAATTCAATGAAAATATAAAAAATACGGTTGAGAGCTCCAACAATAGACTTCTCATACAGAAGAAATAATTTCTGAGCTTAAAGACAGGTCTTTTGAAGTATCCTAGTCACATAAAAAAAAGAGAAAAAGAATTTTTAAAAAGAGTAAAGAAACTCTATGTGACATACAGGAGAACTTTAAGCAAATTTATTTTTAAATTCTGGGAGTTCCAGAAACAAAAGATGGGGAAAGGCATGGAAACCTATTGAATAAAATAATACTTGAAAATATCCTTTATCTTGGGAGATAAGTAGACATCCAGACACAGGACACTCAATAATCCTCAAATAGACTTAAATTAAAAAGGTCCTATTGATAGTGACAGGAGACAGACAAATTCCTAGGCAGACAGTGATGGGTCTCCAGTGAAACCCAACCTTCAAGCAAAGGACAGTTTAAAGCCTGAAAACCAAGCTGCCAGTTCCAGATAGAGTCCACAACTGGCATGAGAACTTCTATCTCCATCTCACCCACTCACTCTTGATTGGTTCCTTCTGAATGATGCCTTTTAACTAATCAAATGATGTTTTTTTCAAGACCGCCTATGGACTCATCAGCATGCATTCCCCGATTCTAAGCCCATAAAAACCCCAGACTCAGACTCACAAATGGCTACCTGTTTTGGGGTCCTCTCTCATTGCTGAGAGCTTTCCTTCAGTGACTCAATACAATTCTACTCCATCTTGCTCACTTTCTGGTGTGTGCATACCTTGTTCCTTTTGGTCATGGACAAGAAACTGGAAATCCTTGAACTGCAGGAGCAAAAGAGCTGTAATGTTCCTGCTTGTTGAGCTGCAGGTGGTGAGAGTGAAAGAGTGGTAACATTCTCTGCCACTCGCCGAACAACAGGAGAGAAAAAGGCACTGGGTGCCACCTTCTCCTGCTTGCTGAACAATGGGAGCAAAGAAGCCACTGGGTGCCCTTTCTGTCACTCACTGAACTGTGGAAGCAAAAAAGCCACAACACTCTCTGAGGCACATTATAGTCAAACAGTCAGTAGTCAATGATAACAAGAGAAAAGAATCAAGTCACATACAAAGGAGTTCCCATTAGACTAACAACACACTTCTCAGAAGAAACCATGTAGGTCAGAAGAGCATGAGATGATATTTTCAAAATGCTAAAAGAAAAAAAAATAAAACCTGTCAGCCAAGAATACTATACCCAGCAAAGCTATCTTTAAAAAATAAAGGGCCGGGCGCAGTGGCTCACGCCTGTAATCCCAGCACTTTGGGAGGCCGAGGCGAGCAGATCACGAGGTCAGGAGATCGAGACCATCCTGGCTAACACAGTGAAACCCTGTCTCTACTGAAAATACAAAAAAATTAGCCGGGCGTGGTAGTGGGTGCCTGTAGTCCCAGCTACTTGGGAGGCTGAGGCAGGAGAATGGTGTGAACCCGGGAGGCGGAGCTTGCAGTGAGCTGATATCGTGACACTGCACTCCAGCCTGGGCGACAGAGCAAGACTCCATCTCAAAAAAAGAAAAAAAAAAAAAGAAATAAAGAGTAAAGTTTTCTCAGACAAGCAAAAACTGAGGGAATTCATCACCACCAGACTGTATATGCAAGAAATACATAAGGGAATTCTACATCTGAAAGCAAAAGGATGGTATCTGCCATTATGATAACAAATGAGAAAGACAAGGAATGAAATGTTATTTCTACAGAAAACAAGCAAACTGCAAAAAATAAATAAGAGAGAAAGAAGAAACAAAACAATACAAAACAATCAGAAAACAAATACCAATGGGACAGTAGTTAGTCTTCACCTATCAACAACTATGAAGAGGTTTAATTCACCAATTAAAAGATAGAGATTTGGCTGACTGGATTAAAAAACAAGATCCAACTATATGCTGCCTACAAAAATCTCACTTCACTTGCAAAGACACACATAGACTGAAAGCAAAAGAATAGAAAAAGATATTCCAATGCAAACTGAAACCAAATGTAGGCAGGATTATCTATATTTATATCAGACGAAGTAGACTTTAAGTCAAAAAAACATAAAAAGAGACAAAGAGGGTCATTAGATAAAAATTAAGTGGTCAATTCAGTAAGAGGATATAACAATTATAGAAAAATAAATAAACATATATATATACACACTCAACATTGGAAACCATAATACAATAATAGCTAGGAACTTCAATGCCCCACATTGAGTATTAGACAGATAATCTAAATGGATAATAAACTGTAAAATATTGTACTTAAACTGCACTACAGACCAAATGAACCCAATAGATATTTACAGAGTGTTTCATCCAACAGCTGGAGAACACACATTATTCTCCTCAGGACACAGGACATTTGCAAGTATAGACTATATCTTAGGCCTCAGTATAAATCTCAAACATTTTAAAACATCAAAATTCTCTCAAGTATCTTCTCAGAACACAATAAAATAAAATCAGAATCAATATCAAGAAGAACTTTGGAAATTGTACAAATACATGGAAATTAAACAACATGCTCCTGAATGACAAATGGGTCAATAAGGAAATTAAGAAGAAAGTACAAAAAATTCTTGAAGACATGAAAATAGAAATACCTATGAGATAGAGCAAAAGAAGTACTAAGAGGGAAGATTATACCAATAAACACCTATATAAAAAATTACAATATTTAAAATAAACAACCTAACAATACATCTTAAGAAACTAGAAAAGCAAGAACAAACCAAATTCAAAATTTGTAGAAGAAAAAAATAAAGATCGAAGTAGAACTAAACAAAAAGACTAAAAAATTACAAAAAGTCAACAAAATGAAACATTAGTTTTCTGAAAAGATAAACTAAAACGACAATTAGACTAAGAAAAAATAAAGAAAACCTCAATAAATAAAACCAGAAACAAAAAAAGGAGACATTACAACTGATACCACATAAATACAAAGGATCATTAGAAACTGTTATGAACAACTATACACCACCACAGTGGGTAATCTAGAGGAAACATATAAATTCCTGGAAAACTTACAACCTGCCAAAATTGAACCAAGAAGAAATAGAAAATCTGAACAGACCAATTATAAGTAACAAGACTGAATCAGAAATAAAAAGTCTCCCAAAAAGAAAACAACAACAAGGCCCAGGACAGAGAGTTTTACTGCTGAATTCAACCAAACTTTTAAAGACCAACTAAACCAATTATTTTTAAATTATTCCAAAAACAAAAAAAGTAGACCATTCTTCCTAATTCACTTTATGACTACAGCATCACCCTGATGCCAAAATGAAACATAGACACAAAACAACAACAAACTACAGGCCAATATCACTGATGAATAAGGGTGTAAAAATCCTCTACCAAATACTAGCAAAGCAAATTCAACATCACATTAAAAAGATAATTCACCATGATCAAGTGGGATTTATCCCAGGGTTGCAAAGATGGTTCATATATGCAAATCAATAAATGTGACATAATACGTCAATAGAATAAAGGAAAAAGTCTTATGATCATCACAATAGAAACCAAAATAAAGCATTTCATAAAACTTCATCCTGAAATTTCTTCATCATAAAATCTCTCAAAAATTAGATATAGAATTAGATATACCCCTACACAATAAAGGCCATTTATGACAAACCCACAGCTAACAGTATACTGAACAGAGAAAAGCTTAAAGCATTTTCTACAAGAACTGGAATAGGACAAGTATGCCCACCTTTACCACTCTTATTCAACATACTACTAGAAGACCTAGGCAGAGCAGTTTGGCAACAGGATGAAATAAAGGGCATCCAAATTGGAAAAGCGGATGTCAACTTATCCCTCCTTGTAAATGAGATAATCATTTTTTTTCTGAGATTTTCTTTTATTATTATTATACTTTAGGTTTTAGGGTACATGTGCATAATGTGCAGGTTTGTTACATATGTATCCATGTGCCATGTTGGTTTGCTGCACCCATTAACTCGTCATTTAGCATTAGGTAAATCTCCTAATGCTGTCCCTCCCCCCTACCCCCACCCCACAACTGTCCCTGGAGTGTGATGTTCCCCTTCCTGTGTCCATGAGTTCTCATTGTTCAATTCCCACCTATGAGTGAGAACATGCGGTGTTTGGTTTTTTGTCCTTGTGATAGTTTACTGAGAATGATGTTTTCCAGTTTCATCCATGTCCCTACAAAGGACATGAACTCATCATTTTTTATGGCTGCATAGTATTCCATAGTGTATATGTGCCACATTTTCTTAATCCAGTCTATCGTTGTTGGACATTTGGGTTGGTTCCAAGTCTTTGCTATTGTGAATAGTGCCGCAATAAACATACGTGTGCATGTGTCTTTAGAGCAGCATGATTTATAGTCCTTTGGGTATATACCCAGTAATGGGATGGCTGGGTCAAATGGTATTTCTAGTTCGAGATCCCTGAGGAATCGCCACACTGACTTCCACAATGGTTGAACTAGTTTACAGTCCCATCAACAGTGTAAAAGTGTTCCTATTTCTCCACATCCTCTCCAGCACCTGTTGTTTCCTGACTTTTTAATGATGGCCATTCTGACTGGTGTGAGATGGTATCTCACTGTGGTTTTGATTTGCATTTCTCTGATGGCCAGTGATGATGCGCATTTTTTCATGTGTTTTTTGGCTGAATAAATGTCTTCTTTTGAGAAGTGTCTGTTCATGTCTTTTGCCCACTTTTTGATGGGGTTGTTTGTTTTTTTCTTGTAAATTTGTTGGAGTTCATTGTAGATTTTGGATATTAGCCCTTTGTCAGATGAGTAGGTTGCAAAAACTTTCTCCCATTCTGTAGGTTGCCTGTTCACTCTGATGGCAGTTTCTTTTGCTGTGCAGAAGCTCTTTAGTTTAATGAGATCCCATTTGTCAATTTTGGCTTTTGTTGCCATTGTTTTGGTGTTTTAGACATGAAGTCCTTGCCCATGCCTGTGTCCTGAATGGTATTGCCTAGGTTTTCTTGTAGGATTTTAATGGTTTTAGGTCTAACATTTAAGTCTTTAATCCATCTTGAATTAATTTTTGTATAAGGTGTAAGGCAGGGATCCAGTTTCAGCTTTCTACATATGGCTAGCCAGTTTTCCCAGCACCATTTATTAAATAGGGAATCCTTTCCCCATTGCTTGTTTTTGTCAGGTTTGTCAAAGATCAGATAGTTGTAGAAATGTGGCATCATTTCTGAGGGGTCTGTTCTGTTCCATTGATCTATGTCTCTGTTGTGGTACCAGTACATGCTGTTTTGGTTACTGTAGCCTTGTAGTATAGTTTGAAGTCAGGTAGCGTGATGCCTCCAGCTTTGTTCTTTTGGCTTAGGATTGACTTGGCAATACAGGCTCTTTTTTGGTTCCATATGAACTTTAAAGTAGTTTTTTCCAATTCTGTGAAGAAAGTCATTGGTAGCTTGATGGGGATGGCATTGAATCTATAAATTACCTTGGGTAGTATGGCCATTTTCATGATATTGATTCTTCCAACCCAAGAGCATGGAATGTTCTTCCATTTGCTTGTATCCTCTTTTATTTCATTGAGCAGTGGTTTGTAGTTCTCCTTGAAGAGGTCCTTCACGTCCCTTGTAAGTTGGATTCCTAGGTATTTTATTCTCTTTGAAGCAATTGTGAATGGGAGTTCACTCATGATTTGGCTCTCTGTTTGTCTGTGATTGGTGTACAAGAATGCTTGTGATTTTTGTACATTGATTTTGTATCCTGAGACTTTGCTGAAGTTGCTATCAGCTTCAGGATATTTTGGGCTGAGACGATGGGGTTTTCTAGATATACAATCATGTCATCTGCAAACAGGGACAATTTGACTTCCTCTTTTCCTAATTGAATACCCTTTATTTCCTTCTCCTACCTGATTGCTCTGGCCAGAACTTCCAGCACTATGTTGAATAGGAGTGGTGAGAGAGGGCATCCCTGTCTTGTGCCAGTTTTCAAAGGGAATGCTTCCAGTTTTTGCCCATTCAGTACGATATTGGCTGTGGGTTTGTCATAGATAGCTCTTATTATTTTGAGATACGTCCCATCAATACCTAATTTATTGAGAGTTTTTAGCATGAAGAGTTGTTGAATTTTGTCAAAGGCCTTTTCTGCATCTATTGAGATAATCATGTGGTTTTTGTCTTTGGTTCTGTTTATATGCTCGATTACATTTATTGATTTGCATATGTTGAACCAGCCTTGCATCCCAGGGATGAAGCCCACTTGATCATGGTGGATAAGCTTTTTGATGTGCTGCTGGATTCGGTTTGCCAGTATTTTATTGAGGATTTTTGCATCAATGTTCATCAAGGATATTGGTCTGAAATTCTCTTTTTTGGTTATGTCTCTGCCAGGCTTTGGTATCAGGACGATGCTGGTTTCATAAAATGTGTTAGGGAGGATTCCCTCTTTTTCTATCGATTGGAATAGTTTCAGAAGGAATGGTACCAGTTCCTCCTTGTACCTCTGGTAGAATTCAGCTGTGAATCCGTCAGGTCCTGGACTCTTTTTGGTTGGTAAGCTATTGATTATTGCCACAATTTCAGAACCTGTTATTGGTCTATTCAGAGATTCAACTTCTTCCTCGTTTAGTCTCGGGAGGGTGTATTTGTCGAGGAATTTATCCATTTCTTCTAGATTTTCTAGTTTATTTGCATAGAGGTGTTTGTAGTATTCTCTGATGGTAGATTGTATTTCTGTGGGATCGGTGGTGATATCCCCTTTTTCATTTTTTATTGCATCTATTTGATTCTTCTCCCTTTTCTTCTTTATTAGTCTTGCTAGCGGTCCATCAATTTTGTTGATCTTTTCAAAAAACCAGCTCCTGGATTCATTAATTTTTTGAAGGTTTTTTTGTGTCTCTATTTCCTTCAGTTCTGCTCTGATTTTAGTTATTTCTAGCCTTCTGCTAGCTTTTGAATGTATTTGCTCTTGCTTTTCTAGTTCTTTTAATTGTGATGTTAGGGTGTCAATTTTGGATCTTTCCTGCTTTCTCATGTGGGCATTTAGTGCTATAAATTTCCCTCTACACACTGCTTTGAATGTGGCCCAGAGATTCTGGCATGCTGTGTCTTTGTTCTCGTTGGTTTCAAAGAACATTTTTATTTCTGCCTTCATTTCATTATGTACCTAATAGTCATTCAGGAGCAGGTTGTTCAGTTTCCATGTAATTGAGCGGTTTTGAGTGAGTTTCTTAATCCTGAGTTCTAGTTTGATTGCACTGTGGTCTGAGAGACAGTTTGTTATAATTTCTGTTCTTTTACATTTGCTCAGGAGAGCTTTACTTCCAACTATGTGGTCAATTTTTGAATAGGTGTGGTGTAGTGCTGAAAAAAATGTATATTCTGTTGATTCGGGGTGGAGAGTTCTGTAGATGTCTATTAGGTCCACTTTGTGCAGAGCTGAGTTCAATTCCTGGATATCCTTGTTAACTTTCTGTCTCGTTGATCTGTCTAATGTTGACAGTGGGGTGTTAAAATCTCCCATTATTATTGTGTGGGAGTTTAAGTCCCTTTGTAGGTCACTCAGGACTTGGTTTATGAATCTGGCTGCTCCTGTGTTGGGTGCATATATATTTAGGATAGTTAGCTCTTCTTGTTGAATTGATCCCTTTACCATTATGTAATGGCCTTCTTTGTCTCTTTTGATCTTTGTTGGTTTAAAGTCTATTTTACCAGAGATTAGGATTGCAACCCCTGCCTTTTTTTGTTTTCCATTTGCTTGATAGATCTTCCTCCATCCCTTTATTTTGAGTCTATGTGTGTCTCTGCACGTGAGATGGGTTTCCTGAATACAGCACACTGATGGGTCCTGACTCCTTATCCAGTTTGCCAGTCTGTGTCTTTTAATTGGAGAATTTAGCCCATTTACATTTAAAGTTAATATTGTTATGTGTGAATTTGATCCTCTCATTATGATGTTAGTTGGTTATTTTGCTCATTAGTTGATGCAGTTTCTTCCTAGCCTCAATGGTCTTTACAATTTGGCATGTTTTTGCAGTGCCTGGTACTGGTTGTTCCTTTCCATGTTTAGTGCTTCCTTCAGGAGATAATCTTACATATAGAAAAACCTAAAGACTTCACCAAAAACTCTTATGACTAATAAATGAGTTTAATAAAGTTGCAGGATATAAAAATTAACATACAAAAAAATCAGCAGCATTCCTATTTACCAAAAACAAGCTAGCTGAAAAGGAACTGGAGAAGGCAATCCCATTTATAATAGCTTAAATAAAATAATAAAATACTTAGGAATAAATTTAACCAACGAGGTGAATAATCTCTACAATTAAAACTGCAAAACACTGATGAAAAAAATTGAAGAGGACATAAAAATCAAAAGACATGCCATGCTCATGGATTAGAAAAGTTAATATTGTCAAAATGACCATACAACGCAAAGCAATTTATAGGTTCAATGTAATCCCTATTAAAAATTGCAATTACATTTTTCTTCAAATAAATAGGGAAAAATGCTAAAATTTGTATTGAACCACAAACAAATACAAGTAGTCAAAGTAATACTGAGCAAAGGGAGGAATCACACTATGTAACTTCCAAGTATATCACAAAGCAATAGTAACCAAAACAGCATAGCATGGCTATAAAAACTGACACATAGACAAATAGACCAGAATAGAGAACCCTGAAACAAATCTATGTATTTTACACTGGGGAAAAGACACCCTCTATAATAAATGGTGTTGAGAAAACTGGATATTCATATGCAGAGGAATAAAACCAGATTCCCATCTTTCACCAGATCCAAAAATTGACACAAAATGTATTAACAACTTAAATGTAAGACCCAAAACTATAAAACTACTAGAAAAAACAGAGGGGGATTTCTTTGGGACTCTGGTCTGAGCAAAGATTTTTATGGATAAGGTTACAAAGGCACAGGTACCAAAAAAAAAAAAAACGGACAAACAAGACTATATGAAACTTTTAAAAAGCTTTTGCTCAGTGAAGAAAACAATCACAGAGTGAAGAGACAA
This sequence comes from Hylobates moloch, assembly GCF_009828535.3. Lineage (NCBI taxonomy): Eukaryota > Metazoa > Chordata > Mammalia > Primates > Hylobatidae > Hylobates > Hylobates moloch. Next base: position 154,612,119 of record NW_026652276.1, on the reverse strand, counting down.
TCTGTAGATTGGGAGAAAATTTCTACAAACTATTTATCTGACAAGGGCCTTTTACCTAGAATATACAAGGATCTCAAACAACTTAACAGCAATAACAATAATAGTAATAATCCCATTAAGAGGTGGAAGGAATCTGAAAGACGTTTCTCAAAAGAAGAAATACAAATGGCCAAAAAGTATATAAAAAATGTTCAGTGTCAATAATCATCAGGGAAATGAAAATCAAAACCACAATAAGATATCATCTCATCCCAATTAGAATGGCTATTATCAAAAAGACAAAAAATAAGAAATACTGGCTAGGATGCAGAGGAAAGGGAATTCATACATTGTTGGAAGGAATGTTAGTTAGTACAACTATTATGAAAAACAGTACGGAGGTTCCTCAAAAAACTAAAAATAGAAATATCACATAATCCAGCAATCCTATTACTGAGCATTTAGCCAAAGGAAAGGAAATTTGTGTATCAAAGTGACATCTTCACCCCCATGTTTATAATAGCACTATTCACAATAGCCAAGATGTGATATCAACCTAAATGTCCATCAATAGATGAGTGGATAAAATAATTATGGTATATATACACAATGGAATACTATTCAACCATAAAAAGAAATGGGACATTGTCATTTTTTGCAACATGGATGAACCTGAAGGGCATTATGTTAAATTAGTCAAGCACAGAAATATCAATACCACATTCTCACTTATATATGGAAGCTAAAAAATTGACCTCATGGAAGAAAAGAGTAGAATTGTGGTTTTCAGAGGCTGAGAAGTTAGGGATGAGTAAGGCAAAGAGAGAAGTTGGTTAACTGATACAAAATGACAGCTAGATATAATACATAAGTTATGTTCTATAGCACTATAGTGTGAATAGAGCTAACAATAATTTATTGTATTATGTTCAAAAAGCTGGAATGGAGAATTATGAATATTTCCAATACAAAGAAATGATAGATGTTTTAGGTGATGGTTATACTAATTATTCTGATTTAATCACTGCATATTTCATACATGCATCAAAATACCATTCTGCATCCTATAAATATGTAAAATTATTATGGTAACTAAAGATAAAGTGAAGAAAACAAAAAATGCAAAAAAGCAATCAAAATCATGTAAATACAATTTTTAAAGAATTTTGATGACTTCATTATTATTTTTGATTTGTGGGACTATATATTTCAAAGCAATTTCAATGTACCTTCTAGATCTTATATAGACACCTATGATCTGAACTTAAAGTTTTAGAACATTTCTACCTATAATAGGTTTTTGGATATTTAAATTTTGTTTTTTTTCTAGGTTTGAGGTCAGCGAAGAAAATTGACATTGTAAATTAATCATAGGCATCATGGCCTAATTAATCTTCTTGACTGTGAACTCTTGTGTGTCAAGAGTCAATCCACAGGACACTGCATCCTGAATATATTAACTTCTCAATTGTTCATATATTAAAATAAAAGATTTTCATCAGATTTCTCCTTAGCTGAACTTCCAATTCATGTCTTATCGGGCTTTTGTTTTGGGTTTTCCGTAAATCATGGCAAACCCAACGTGGCACAAGATTGTTTTTTGAAAAAAATTATTATTGCTTACCCTGGGTACAGTTATACATACAGGATATATATATATACTGTATATATATAGGATATATATATATATCCTATATATATAGGATATATATATAGGATATATATATACAGTATATATAGGATATATATATACAGTATATATATAGGATATATATATACAGTATATATATAGGATATATATACAGTATATATAGGATATATATATACACAGTATATATATATAGGATATATATATACACACACACATATCCTATATATACAGTATATATATAGGATATATATACATATCCCTGTTTAAAAAATCCCTTTAAGTATACAACTCTACCTTATGCATTTAGGTAGAAACAAAAACAATTGTCCGTAACACTGAACTTTTTCTTTTAGACTAGACCCTGTTTATAATTAAACATATTCTACATAATATAAACTAGTTCAATATAAAGACAGTTTGTCAGAAAGCAACAAAGCCAATCTGAGACAATGTAACAGATAAATGGTTGGTTAACCTCCCAAGGGTAAGATGATGAAATCACTTAGTGAGGCTGGGTCCCTTCCAGTTTTCTTATGCTATGTCTCTTTAAAATGTATGTACATGAAGAATACATGTATTCTTTAAAATATATGTACATGAAGAAATACATGTACATGCTATGTCTCTTTAAAATACATGTACATGAAGAATATTTTAAACCAAAATGGATGCAGACATATTTTATAAATATTACAGCACCCTAGTTCTTAATGTGTTCCTCATCAGAATTTGAATAGTGAGAATGTAATCCTACACATTTAAAAAATTAAATAAATAAAAGGAAGCTATCCTTTATGAATAATACCATGAAATTGAGTCTGAGTTAGATTTCCAAAATATGGAAAAATGAGGTTTCTTTTTGCCTATCATTACTATGATGACAATTATGAATTGATCTATAATGAATATTAATTAAATGAATATTAAGTAATGACACTGATGAAACATTTATTGAGAGCTGACAATGTGCTTTATCCCTGCTCTTTCAACAAAAAAGAACGTTGCATAGGTACAAACCTTTGGTAGATGACATAGGATTTCAAGAAAATAGATGACTTCAGTAACTTTGCTTAAAGGTTAAAGAGGTAAATTTAAAAGAAGGGTGAAACAGCCATAATGATGTGAAATAAAAGCTGAAGCTCAGTGAAGTAAGATACATCCTTAGTTAGTTATATGTTCACACCTCCCAACCAGACTCTGCATTTCTGGAAGTTTTATAACTAGCCTAGGAATAATATTACAGAGAATTCAAAATTCAAATTTCAGAATCACAGAAGATTTGAATATCTCCCACCCTCCTTGAATTAGCTGATGTGTAGCATTGGGATTGTCATTATTAACTCTTGCTGATAAAAGTCAGATGAAAAAATATACAGAAAGTTTCCACACTACTGGAGCTGTGAGAAAGAGACACAAACCAACCATACTTCTACTTCCTAACAAACTTTCTGACATTGCTGAGAAATAATGACTTAAACACATGCTCTAAGGAAAGATTTAACACACTCTATGCTATTTAAGACTTAATCACCATATTTACAATGCATAATTTAGTAGAATTCTTAAAATTGTGGAAGAGCAAGCAAGATCGGAAGAAGAGGAGAAGTTAATATGACATATGGTTTTCTGAGGGTGTTATAGGTAGAGATACGTAGATTGCTGCTTCAGCAACATCACAACTTAGCCAAGTTTTCAGAGTTACAGTGAAGAAAAAAGAGATGCAGAACTGGGACCATTTTAAGTTTCAGCAACATGGACGGAACTGGAGGTCACTATGATAGGTGAAATAAGCTAAGCACAGAAAGATTAATATTACATGTTCTCATTCATATGTGGGAGTTAAAAAGTTAATTACATGCAGGTAGAGAGTAGAATGATGGTTATCAGAGGATGGGAAGAGTTTGCATGTTTGTGGAGTAGGGGGATAAAGAGAGGTTGGTTAATGGATACAAACACGTGGTTAGATAGAAGAAATAAATTTTAATGTTCAATAGTAGAGTAGGATGACAATAGTTTCACACATTGTATGTTTCAAAATAGCTAGAAGAGAGGACTTCCCAACATAAAGAAATAATAAAATACTCAAGGTGATGTATACCCTAAATACCCTGACCTGATCATTACACATTTTATGCATGTAACAAAATATTACATGCACCCCATAAATATGTACAAATATTATGTATGATAAAGAATAAAATTTATAATTTTTTATATTTATAATTTTAATAAATATGATTTAAAAAATTGTTTATAAGAGTAAAACAGGATTAATTAATTTTAAAACTAAAGAATATTTTTTAAATATACATTTTTTTCTTTTTTTTTTTGAGTCGGAATCTCGCTCTGTCACCCAGGCTGGAGTGCAGTGGGGCGATCTCGGCTCACTGCAAGCTCCACCTCCCGGGTTCAACGCCATTCTCCTGCCTCAGCCTCTCCGAGTAGCTGGGACTACAAGCGCCCGCCACCACGCCCGGCTAATTTTTTGTATTTTTAGTAGAGACGGGGTTTCACCGTGGTCTCAATCTCTTGACCTCGTGATCCGCCCGCCTTGGCCTCCCAAAGTGCTGGGATGATAAGCGTGAGCCACCGCACCCGGCCTAATATACATTTTTTCAAATAGTTTTGTTGTCCTTTCTGTGAACTAACAAGCTTCATAATTTATCTTGATGGTATTTTTATTTATTCTTGTTTTTTAAATTTTACTTTAAAGTTCTGGGATACATGCGAAGAATGTGCAGGTTTGTTACACAGGTATACATGTGCCATGGTGGTTTGCTGCACCCATCAACCCATCATTTAGGTTTCAAGCCCCACATGCATTAGGTATTTGTCCTAATGTTCTCCCTCCCCTAACCCCCTACCCCTCGACAGGCCCTGGTGTGTGATGTTCCCTTCCCTGTGCCCATGTGTTCTCATTGTATTAACTGTATTCTTAAAGGTTCATCAGATATTATAACAAGAGAGTGTATTCCAGGAAGAACACACCATAACTGGTCTAAAGGGCTACGGTGCTGAACATATTCATTATTTCACATCCTATCATTTCCTGCTAATGGATAGTAATAATATGGTTAAGTTCAAAAGTGAGATAAAGAATCATCTAAAAATGATTTTAAAATTTTAAATAATTTTCTATTCTAAGACAAATGTTCTGTTTTAGGAAATATTTAATCATTATTTTCTTCATTAGGAATGGGGTTATAGTACAGAAAGAATTACACAACTGTAAAAGCTGACTCATTTGTAGGACAAAATAACACAGTATGGGAAAAATGATCCTTTGCACTTCTGAGTAGAGAACAGCCAGAAGAAACCATTCTTCATAAAGATGTTTACTATCATGTTACTTATAATAACAAAATGAGGAATTGAAAAGATGCTAGACAAAAACAGTTTCAACTAAAATATGACATCTTTACTTAATGAGACTATGCAGGCATTAATAGTGATGTCCCATAGTATATGGAAATACATAAACATTTAATGATATCAAGTTAAGTGTTAAAATATAATGCCACATGGTATAGTCAGGTTAACTTTAAAAAGGTGAAAAAAACCTAAAAATCAGGAAGGTAATTTTAATAGTGTTCCTATTTATATATTAATTATGATTCTTCTTGTATAACTGTATCACAGGTTTTTAAATGTTTAAATTCTTTTTCTTTATTGTTTTAAAATTTTGTATGAGTACATAGTTATGGTATGATAAAATGTTAAAATTCACTTTTCAAATTACAGCATAACACTTATAATCGTAATATTAGATGATATCATCTTAGCACTCATCATCAGCTATGCATAGTTGTAAGCAATTTTCATGAATTAACCCATTTGATTTTATTTACAAATGGAATACAGAGGGACAAAATGTTAATAGCTTGCTTCATATCACAAAACTAGTGAAAAACCCAGGATTAAAATGCAAATGGTATACTGCCAGAGTTCTAAGGTGACTGAACCAATTTACTCTCTCACCTGCAATGGATGAACAATTTGGCTGCATCTTAACAAAGCTTAGGCTTTTAAATGTGCTTTTATCATTCTCTTCAGTGTCTAGTGTTATCTCCTGATACTTAATATCAATTTTCTTGATAAGTAATGATGATGAGTGCATATTCATATGTTTATAGGTGGTTTATAAATAGACTTAGTTCAAATGCCTGTTTAGGTCTCTTGCCCTTTTCAACTGAATTGTTTATTATTGATGTATATCAATTCTTTTTATATTTCACATACAAGTCATTTGTCACCATTTTGAAACTACTGGATGGAAACGACTTGCCCACAGATCAGTTCATGTTAGAACTCTGGACTCTAGTCTTCTACACTTTCTGGCTATCATTATTCTCTTTTCTTTCTTTCTCTTTTTTCTTTTCTTTCCTTCTCTTCTTTCTTTTCTTTTCCCTTCCTTCCTTCCTTCCCTCCTTCCTGCTCCCATCCCCTCCCCTCTCCTCCTTCCTTCCTTCCTGCCTTCCTGCCTTCTTTGCTGCCTTCCTTCCTTCCTTCTTTCCTCCCTTCCTTCCTTCCTTCCTTCTTTCCTCCCTTCCTTTCTCTCTCTCATAAATCTTCCACACTTCTCTTCTTTTCTAAAACTTTTCACTGGGCTCTCTGGAACCAGTGTGCAAAAAAACAAATTATCCTTTTCTTCTCTAAATGATTGCCACTTTTGCTAATAACACTTCTGAAAAGGGGCAGCTCGCTCTCTCAATCCTTACAAGTGCTATAGTTTTAAGGGCAATCTCTTGGCCTTCCATCAAAATTACCATTTGTCCGGCTCCAAAGTAGAATCTCTTTACACTTGAGGTTCATGAAATCTAATAGTTCTCCTCTCTACCCTTATTCATTACTGTCAAGTAATAACTATTTTTAAGACTCTGCAACTATCCTGGGTTGTTTTAAGGATAATATCCAATAAACCATTCTCAGAGTTCCCTACTTTCTAACATCTAATGAACTTCCCCTGAACATCAGTTAAGCCACCCAGATTCATGGCTGCATATTGGATCTTACTATCATCTGAAAATAATCTATTTTGAAATCACGTCAAATCCTAATATTCTACTCTCTGCTACAGTCTTATCTCCCGGTTGCCTGATTTTCTCTCTCTGTTGGTGTCTCTTGACTATTCACATTGCAATCTCCCGGTGATACTCTCATATCTCTTCTGCTCCCTGCTTTACATTTACTTTACACCACATTGCTAGCAAAGCTGTCTTTCTACAACACAAAGTTAATCATTTAAGCTCATATTTATATTGGATAAAGCCAATCTCCTTGACAAGACAGGCCAGGAAGCCATTAGCTTGGACCTTGTATTTTCTCCCTCTCCAGCCTCACACACCCTTTGAAAAATATTTTGGAGTTTCATGATCACACTATGTACTCTCTTGTCACTGAGACTATTTATATAAACATCACTTTACATTTTCCTTCAAAATACCTATTTATGCTCAGGCATCTTTCTTTAAGAAAAAGTTTAATTTACTGTTTACCCTTGGGATGGATTAAGATTCCCACCTCTAGAGCCGCTGTAAGTGAGTATTTATCACACCATAATATTTAACCTATTTGGATGCGTCATCTAATTTACTCTGAATTGCAGGAGAGAAGAGAACTGCTCTTATCTGGATTTTTAGCTCCAGTGTCTTTAGTAAAAATTAATGGGAAGAAAAGAAAGAAGGAAGGAAAGAAGGCAGGAAGAAAAGAGGAAAGAGAGGAACAATAAACAATAGGAAGCTAGCACTGCAGATATTGTGTATAAAAATAATGCAATGATCTTAAAGGTACCTTTAAGAAATAAAAATAACAATTCGTATAAAACAATGGTTACTTATGTATCATACAACTTCAACTTTAAATAATCAGCATATTAACACTATGTCATTCATAATTCCAATTTATCAACATAAAATATTGATATTGACATGTAAAAAATGGCTAGGTAATTAACCCCTTTATTAGAGAATTAAGAACCTTGCTCTTCAAGATTGATCATGTTATTGGCAAGAACGTGGATGGAGCTAGAGGCCATTTTCCTTAGGAAACCAATGTAGGAACAGAAAACCAAATACCACATGTTCTCACTTATAAGTGAGAGCTTGATGATGAGAACACATGGACAGATAGAGGGCAACAACGACAGAGGGCGGAGGGTGGGAGGAGGAAGAGGATGAGGAAACATAAGTAATGCATAGTAGGCTTAGTACCTGGGTGATGAAATAATCTGTACAACAAGCCCCCATGACAAAAGTTTACCTATATAGGAAACCTGTACATGCACCCTTGAACCTAAAAGTTAAATTAAAATAAAGAATATTGTTTTTAAATTATAACACAAAATGTGTACCTACAGAAAACAAAACTAAATCATGGAGGTGAATACAACAGAAATGATTTTTGTGATAATCTGCTGATCTTACTCTTCAAAGTTTAAAATGTGATTTTCTCATGAGATATCTCAAGTCTTCTTTTGTTGATGGTGGCAGAATTAATTGAATAAAAGCCCCTCCAAAACTGAAAAATAATTACATAAATATGTGCACTCTTAAAGAGCCACTTTACCTCATCATAAAAATTATATAAAACTTAGAATGAATGTAAAACTACAATAAAATTCTAGAGAAACTGATCAGATTTGTAGCCTCCTATATGAGATTACGCTAAAATCAAAGAGATTCTATAGGCCTATTTCATCGATTTCTGTGACCTCACAAATTTACGTACTACCCAAAATAATTTCAAAAGTATGAACTTAAGCCATTACAGAGAAACAGAAGAGAAATTTAAGAATAGAATAAAGTTATATAATAGCATATACAAACAAATAACATGCATTCCAACATCATAGTTCAATGTTAGTATAAATTTAATTCTAAGCTTAAATACAAAAAAAACCCATGATGGTAATCACACATGAAGTCTAAGAGATAACATCATGATAAACAGAACTGAGAAGAACTTTTGTCAGGTAATGAAGGACATTTCCAACATATCTTTTTTTGTTAAAATAGGGAGTTTTATATGATTAATTTTAAAAAATCCCTTTCAATGCAGGCTGATGACATAATTGTTGAAGCCCAATTTAATTTAAGCGAAACTGCGAAGGGCTAAAACAACATAGACTACATCTGTCTTGAGTTAGGGGTAAATTAGAACATAGAAGAGTGAGTGGCTTGCATATGGCCTCATTAGGCCATATTCCATATGAGATTATTAAAATTTATTTGCAATGTCACTTTGTTTTGGATTGGCCGGCTGAGATTTCAGTGTGTTATCTGCAGCAAGAACCAAGAATACATTTTTTAATAGATTCTGTTAAAGGCAGAACATCTGTTTTGACAATCAATTGGGAAGGGTTAATGGCCTTTTATAAATTAAGCAGCTTATCATGAGTCTCAATGAGTTGGGATTCATCCTACATTTTTTTGGAAGTACAATAAGGGGAGGATTTAAAGAAATCTACCTTTGTAAACAGTTTCTGACCTCTTTTCAATATGGCAGTAAATGAACTATAGCTATAATTGTTACCAGAACTTTTTTTTTAAAAAAAAGCATTCTAAGTACCTAAACACAGTCATGGAAAAATCTTGACTAAATCCCACATTAAATAAATTCTAAGTAATATAGGTTTTTGATAGTACTTTCAAAAGGTACTAGAAGCCAATTGCAACCTCAGAAAACTAATTATATCTGATGTAGGGAATCATTGTTTAATTTTTATTTGAATGAAAAAATCATATGATAATGATTTTAATTTTAGAGTAGTTGATTTTAACCAATTTTTATGGCAATAGCCATTATCAAGGCCAATTACCTGCGAAAGCCATTTATAGTGCATGCTTATAAAAAGCATTTCATCAGTGCAGAGGAGATGCTTACCTTGCTAATCTCTGGAAATGGTGAGCATATATCTACTGAATCATTAACCTACAGCTTATAACAACTGTTGGGGAGGAATGGGAAGGCCGAGAAGGGTGGTACAATTTTTTTTTAATGACCCTGGAGAAGGTGTTCTAAAATATGAGAAGACAATGGCTATGGATCTTGACCTTGTGGTATGTCATTAAGATACAAGGCTATGTGAGCTTCAACCAGAAATTAAGGATCCACGCTGTATTTATAGAGGTCATTCAATAACCAATTCCTAACTACAGAGTCAAAGACTAAGGAAAAAATAAAACTAGGCATCTTAAGTTCTCTAATATTTTCTATAATGTGATAGAGATAATATCAATATCCACTTTGTATTAACTGAATCTGAACCTCATCTGCTCCTCTTAGAGAAGATTAGCATGAGAAACTGGGGCATACAATTTCTTAAAGAGGAAACTGGTATTACATAATAAAAAAACAAAACAACACGATATATGTGAGGACTAACGATTTGCTTTAAATGAAGGGCTACAGGTCATGCAGTGTGAAATTATTCCGGGAAAGTTACTGGAAGTTCACAGACTGAAAAGGCTCAGAGCCTATCAGCTGGAGCAGATTAAGCAATTTTGTGGGCAGAACAGTTTCATTAATTTGTTTGAAGTATGATCATTTAAATAGCTAATGCGTACAATTGTCAATATTTTTATTCCATGACGAGAAAGTAACCTTTTAATTCTGACTTAGCGAGGTGGGCAAAATTTTAAAGCGAAGTGATTTAGATTGATTTACTAACACATACGAGACCCCCAAAGGCTTGAGAGAACAGGTGTACTTAAAGAATTACAAGCAGTTCAATTATCCTTGATTTCTAGTGCATAAGGTACTATATGAGGGAATGAGTAGGTTGATCCAGTTAAAGACCCCTGTTTACTGTAATAGAGTGTTTGGGATTCAAATAGGGAATCACCAAAAATATTTTATGAGTGAGAGAGACTTATGATATTTGCATTTTTTGAAAGTTGACCCAGGAAGCAGGTTGGGGTGTACAGAAAGGAGGTAGTTCACAAGAATGCTACTGGGACAATCCTAGAATAAAATTTGTGAGGCTGGTATACAAGACAGTCACAGTTGGGCTGAAGTAAAGAGACAGGATTAAGAACATTAGAATAGAATGAGTAATCTTATATTCCAGATGAGAAATCAAAAATGCTACTTAGGTTTCTAGTTTGGGAAAGTTGGGGTGTGAAGGTTTCAGTAGCTGAGATACAACAGATAAAATCTCTCTATTGGGATTTGGAGAAAATCTCAGAGCACAGCTCTGGAGTGATAACCACTCGGGCTCCACTTCTAAATTGCCATGTACTACTCATGGGACACTGGGAAATTTACTTAACCTCTTTGTTTCTCAGTTTCCTCATATGTGAAATGGGAACAATTATAATATTTATCTTATGCTGTCACTGTGAAAACAAAATGAATTCATATATTGTGTTACTTATAACCATACCCCTTCATAATCTCAATTCCTACCTCACCCACTCTCAACCTGACACCATTAACCTTGATTCCATCAACCTTTGACTTCACTGTAATTTACAATGTACTGTTTCTAAAATCTATTACTGTACCTCATATTTAATGTCCTTACTTCCCTCATTTCCAGCTTAAATTCCATGATTAAGCCTTACAATTACTCCTTCGCATATATTCTCAACTCTCTGGCTGCCCTCTCTGTACATCACATTTGCCAAAAGACACAGTCACATGAAGACTGGGCTATGCCTATTCCATTCATAAAGCTGGAATGTAACTAGATAAATATGACTGAATGTGAGTAGAGAAATATATTCATCCAAGCTGACTGGAATTATATACTAAATGGATGATTATTAACTAGAGGTAGCTGCTCTTTTCTCCTTGAAAATCACGCTGTTGCTTTGATCAATTTTGTTCCCACTTTCCTAGGCGACACAGGCTTCTTACACATCTTGCACCATCCTCACTCTAGCTAATGACCCAGGTTTCTATTTCTTTGAGAAAATAGAAGTATTATATCTTTTTGCCATTGTTTCCCCTTCAACACAGCACAGATTGTTCCTTTTAAAATATAAGTCAGATAATTTCTGGTTCTGGTCAGAATCCTCTAATGGCTTCCTATTTTATTCAGAGTAAAGGCTAAAGATTTTACAATGGCCTAAATTGTCCCACCCAATATAAAAATTGTATTATATCTTTGAACTTCTATTTTTCCTCCTATACACTCAGGAGTGTATTTTTCCTCCTATACACTCCTATACACTCAGCCACTAATCCCCCCAATGCCTTTGAGATCTGTCAAGTGTCTACTGCCTCAGAATCTGTTGGTGAAGTTCTGTCCCCAGATAGCCACAGGGGTGACGCCCTCAAATCACTCAACTCCACTCAACTGTCTCTTCAGCGAATATCTTGACTGCCTCTTTTATCACTGCAGCCCCAACATTTCTTCTTTCTCTGCTTTAATTTTTCCCTTTACATTGAAAACAAAACCAGTACTTATTTATTGTATATATTTAAGGCATATGATTACTGTACAATTAATGTTTTGATATTGTTAAACAGAAATTATCAAAGTCCATTGTTTTGGACTGAGCTCCTATGGGAGGCCCCAATAGATCAGACCAAACCAAAATGTAAACCAAACTTTAGTACAAACAACTTGTACTAAAGTGTCACATAATCAAGCTGAAATTTTAAGGAAGCAAACTGATCCCAGAACACATCAGTTGTTTCTAAAAATGTGAAATTCAAGTCTACCTGACTTGGTATAATAAGGATGTAACCTCTGCTTTAACTCTTTACCCAAAGAGTAACCTGAAGTAACATGATGTTAAACAATCAGCTTTTGTTTTGTATTATTGTGTTTTCTTGTTCCCACCTTACAAAACCCACTGTTTTATGTCTAGTGGGAGCTCTCCTTCTACTCTGCAGAATTGAGGCTGTCCTAATTCATGAATAAATGCCAATTTGATCTATAAATAAATTTGCTGTTATTTTGTTTTCAATAGCGTAAATATTCATAGTGAAATGATTATTATAGTCAAGCAAATTAACATATCCATCTCCTCATATAGTTACCCTTGTGTGTGTGCATGTGTGTGTGTGTGTATGTGTGTTAAGAGCACCTAGCCTCTTGGCAGATTTTCAGTATGTTATACTATATACATACATATATATATATATATATATATATATACACACACACATATTTTTTTTTGAGACAGTGTCTCACTCTGTCACTCAGGCTGGAGTGCAGTGATGCAATCTTGGCTCACTGCAACCTTCGCCTCCTGGGTTCAAGCGATTCCCTTGCCTCAGCCTCCTCAGTAGCTGGGATTACAGGTGCCTGCCACCACATATGGCTAATCTTTTGTATTTTTAGCTGAGATGGGGTTTCACCATGTTGGCCAGGCTGGTCTTGAACTCCTGACCTCAAGTGATCCACCCACCTCGACTTCCCAAAATGCAGGGATTACAGGCGTGAGCCACCATGCCCAGCCATGTTATACAATATTAGCTATAGTCATCATACTGTACATTGGATTTCTACACTTATTCACCTTACATAACTGCAACTTTGTACTCTTTGACCAACATCTCCCCACTCCTCCCCTCTTCATATCTTCAGGAATCAACATTCTACTCTGTTTGTGTATTTTAGTACAACCAGGTACTAAATAATTTATTTATTTTTATTGTTTATTGTCTACATTACCCCTACTGGAATGCAAACTCCATAAAAGTAAAGATTTGTCTTTGCTTTTAATGTTTTCTTTCCTAACTATAATACTGTTTGGCACACACTAAGCATGCAATGAATATTTACTGAATAAATTAAATAATATTTTAGCATAGTCTCTGGGATAGTATATATGCTCAATCAAAAGAGCTATAATTATTGTAGTAGTAAATAATAATATATTGGGTATGTTGCACTTAAAATAATATGGTTCCTGCAGGTGGCAGTTCTAGGTTTGGAATTTAGGAGCATGAGCTGAATATAAATTAACATGGTAATGCAATCAACTGAATAAACAAGATCTTATCGAGAAGAATACTAAGAGAGGAACGCCATGACATAGGAGGGTAGAATCCAGGGATGCACTGACATGGGCGTCTCGACGTTGTGAACCCAGGAAAGATACTGAAAGCAAGTATCCAGAGAAACAGAGAAAGGACCAGGAGTGAGGTATAATGGAAGTCAATGAAAGGTAGACATTTTGGAAGGATGAAATGCTCAATAGTCATCACACACTTCAGAGTAGACAGTACCACAAAAATGGTAAACAGCAAATGCCGAGATACAAATCATTATTAAAACTGTGGGGATATTTAATGATTAGAGATAAATCTTCAGAATAAAAATTGTCTAAAAATAGCAATGAAAGGTTTTTCAAGATTGTTCAAAGACAAGAAAATTCACGTAACACGTGCTCTTTACATTTGATTCTCTCAAAAAAAGAAGTGATAGCATAATAAAAAGAATACACCTTATGTTTGAATTTATATAACTAGAGGTTGACGTAAGTGGGCCAAGGAGGCAGACCCCAGGCTCACTGAATTGAGTGGGGTCTTGCACAGACAGATGGATAGTAGGAAGAAATCACAGATCTCATCTTAGAGTTAAAATCTGAGATCAAAAATGCATCTAAACCAGTCAAATTGCTGTATTTTAAAATAAGAATATAAATAATACAAAAATTCTAGATGTCTTCAAGACACTTAAATGAATAAAAACAACATTTAAATTAACCTAAAATGTAAAGTATTTTTATATGGCTCTCATTTTATTTAATTAATCTTATTTACCATACGATGTCTAATAAACCTTACATGAAGAAAGGAAATTTAGAATTAGTTATTGCTATACTCAGCAATATGGAGGTATTTTATTTTCCTCTATTTTTGTAGTTTGAGAAAATGAAGCATTTTTAATAATTTTGTGAAATAAAGGCATTTAAAATACAACCAGTATTTTACAGATAATTACAAAATGAATCATAAGTGGTACAAAATGAGTAATATGATTAATTTCTAGGTTGACCTTTAGAAAAGTATTTTTCTAACATTTCTTAGTTGTTATAATTTTATTATATCAAATGGAAGTTCCAGCCATTTAATTTCCATGTTGTTTTTCAAAATGAGAAGGGCATCATGGATATAAAATAGTTTGTTTTTTAAAATAACTTTAATTTTCGAAGCAATTTGGGTTTTGAATATGAATATTATTTGAATATCTGCTTCTCTTCCTACCAAGGTTCGTTCTTTTCATAGTTACTTTACTCATGCATTTTCACTTCTATATTTATTGAATTAAGTAATTATTTTGCAGGTAGTTAAATTTATTGTTCAATAAAAAATTTTTTTTAAAAAAACAGCTAATAGCAGTGCATAACTTTCTTCATGGATGTGTCATCATTTTAGGTAGCCTCTAACCTAGATGAGAGCCCTCAACCTTGCAGATATATAATGTGTATCTCCAGCAAAATTGCCCATAAGAATAACTTCATTATTCTGGGAAGCTAGATCTATAAAATATATAAAATGTTGAAGTGTTCTGCCTTTACAATTCCTGGTAAGTACAGCATGACTAAGTGAAAAAACCTGAGTCAGCGTCAGTTCAAGCATACTGTTCTAGAAAGCGTATTTTGACAGAAGGAAAAAGGAAATACAGTGGACAAAGGTGTTCTGTTTCAGAGTAACGACGTATTTTAGATCTATATACTTCTACCTTAATTGATGAAAAATTATCTCTAGAAGCTTTTAATGGTATATGATACTGATAAGTCACAGCAACCCTGAGTTATAGCAGAATGATAAGGAAAAACTCACCAGTACCACTGGACAGATTGTTGTGGGTGGTAAAATATGGTCCTTCAAAGGGCCACAGTCACATTCAGGTTTTAGATGAGAAGCACATTTATTATGCAGCTAGAAAAACAGAAAGGGGGATAGTATCAAATTCTACATGACAACGCCTAACATGGGGGAGATTATATTTCAATTGAGATACAGCAAACACATTAAAAGTACAATAAAGAAATTATAAGAACAAATAAACAGTCATAAAGGAATTTATAATACATTTGTCCTTATATATGTACCTTAAATAAACCATCTAGCAGCTTCTGTGACCCATTCTATACATTTTGTAATTCTCAGAAATGTTTATATTAAAAATGTACTTTAGGTTTTGCACAAAGAACCCTGATTTCTTTGACAAACACAAATTATTGTCCATTACAGTTCTTCCTTTGCTTATCTGATAGCATAATCTTGAAACCACTGTGCCTGTGTATGCTTTTTTTTTTTTTGACCCTCCTGTTTTCTCAAAGTCATTCCAAAGTGCACAGCTCAGTATGGGGCATAATTGATCCCATCATTAGTTTTAACTTTGTAATTCAATATGTAAATGTAACCAGAGATTCATCTCAGTAGGAGCAGGATATAAATAAAAGAAGATGATTATGATTATAAAAATTTATCTGTATATTGTATTTATCAGCTCAACGTTAAGTTAGTATATAATCATACAATGTCTTATTTATTTTTTAATATGTATGAGCCGAAATGAATATTTTTATTAACCTGCTCATAAGTTTACATTAAGGTGTTATAACATGGTGTTTTAAAAAATGATGTTTTAAAACTGAGATGGTAGTTTTTTAAAGAATTACACAGATTTGGTAAAATAATGCTTGCTTGAGGGCATCTAGAGATTTCTCCCTCCTGAACTATGCATTAATTTGATATGAACTCTTCATACTTTAGAAAAAAATATACATTTCAATAAGATAACATGTCATGTTCAAAACAAAAAAGAGCCACATTATTTTTCCATTTTGAATCAAAAGCTACCTCATTTAAGCCTTGGCTGCATTAATTTCCACAATATACATACCTTTGTGAGCAGTTAATTATCAACTAAGCATAGGAGTCTAATGAGTGTTGATTTATTTTTAGTAATAGAACAGTATCAAAGAGGTATTTCTGCGGTCCTAGAATCTAACACTGTTGTCATGCTAACTCCCTGCATTGGAGTTAAGGTGACTTGTACTATAATTAATGCCCATTAGGTTACATTACATGAAATAAAAGCATCTTTACATGTTCATCCATAATTAGCAGCTCTGCTTCTCAGAGGCATATAAACTTCTCTATAAAAAAGTGATTTAATCGTATTAGGCACTACTGGTCTTTGTCAAGAGGCAAGAAGTGTTGAAGATAGAGAAGCAGCTGAATGCACAATAGAACTAAATAAACTCATACTCAGAGCAAATTAAAATGTATAGTTTCCTCAAAATAAAATTAGTGACTGGTTTAAAATGTATTATTAATTTATTGGACCTAGTAACTAACTTTCTTAGAATGTGCCATGGCCATGGATGTTTGGATTTAGAGTTAACAGATTAGCAAGTGTTGGGATGGATCAATTTCCCCCGAAAGATATGCTGAAGTCCTAACTTCTGGGACCTTTGAATGTGAACTTAATTGGAAATAGGGTCTTTCTAGATGTATTTAAGTTAAGATGTTGGTTTAGTTGGACCCTAATCCAATGACTGCTGTCCTTATAAGAAGAGGGGAATCTGGACAGAGAGACAATGGCACAGAGAGAAGTCCATCTGATAACATAGGTCGAGATCTGAGTGATGCACTACAAGACAAAGAATTCCAGGGATTGCTGGCAACCACCAGAAGCTAGGAAGAAGCAGAAAAGGATTCTTCCAGAAAGCCTTCAGAGGGAGAATGACCTGCTGACATTTGGAATTCTAGCCTCCAGAGCTATGAGTGAATACATTCTTGTTGTTTTAGGCACCTATTATATGACATTTTGTTACAGCAGCCCTAGGAAACTAATAAACCCAGTACTATGAAAACTGCACTAAAACCAAAGAGAGATTATGGATCTTAAGACTATGCTGCACTATGGATGCCACACAGAAAGAGCTTTGGCTTTTTAATCTTGGGCAACTTCCTTAAAACTGAGAAAACAGACTCTAAGAACCCTCTACAAAAAACAGATCCAAGATAAAAATCTATTTGTGTTTACAGCAAGAAAGTGTTGAAATATTACTCTCGATTACAGTGTAAAGCTAAACACGTGACTCTGAAGGCCACAGGGGCAGGACATACTGAGTCTTATGCCAACACTGACTACAGATGCAGTCAGAGGCCTCAGCCTCCTCCACGCCTCCATCCATGTGTTTCCAACAATTTGTAACTGATATGGTAAAGGACGACTAAGCTCTCTGTATAGTTATTTGAGGGTTACTGATGTAAGAAAGGATGGCAAAAATAAAATTAATTTAATGATAGTTTGGGGGCATTTAGGCTAGTTTCCCAGATGGAAGGAAAGAATCGAAGACTCAGATAGAATCATGCAATAGATGAGCTTACCAGAGTGTGTGTGAAGGGGCAACTCTATATTGGGATTTGGGAGTTTCAGAGCATAGGTACTGACAATTGATCCCATGAAATTCTGGCCTTTGCAGAGCCAAATAAAGCTAGTATGGGATTTCCCAGTTTGATTGCCACTGTGGTCCAGATCCCTGAGTTGTGTCTAGGTAGTCGTAAGGCACTCCCCCAGACATAGTGGGATCTATAAGTTTAGTAACCATACTATCATCTGTTAAACAGAGTCACACAATGCAAGAAAATTCTCCTAACCAAGAAGTCTGTATTTGATAACATGCAGGAATACCTTATGCTTGTATTAAGACATTATGATGTTGTTTGTAGCCAACAGTGTTAAAACCGAGGGCATCATGTTAGGAGTACGGATCATTTTAAAAGTCATGAATCAAATTTGTATGACAGGTTTAGTTTATGCATCATATTTCTTGGAGATATATTTGAGGAAAAAATATACAATGTGAAAGCCAATGTGAAAAATCCGTATCATTTTCAGGACCACCTATAAAGTGTAAAAGTGAATATCATTTTTGCTGTGAACTTAAAATTGCTCCAAATCATAAAGTCTATTTTAAAAAGCAAAAAATCAACAAAATTATACAATAGAATTCAAAAGCTACAAATTTTTTTCTTTAAGATACTGGTAATATTTTGTTTCCTGATCAGGTACTGCTTACAGAATATTCACGTGGGGAAAATTCATTGGGCTCTGCCCTTTGGATATAAATGCCTTTCTGTATGCACATTTTCCGTCAATGAAAAGCTTTTTATAGTTTGAAAGAATGAATAAGACTTACTATGTGATAGCACAACAGGGTGACTACGGTCAGTAATAATTTAATTGTACATGTTAAAACAACTTAAAGAGGGTAATTGGATTGTTTGTAACTCAAAGGATAAATGCTTGAAAGGATGGATACCCCATTCTCCATGATGTGTTTATTTCACATTGCATGCCTGTATCAAAACATCTCATGTGCCTCATAAATGTATATGCCTACTAAGTACCCATAAAATTAAAAATAAAAAAATTAAATAAGTGAATATTATCAACAATAAACAGTTGCTTAAACTTGTCATCATATTTTGTGGACAAGAATATAAGAAAAAGACACAGCTGAGTCCTTCTCAGTGTAAATAAGATGCTGAAGGCTGACAATTGTTTTAAAGATAACCTATAACCAAATCAGCAAAATCCTAAACACCGAGGTCCTCATCAAGAACAGAAATAAACTAGAGCATTGAAGATGCTGCCTCTTGGGTAAAATAACCAATAGCGCACCAGAGAAAATGAACTGTTTACTATTTAAAATTTAAAAACACATTTTTGTTCCGTTATCTTTGTATTTTTTTCAAGCTAAGGCATAGAAATCCTTAGCTCATTTTTAAACATACACCCAGAAATTCCCATTCATGTTAAGGGATTCAGTGCCATATGTAGGAAAATCATATAATAGCAACCAGCTTTTCCTGGAAGTGGATTAAACACTTGGAAATAATTTCAGAGTTTATGACAACTTCCAGTAGCACCTAATTTAGAGCCAGATCTATGTTTATTAGAAAAAGCTGTCTCAAGATAGAAAGAAAAAGAAAGTGTGTGCATGTCTGTGTGCATGTGTGCCGGCATATAGTTCTACGGGTGGAGTTGAGAAGAGTGGCTGTGCTGGTCAGAGAAGAAAATGGAATCTGAGAAGTCAAAAGGAGGAAAAATAGAAAATAAGTGTTCATAGGAATTTAGAGGAAAATAAGAAGAGAGATAAGCCATTCTTCTAAAGAAAAATTTGAAGGCCTGATTTGGAGGCATATATTTATTGGTTTACCCATTACACTGGCCCCTAATATTTTGCACTTTGGGGTGCTTCCTAAGACTGGCATTTACTGAAGCAGAAATGTTTCCATGGCATTGGAAACCTTTAAACATTGTTAGGAATTTAGTATCTTAATAAATACTATTGTCTCTATATCATAGCAAAAGTTAGTAATTCATTTCTATGAAATAGGTGTTCTTTTTTCAAGCCTAAATAAAATGCCTCAACTTCCCATCCTGGTGAGTCCTGCCTGACCAGTGAGAGCTTACCTTGACCAGCAATGATTCACAACATGTTACACAAAGAAGGTCAAGAAAAAGCACTTTCAGAAGAAATGAACAGGTATAAGCAGTGGGATATTAAGGATGTTAGTAATCAAGACAGAAAAGAGAACTGAGGTAAGTATTTTGCCTGTCACAGAGGTTTGAAATATAAAACACAGCCACTGGTTGCCTAAATATCAGAAGGCAGTTTTCCACTGACCTTTCCTAAGCTTTTCTTATTTTTAATTTTGAAGTGGCTAGATTTACAAATGAACAGAAAATTTCATTCTAAGAGCCTAACTTTATATCTTCAAGATGGCCAACTAGTAAATCAAGAAACCACAAGTATGAACTCAAAAATGGGTTTGAAAATGGATTCTTAAGTATTCATTTAAGTTTACTTGCATATCTGATGGAGATTTGAGTATTACAGGATGATATTATAAAACAAAACTTAAATAGGACATATGTTTGAAATTTAATATTCTACTGTAAGAATAGCATATCAGAGATTAAAGTGATCTTACAGAAGACTTTTCTACACTCAGTACTTTGTCAAAAACTTCAGGTGATTAGGAAAAAATGTGTGACATGAACAAACAACAGGAGTGGACTATAGTTAACAGTGCAAACAATGTTAGCCTGTGGTGTGAAACCAATGGAGAGCATTTGAGTTTTTCCTTTGGATGTGGAATATAAGTACAGAAACTATTCAGAATCAAGATATATTGGTGTCAAGAAAAATTTCAAGGAAGACAGGTAACCTAACTTGTTTCCTAAGGTATGATTAGAATTTAAGATAGGTGCATTCAAGGGAAGGGGATGAACAAAATAGTAGGCATGAGGGAAACATGGCCTCCCCAAGGGACTGTCAACAGAAATACACAGCTATGGCAGAGGGTGTGTGTAGAAGAGGAATATTATATACAGTTATGTTTAGGTTTGATTCTGATTTCTAAAGAACTAAAAACCAACTTGATGCAAGGGGTGTCGAGGGCTGCATTTATTATCACAGAACTATTATAGATTGCTAAAGAAGGCATATAACAAACTAGTATTTTCAGAAGATCTTTCTGGAGGTGGTGTGCAGCCTGCATTATAGGAAAAGTACCTTCTGTTAGGGAGATGAGCCAAGAGATTTTGACTCTAATCTAGTCAAGAGGTGCTAAGAGCTTGCACTAGGGCTGCAAATGTGGAGACAAAACCTTAAATCTGAGAGAGATATTTTAAGTAGGAAACGACAAGACTCAGTGACAGGTTGTGTACATGAGATAAAGGTAAAAGACAAGAGTAAAAAAGTTGATTTCTAACTTTTTTTTCCAATGACTGGAAGCATGACAGTACCAGGTCTGATAGAATGAGAGTTGTAGTAATAGTCTTTGGGAATGAAAATCAGTCAGTTGGGCTTAGGATTTAGTGAGATTCAGGACCACAGGATTCTGGATGTTTTTTTGAGTGCATGCAGGTGCTGTTCTGACTCAGACCGGGCAACTAGCCATCCTTCTACAGGTGAGAGAGAAATGACATAAGTGTTCTTCATGGAGTGCCCTCTGGAAACCAGGGATTGGTTATGTGCACCCAAATGTATTTCATAATACCCACAAATATAATTGTTACTTACTAAGCACTTAATATGTATGAGGTCTTGTCCTAAACATATCTACACAGATTTTTTGCCCCTT
Organism: Hylobates moloch; assembly: GCF_009828535.3. Lineage (NCBI taxonomy): Eukaryota > Metazoa > Chordata > Mammalia > Primates > Hylobatidae > Hylobates > Hylobates moloch. The sequence continues at coordinate 154,590,413 of NW_026652276.1, read as the reverse complement.
TAATCCTCATAATAATCTAATAACTTAGATATCATTAACTCCATTTGACACATTAGGAGATTTGTCTGAACTGGTTACATAAATGGCCCAAGATGGCACAACTAGTAAGTGAGGAGATGATCTTAAGAATCTGGTTGGTCTGACTTACAACAGTCAAGTTATTTCCAAAAGTCATATATAAAAGGAAGTAATGGCTTTTGGACAAACCCTGAAAGAAAGCCAAGCTTCATTCTTTCTGTTCCTCTCCACAATATATTCTTCATGGAACCCATTCAGATAGGCCTTTCTGAAGCCAGCACTGGCAGTGCCATATCCCATTACTCCCATAACTTCTGCAAGCTCTTTGTTATGTTCATAGTACTTTCTGGAAAGTGTAAGAGCAAAAGAAAGTACATTCAGTTGTTTAAAGGCAAGCAGTAGTAGTAGATACTCATCAGTCAAGAGCAGATCAATTTTATGCTGAAATTTTCATGCAATGGCTCAATAGAAAACTATAAATACTACTAAATACATAAATGTTCTGAGGTGAATATATCCTGTTTAGCCAAGGCACAAAATCAATAATTAAGTAAATGCGTCCCTAAAATTGCTTAAAATTAAAAATCCAGAACTGGGTAGAGGCTGAAGTGACTTTTGAGAAGCTGATATAGTCTCCTGGATATATGATAACTTTTCAAAAATTTGCACAAGTTGTGTTTTATGAACTTAATACCTGTAAGACCCCTGGAGCTCATGGTTTATAGAAAATAAGGCTGAGGATGGCTAGAAGTCTCAGGACCTGAGAGAGCTTAGTAAGACGGTAGCTTTTTTTTTTTTTTTTCTTTCTGACTCTGCCTTAACTCCATCAGAGATTCCTGGTTAGACTTGTTTCCTGAATAGAACTTTGAGATTGATTAATTGATTGATTTATTAGTAATTTTGAACTTGGGGATTTAAGACACTTGCTGTTTATGTTGTGCTTTGCCATAATGACAAAACAAAATCACATTCAGCTATTCAATGGTATTTAGTGTAGGAACAAAATATGAAGGGTATATTGTCTTACCTGATTTGGGACATACAATATTTAGATTTTTAAAAGTACAGTTTATTGAAAAGTGATATCCTTTTTCCTGTAAAAGAAAGTGCCTCTTTTCTTGTAAGGCTAGGATCAGGATCAAGACCAAAGAAAAATGCATAACTTGTGAGTGGTAGGGCTAGGTGTGGATTCTGGAGTACCAGATAAAAAGAACTATTAAAACAAAAAGGAAGAGAATGAGAAAAACAAAATGGAATATAAAACAAGGAAAGGAAGAATTTTAAGATGCTTTGTGTACCAATAAGAGATCACTAGCAATGGTAACTTTGAGGACAGTGGTTCCCATGACTAGAAAGGGTAGAAGACAGACTTCATGGAGATTAAATAGAGAAAGAATGAGAGGATTCCAATACAGAAAATTCTAACAGCTTTGAAAGCTTTTCCATTAGAAAATGCAGCAATGCATGTTTTTAGAGGGTTCAAACTGAATACACACTTAAAAATATTGATTTTTTTAAGAAATAAAAAAGAAAATATGAATAATAAACCTAAGACAATATGTTTGTAATTTATGAAGAATAGGAAAAAATTGGAGATACAAAGAAGAAATTATTTCTAATATTCTCTCATCTCAGCTTATGTTAAAGTTAAGATATAACCAGTGAAATATTCACTATATGAAAAAAATAAGAGAAAGCCCCCTACAAGGTCTGAAACAAAAACTACGTATTTTTGTAAATGCTTAGCAAAAAAAAAACCCTGATTTTAAAAAATGTACATGAATGTTTTTAAAAATGAAGTAGTTATGATCTTCTTAAAACTGAGAATTCAATGTTTGAGTAATTCATGTGTAAAATTTGAATCATCGTTAGACATTTTATTATACTAACAAAACACTTTTAAAAAACTATCTTTCATAATTGAGAAAATTTCAAATGTAAACATAATTTAACCAATAGCTGAAAATGATTGCAGAAAATGTGTTCATTTAAAGGCAAGTACTTAATTGTATTTTTGAAAAGTAAGTCAGTTGTTTTTCTCATCATTCTGTATGAGTGTGCATGTGTGTGTGTGTGTTTGCATGTGTGTGTGTGAGAGAGAGAGAGAAAGAGAGAGCATTTAAGAGAATTGTTTAAGCCCTGGGTTGAGGGTGGGGCACTTGGGGGCACAGTAGAGACAGTTATTTGCTTAACTGATTCAGTGCCTCCTACTGTTTTATTCTGACAAAAGTAAAAACTTTAGTCCTGTAACACGAATACTCACTCTATGCTGGAAAACAAAACTTCAGCCCCATAAATATTTTGTACTACATTATCAAAAATAGCTACTATTGAAAATGTGTGATTCTAATTAACTTCCAGAAATTACACATATAACTGTAGAAGTACCATCTAACAAGTGCATTCATTCCAAAAATTTTTTCAAGCTAGATTTGACAGTCATTCAAACCAGGTGAAATTCCAGTGTCCCAGAAAAGACCAATTTATCTCTTCTTACTTAATTGTGAACACCATCAAGACTAGCATTTACATCAGTCTCTCTTATACCCCAATGTATGATTTAACTGAAACAGGAAGGCAACAATATGTTGGAAGAAGGGTAAGATGAATTTTTAGATGCATCAAGTCGTAAATAAAACACGGCCTACTTGCACTTCTATCTAGTCACGTGGTCAAGGACAATTTGCTTAACTTTTTTTGGTCTTAGAGTCTTCGCTATATACTTAAATCATTGAAGCTCATTGTTCATTTTTCTAACCGTTTTAAGCCCATAGGTTTTATGACTAAAATAAATTTACAATAAGCAAACCAGAAAATCCTTATTAAAGAGGGTTGTGGAGTAAAGGGAGAGCTGAGTTATACCCAAACAATATCCTATTCTCATTGCTTACTCCTAGCCATGGCCTCTGATTACCTTCCTGGGAACCTCTAGCACTCCATGGAACACAGTTTAAAAACCATACCATGGTATCATCTCTTAAGATTGTCACCAGCTCTAAAATTCTGGACTCTATGGGGACAAATCTGACCCTGAGCCTATCTCTTTGCAAACAAGCTGAAATAAGAAGTTTCCATGGTTTTATGCTTACACTGAGATTCAGGAAGCCCTTCTAGGGTAGGACTTTCAGAGAGTATGATATACACAGTCTTCAGTGTGGGTGAATGCTGGGATTTGTTTTCCAATTGTTACTCACTGTGATCTGACACCAAACACAATGCAGTCCTGTCAGGCCCTGGTAACATTTAACAGTTTTGTGGCACTTATCACACTTGGTTGGGCAGTTACCTTCAACCCAGTAATGGTGCATGACCTAGAACAGAATGACATCATTGTGATAAGAAGACACACCACATAATGGCCACCTTCAGAAAGCAAGCATGCACACAAACTTACATCAGTGTTCCTTTTGGACTTCACATAGGTCTTGATGCAAGAGGGAGGTGCTCGAGCCACACAGCGCTCATGGACTGTGTACTTGCAAACTGAAGGGAAACAGGTACACAAATTCAGATCTAATCCTGGTCCTGGTTGTAATTTTATAGAGAAAGAATGATATTAACAGAACCTCATTTCATATCCACTGCTCCCTAATCAATCCAATCAGGCACATCAAGGAGAAGTCCAAGTCGACTGTTTTTACCATGGAATATAAAAGGCCAATTAGTACAGGAAATATTATGCATGTGAAAAACCAAGGCTCCTCTATCATGGCATAGCAGGAAATGCTTAATTAAATCAGTCCTCACTCAAATTTTTCACAATAATTCCCAGATGACAAAAATATTAAAGACAAATTGATGACTGCCAAATGGCTTGGTGTCATTTGCTAGAAGGCAGAGATCTATATTTTACAAAGTATAGGCATGAGAGCAGCTGGTGGGTACGGGAATAAAAGCCCATGTGTTTATGCTATTTTGTCTCTTACCTAAATCTTAAACGGCTGATTAGTCTATTTCCAGAGAATAGATTTCATCATACATGCCAGGCCTTTGGTAAAAGGTCATCCTTCACTTGCTATCATGGCATCGTTTGTCCAAAAGCAACAGCCTTTGCTGGGCAGCATATTGTATACATATGCAAAAATTTATGTTACTATGCAAATGTATACATACACATAAGCAAATATATGTATCTATGTATACATATAACATGAGTCAGAAAACCAAGACATACATTTTTGGCACCTTCAAATTCTTTATGGTTTGAGTCTGAATATGATTTAGGGTCAATTACATGTGTTCTTTTAACAAAATGTTGGTTCCAGATTAAGGGTTCTAAATGCATAAATATGTAACACAATACTTAGAAATAACCATATAGCCTCCTCGATAAAAACAAAAACAAAAAACTAACCACTGCCTCAAATTAAAATGAAAAACACTAAATCCACATAATATTTATATAGTAAAACTCTTCCAAAATATTCATATCTGTGATTTTCTTTGACAACATGAGGGAGAAAACATGCTTTCTCTTCTCCTCCATATTAAAAATAATATTGAGTATCACATTCACCACACTAATCAGTAAAATCTTATGAGCAAAATTCTCATTCCTCATATAATATCACTCATCTTATTTGAGACCTATCATTTTGTTTTATGTGTTCTTATTAACAGACTCTACTACAAAAATTCCTTTTCTTAAAAATAATAGAACTTTAAAAACAAAGTACTTCCTTTGTATATGGAGAATGTTCTAGTGTAACTAACATGTAACTAACTTTCAAACGTAGCTGTCAGAGACTATGTTACACATGGCAAATTTCAGATAACTTTATTAAAATTTGTAAATAGTTCAGAAATCATATGCATATGTGGCACTAAAACATGGTATTAAATTTCATATAATACAGCTGAGAGAAAGGAACTTCTCAAACATATTACCAAAGAAGCTGCTAGCTAACGACAAACAAATAAACAAAAAACCTATAAACCATGGATGGTATGGAAGCCAGGTAAGAAATTAGATTTAATTAAAGGCACAACAATGGAATGTGTCTAATGAACTTGACAGTTTCAGTAATTTTGCACAAGCCGAAAAGGTTGGGGAGAGATAAATTGATGGATTAATGGAGAACTTAAATGAAGTGGGTATAATATCTACTCCTCTTTATCAGGACTATTGTGGATTGTAAAATTTTCTCAGGTAGATATGCTGTAGATTTAAAATTACTTAGGTGATTTTATAAACTAACTGTTATATACACTATAAGAACATTCTAATTGGCAGACCTGAGTTAACAGAATAAAATGAAAACTGCAAAGATGGGTGAACTGAAATTTTTTAAATGGCCACAACTCATTAATCATCAATGCTTTGCATTCCAATATCTATTAACCATATATGAAGACTTTCTTTCTGTTAGCATTAAAAATAATAGGCTTGAGGTGTAAAATTAGTTCGTATATCTTGCGATTTCTTAATTTTAATGCAAATCTATTTTTAATCAATTAATGTAACTTAAACAAAATACCCAAAGGAATCAACTCATTATAAGATGTTCATGTGAATAAAGTGACTAACATGTGGGGAGGGGGGGACGAATATGAATAAGATGTAAGTATGAAAAACTAGTGGAAATATTCAAAATAATCCCTGAAGAAATGGGAAACATGAATAAATTAAACTACAGTGGAAAGAAAATTGCTGAAGACTTGGAAAATGTCCTTCATTTTTTTCCAAGGGTAGGTTTTTCCAAAATAGAAGAAATTAGAGTAACCTAAACATTCAAAAACACACTACAGGAAAATATAAATTACATGTACAGAGACAGTCCAGATCAAATTTTAGGTCTCCATCTACAAATAAGACTATTCCATGAAATCGACCTTTCCTCACTTGAGGAGATGATGTCCAGGCAGAGGAAAGGTACTCACAGGAACAGCAGAGGCCCTGCTTCCCCACGCCAATCAGCATGTTCAAGCAAAGGTTGCAATAGGCAGGTTTGTTAAAGTGCTTCAGTCGCCACACGTGCTGTCCATCATCCTTCACGTTCTGCATGGGACGTAAGAGAAACAGATTTCACTTAATGAAATAAACAGTGAAAGACGTAAGTGCCAATAAAATTCAGAGCTGGACTGAAGCATCTGAAGACAATCTGTTATTTCATCCCTTACTTTCTCCAAGATCACCGCAGAGCCTTTAGAAAAACACATGTGCTCCAGTGAAATGAGATACTGCTAACAAATCACCGATGCTATAGCAACCCACAAAGTCTTGTCTAATATTAACAGCTCAACAGCGTACCCCAAGCCATCATCATGACCTGCCAAATGGACCAGGGACGTGATTGCCTCTCCTTTAAATACTTTATCCTTAGCACAATTCCATAAACAAATAAATAAATGAAGAGAAAGAGAAAACACCCTTCAGTGGAACAGCCTGATAAACAAAAACTTGCAAAGACATCATTAACCCTTGCTTACTGGTAGTAATACACAAAATTCATGATGGTGATCAGGTCATGTAAGGTGGCAGAGAATGGGATGGAATGGAAAACCAATACTAAAAGGTTAGTTATTGGTGACATTCTAGGGCTTCATTCGAGGAGTCCTTATACTATATTCCAATTTATATTAATATATTGAGTATGCCACAAATAGTATATTTTAAAAGATAAACTTTTTAAAGGATTTAATTATGATACCATTTTGTTTACCCCCCTTATAAAATATAAGTAGTTTAAATCTCACAGAAAGATGGTAAAAATATTAAAACTGTATTAATATTTATATTTATAACAATCACTACGGTTATTTGCCACAATACAACCTTGGGTTTAAATTAATTCCCACTTTAGCAAAACACTTTATTTTTTTTCTCTTCTCAGTAAAACTCTCTATATCATAATAGCTACTCCTGTAGGTGTTTAATCACAGCTGCATTGTTCAAGATTAAAATAAAATGAAATAATATGATGCTTAGGAATTTCTTGAACTCCTTACAAGAAGGTCAAGATATTAAATGAAATTATTATATATTATTACTTTTGCTACCATCATTTTCTCCATTAACATGTACTTTTTATAGTCTAATCACCAAATTATATCAAACATATTAACATTTATTGGTATTCTATTGAAAACATTATTTGCCACAACTTTTCAGGTTAGCCAAGTTGTCATATTTCTTGGAACACATTCACCTAATAATTTCTGAGCATCTTTTAAGTGCTTGGGCATTAACATTACTCCTGTAGTAGTGAGACAATATAAATATATTCAGATCATCTTGTTTCTCTTGATAACAAAATATTAATAATAATGCTCCTAACTACCTTTCCTATTCCCAGTCAAGGGATAAACCACCAGATTTGTAATACTAGAGAAAATCTATAGTAACTAATTCTTACATTAGAACCAGAAATGTCAAATTTGCATCATAACATGAAACATTAATGAAATGCTTCCTGGGTGATAATTCTCGGTGGGTCTCTTGAATTTCTTCATGTTTTGCAAACAGAAGCACTGTCCTTTCTTTTCTTTCTTTCTTTTTTTTTTCTTCTTAAGACTATCTTTTCAAAGATGTCTCAGTAACAAACAGCCTAGCCTCGGACAATAGAGACATGTCTCCCTCCTGAGGAGAGGGCCAGTTTGCTTACTCTACTTACAATACAATAAAAGTAATCATTCCCTTGTAGGCAAAGGTTAAATGGGTTTGTTTCCTACACATTATAATTCATTTAGTTTTCCCAAGTCAGGGTTTCCAAAACTTGATGCTGTGCACAACCATCAGTTGGGTCCCACTCTGTCGTTCCCATGAGACTTTGGAGGCAAGGTGAACTCAAACGTGAAGCTCCTGTTGCTTTCTTTGTTGTGAATAACAAAGTCCCCTGTCTCTGACTCAGGAGTCTCGTGTCCTCTGTCATCATCCATAAAACTGTGGCAAGCTAACACGTTAACTTCCAATAGGGTAAATTCTGGACCCTTTACAATTCTTGACATTGCTCAGATTTACCTTTCTGACACGGGGCTAACAAAGTCTCAACAGCTACAGCTACGCAGGTGTCATACAGAAAATTTCAGAAAACACAGGTGTTTCAATTTTCTTTCAAAACCGAAGAAATAGGCTTCGTATTAATTTCTGAATCTCCTGTTTTGGTTTGGGTGAGTCATAGATTTCTAGTAGCTTTATCACGTGAATAGACTACTTTATATATTTAACTTTGCTCTATTTTCAAAACTGTCTATATTTTAAAATTTATATCCCCTCAAATAATATTTAAACATCCTTATGTGGAAAGGTTAAATATGGGGTTGTAAATTTTTAAAAAACTTAATATTTTAAAAATTAAAAGTAGTAGCTAAGTACTTAAAAACATTTTTAAATAAAAAGGACAAAAATCTAATTTTTGTATGTATTACTGTTCTTGTAATTCTTGTCATTTTATTTTTAAATGATTGTACATTACATGTGAATAAGCTTCATCCTTTGAAGAGCACATATGGAGTAAGTTAGCTGGCATTTTCCTTATCAAAAAATAAACAAGTCTGAACGTGGGTGTTCTGTCAATCAGAACACTTAGCCATGTTACAGGCTGCAACTGATGTACAAATCCATTATCCAGGCATAAAATGCTTTACCAAAAAACAAATTAAATGGCTTTATAGCTCTTAGCTGGATACATTGCCAAAATATGCAAGGGATGAAATATGTATGTGACTTCTTTAAGAGAAGAAATTGAAACCAGGAGCCAATTACTTCTCAGCAGTGCAAATTATACTCCAACTCTATATTTTCATGTCTTGTCTTGTTTATCTTACTTAGATTGTAAACTTAATGGGGGAGGGGAAGAATCTGTCCCTCATATTCTATCAGCCAGTAGAGCACAATCCTATTAGTACTTCCATTGCAAATATATATTTTTTGTCAAAAAAGGTAATTTATTTTTTATAAAACAAAAATAAGCAGGGCATCCAGAAAGGCTTGATTCCTAGCCTACTATGAAAATGTGAATAAGCCATTTCACCTTTCTTCCTGTTTTCCTCTCTAATGAAAGGAAAGTACCCACTTCCCTTTTCCAGGCCGTGGTGTGAGGTTTCATTATACAATACCTGTGAAGTTAATTTGGTTTCTCAGAAGACGGGTGTTATATAAACAGCAAATATTATTACCCTCATTGGGTTGCGTTGTGTAACATCCCAATTTTCAGCCAAAAGAATTGAGAAAGATACCTAAAATTTCACTTTATTTCATTAAAATTGCTCTTTTTTCATCACCAGACATAACATTGTGTATTGTAATGAAGCTGTTCAGGTCTGTGTTTATGACAGAGAAATGTTTAATGAATCCTAGGCTACTCCATGCTGAGAAGGAACTTTACATTTTCCCCCAACTCTTAGTTGCCTAGAAGGCAAATGGATGTTTCAAAGGAAATAATTGCTCTTCAGAACTTTTAAAACCTATTATCCTAGTGATTCTAAAGTTTTAGTTTTTCCATAAATAAAAATCATTATCCTAGTGATTCTAAAGCTTTAGTTTTTCCATAAATAGTTCCAAGATCACATAAAATGTTCAAGTGAACAAGGGCTGCTATAATTTTTTTTCAGAAGACCTCAAGGAGAAATTTCACTGATGTCCTAACCCACATGCTTCTCTCCCCACACCTATGTTTCAACTGACTTAACATATATATATATAGAGAGAGAGAGAGAAGAGCTAATGTTACAAATAATTACTTCCAACTCATTAAATAACAAAGAACATCAAATTACCTTACTTTTTGTCCAAGGTGTCCAAAAAAAATTATCACAATGTGAAAGAAACTTTTTTTTTTTTTTTTTTTTTGAGACGAGTCTCGCTCTTTCGCCCAGGCTGGAGCAAGCTCCCCCTCCCGGGTTCGTGCCATTCTCCTGCCTCAGCCTCCGCTCCCGCCACCGCGCCCAGCTAATTTTTTGTATTTTTAGTAGAGACGGGGTTTCACTGTGTTAGCCAGGATGGTCTCGATCTCCTGACCTCGTGATCCGCCCGCCTCGGCCTCCCAAAGTGCTGGGATTACAGGCGTGAGCCACCGCGCCCGGCTGGAACTTCTCTTTTAGACAAAAAGATGAGCTCTATTAGGCCTGGGCAAAGAGAATGCAGAGAAAAGTTTTAAAATTCTGAGTGGAGCTGTCATCAACTCTTCATCTCCAGACCACACATTGTAAGGTCACCTGCCATTCCTGAGGCTCAAATGGAAAATCAACAGCAGGTTACACCACGTAGTCATTTTTCTTAAATGACACAATCTGGAATCTCAAGAATTTTTGCATTCATCTAGTTTTGTAACTGCTTTCTACATTGAGCAAAGTATAGACAGAACAAAAACTCTTAACCAAATTAAAAACTTTTAAAAATTGATGTGCTGAACATCAGCTCCCAAAATATAATACATTGTCTTCTATTCTCCATCACTCAGGAATTTCATCAGAGAACACATGGCATGTTACTTTATTGAGAGCCAAGCAAAAACTGTGTCTTAAACAATCTCAATCAAAGGCAAAGTTTAAATGACCTATAAGAATTGAAGACCAGGGTTTTTTGCACACATATAGTGAGACCAAAATATAAACCATCCAGAAACCATGCAGGCTAGATTTGGGTACAAAAATCCACAATAACAAGTTAAGGTAAGGTATCGCTATTTCAAGCTAGTCTACTGCTTAAATGTACATTTCTCTTTTCCCTATAATGTAAATTCAGGAATTTTCCTTGAAAAAATTAAACGACGATCCAAAATTAGAGATTTCAGAAATTGAAGCATTATTATCTTGTTCATGCAGGAAAAGGAATGTCCGAACTGAAAGAGTATTAGGAAACACTAACTTCTCTTCTTGACTAACTTCTCATTTTTCCAGAGAGAGCAACTGCCTGGCATAAAAATGACCTAGTTAGTTAATAACAGAGCTAGTGTCTGTTATTTGATCAATTTGATGACATTCACTGCTCCTATGCTTTCTATTAGTCTTCATGTCTTGCTGTGGTTGTCTGATTGTGCCAAGTAAAAGGTGCTAGATTCCTTTCTTCCGAATGAATTAAAATAAATTAAAACTTTTTCTTTTTTAATCTGAGAAATAGGTGATAGAATAGATGAGCGGTTGGCAAACTATGGCACTGGGTCAAACCTGGCCAGCAACCTGTTTTTGCACATACAGTTTTATTAAAACATAGCTTTTCTGGTTCATTTACATAATTTCTGTGATTGCATTTGTGCTGGAACAGCAGAGTTTAGCAGTTATGGCAGAGACCTTATGGCCCCATAGCCAAAATTACTTAATATCTCTCCCTCCGCGGAGAGTTTCCAATCACTGGAACAGAGTTTACCTCTATATAAAGTTATTCAACAAAGAAAGTGTTTTAATTACATGGGATTTTTTTAAAAAACAATTCTCCAATGAGGTGAATTCTGAAGGAAGAATGAATAAGTCTCAGGTATAAATTTTTATTGTGGTAATCAGAATCACAAAGCCATCCAAATTCTCAATTTTCCTTCAAATGTAAGAGACACTAACACTCTATACCATTTCTGACCCACTCATCTTGTATTTTGTAAAGTTTGTAGAGCCTCTTCTAAGAGAAAAGAAATGGCTCTTACTCTCTACTATTTGGTATAGAATCTGGTCCCCATCAACTCCATTTCTGATTTTTGTACCGAAACAGATATTCTTTAAAATAGACTAGTTTTTAAACTGCTGTTGGCAGAGAAAAATATATTGCATTGAAATTGTAACTGTTGTGCCTTACATTAGAAGTGAAGATTACTCTCCCAGGACTACTTCCTTTTCTGTGTAATTTGGCTAGGACACCACAGTCACTTTCAAATACACTGTGGTATTTTACGTGCACTATCAATTAGAACCTACTCCCCGAGCTCATAATTGACAATAGACAATAATGTAAGGACAACCTAACAAGACAAGCTTCACAATAAATGGCCAACTTCAAACTGCATTATCTAGATTTTTCAATTAAATAAGCAAAGGTGAGGGGATAGATTCATGGATCAAATTCTCTACAGGTAATAATGTAACACATTAACTGCCTACAGAAAGGAAGTAAATCTCAGTTACTAAAAAAGGCTCTCATCACTCAGTTGTCTTGGTGTCATTCCCGCTTTTTAAAACAATTACCATGCCTTAGAATTCAACAGCTCTAACAAATAGATGCTGTATTTTGTGATCATTACACGTGATTCTATGGCTTATACATTTTATTAAAAGACAGCTTAAAATGTAGGTGGCTTATTTTTTTCACAAAAATGAAAGAAAAGGGAAATTTCTTCTTTTAAAGTTGTTCTTTACAGAGATGGGGTGGGGGGCTGAATCTAATCTCAGATTTAAGGCGGTCTCTTAAGGTTAAATAATGTGCCTCTGCCATCTAGCGGCCATCACTGGGAAACACAACTCTGGAACACAGCTCTGATTGCTACCATAAAACCTTAGACTTATCTTATTTAACTCCAGACACTCCCTTTTTACTAAAAACATAAAAAAATAAGTTTACAAATACTATTAGAAAGTAAATTATGTATGATTAATAGAACGCACATTAAATGCATAGAATTGCCTTACAATTGAAATAATACTACACTAGAAACTAATGAGGTATTATATTGGTTTAAAATACTTTGAGTTCAATCGTATAGATTTGTGGACTCTATTACCTGTGATAATTTTTATAACTTCACAAATATCTACATTTATAAATTAAATGATAAATAATGTATCAGCAGTAGTTTCCAAAGAAAAACATCATCATTTCAAAAAATCTCTTGTGACATTTAAAATACAGGCAACTGACTGTCCCTTTCTGCACTTTTCTATCCCATCCTCGACTACCAGATGATTTACTTGCTCATTCCTGCATCTTCCCTCCTTCTCTCATCCTAGAATTTCCATAAATGCTTAGAATATACAAATTTTAGCTTTACAAACATAAAATGTCCTTCTAGGGAACCATTATTATTGGAATTTCCTGACCAAAGTTATCTGACAACAATTGTTCAGGATAAAGTATACATTAAACCTTAAAATGTCAACATTTTGTCAATTTTTCTTTTGTTTTCTCCCAGTAGTCTGATTTACATAATGCTTTTTGTCAGAAGGTACATGAACAGTTAAATAAATATTGATAATATAGAGACAAATATCATGGTATTATAAAAAAAATACTCAGTTATGTATAGTATAAGAACTTCAGGTACAAGGAAACACTATTTCACAAAAGTTTTAAGTGTAGAACTATATACCTATTAACAATAATATATATATTATATTTTGTTTAAATAAATTAGTTTAAGGGTAATTTTCCATATGTCACTTATTAGTATTTTATTGTTTTCCATCCTCTGACCATGTCTCAGATCCCATGGGCCTCATGAAAGGTAAGCTTCAACTGAGTTTAGAAGAAATTTGAAGACCCAGGTAAAAAAGAAAACAAATGGTAATCTCTTGAATCCCATTATTTATTCCTAAGCTTATACATATTCCTTAACCCTCAGCTCATTTGTATGTTCCTAAAGCCCATTTATATATTCTTAAACCCATATGTGTCAACATATTTTTATATACACTCATATGTTTCAGAAACACAGACAGTAAGATATCATGAGAAATGACTTTTAAAAATTTGGTGTCTTGAATAATTATGATACAGTCTTGAATCTGTAAAAATATTTTAGCTGGTAATAAGAAGTATGAAAAATTTTGGGTTTGGCAGCAAAGTGGTGAATACTATGGTCTTCCACCTTAAAACTCTAAATATTACAATTTCATTGTTCTTTCCACCCCTGATGTTCTTTGAAATTAAGTAGACATGTTATTCTATACATAGTATATCTAATTATTGCATTAACTATTAATGCTGAATTAAAAAATCTGGCATCCACTATAGATTTCAGCAGATTTTTAGAATAAAAATAACTGAAATCTGCTTCAAGTCTGGGTCAGCAAGATTTGCTTTCAAAGCCATTATTATATTACATTCTCATCTTAGGTTGATTTATTTTATTCCTTCACAATGGTATTTAATTGCAACTAGAGGAACTACTCCAAGAAAACTTTTGACAGGCATAGAATGAGAACCTGGCTGCTGCTGATACAAGAAAAACTTATGTTTACATAGGTTGGTGCAAAAAGCCATTGCGGTTTCTGCCATTAATGGCAGAAACCGCAATGACTTTTTGCACCCCTAATCTTTAAACCACTGGAGATATTTAACTGCCTCCTCCAAGTATCAGTTTTCAATAAAATAGATTACCTTTATAGGTAGGAGGAACATTGAAATAATGAAGCACCACAAGAACTGCAAAATACAATAATATTGGAGAGTCTCTTGCTTTAGATAATATGAGGAAGTCAGTAACTTAAAAACATTACACTGCACTTTAAATAGAGGAAGACAAAAGAGAGAGAATATATTTTTAATCCTAAAGTAATACCTAAAGTGAATCAATATATATGTGGCAAGTAACTACACAGGGAGTTACTGTCAAATTGCACCATGGCATACTTATTAAAAGTTCCAGGCACTCACTGCATGCTTAATGGTAGAAAATGGTCAGATCAATCTGTAATCAAAATGTGTAATAGAGAGCCTCACTGACTCACCACCAGGCCACCCTTCTCTGTGGAAATGCTTACATTTTCTAAGCCCAGGAGCACAAGAAGTGGAATCGTTGTCATTCCTCCTTGAATCCATTCCTGCAGAGACACGGTTCCATCATGATCATAGTCAATTTCTTCCATCATTTCATGAAGGATCTGGAGTAGAGGAGATAAGGGAAAATTTGTGGTCAATCAATAAAATAAATTTCATAGGCTACAACATATGAAATTGTGACTAACAAATAAGTGGAGAGTTGGGATAACTGTCTTGGTAACTCAGTACAACATTAATTCTATTACTGATGAAGTAGTGACTTTGTTAGCATTTCTAAACCTAGCCACTTACACTGATCACTTTTTAGAAATAAGTGCTTAACTTTTCAATATTTTTCCAATGAACAGCATAGCTAAAACAAGAAGAATCTTTAATAAGTATGAAAGTGGTCTTTAATTACTTTCTCCAGATTATTTTTTAGATTCATATATATGCCAGAAAATGTCTGAACAAATTAACTCCATGGCAAAGAGCTCATATAATTCTTTGCTAAGTAGTAAGGGGCGAGGGAATTTAGTTGCTTTTAATTGCCTATCAGAATTTAATAGAGTCAAGAAGTTAAAGGATCAAATCAAGTTTAATTAAACTTCGTTTCTAAAGATGACTTGCACGTAATGTCTTAAAATGTTCTCTGCAGTGTTTGTTTGCAATACATTTACCTCTCTGTGGTATGGTGGCAATATCAGTACTCACCTAGAAGGGCTGTTGTGAGGATTAAATAAGCTAATGTATTATAAGCAGATGAGCCCCTGGCATATAGAGTCAGTGTCATATGGTGTTGTTTGTGTTATTATTAATGGAAATTATATATAAGTTCCAAATATATTACCCTTGGTTGCTGGGAAAGCAAAGTACTTCCCATCTAATGGCATCAAGATGGCAAACATGGTTAGAATTCTAATGAAGAAAGGAACTCACTGTCTTTATATAATACAAAAATGTTAATCAATTTGGAAAAAAAGAGAAATGCAGAGAGCATTGGAACAGAGATTGGAAAAGATGCAATGCATGAAATATTTGATTTGTTGGTAGAAGTATTGTCTGCCTAGACACTCTTGTGCTTGGTGTCTTCACTCAGAAAGTATTGTATTTGAAAATTAGATTATTTTTCTCCCCCTGCCTCTCAAGAGCTTGCTGATGAATTAGAAGAAATGTATCAATCATAAGAGAAATAAAACAATGACATTTGTTTCAGATGGGTGATGCTTTCCTTTTTGTACCTAATAAATCTCATGTTAAAGCCATCCTCTGACCGCGTCTCAAATCCCATGGGCCTCATAAAAAAATAAGATTGAACTGAGTGTAGAGCCTGAGTTAATTTGATAAAAACTTCTAGGGACACTCCAGTCTTCCCTACTACTATAATCAACCTCAAATGTTCATTTATCTCGCTCTCTGTCTTTTTTTTTTTTTTTTTTTTGAGATGGAGTCTCACTCTGTTGCCCAGGCTGGAGTGCAGTGGCGCAATCTCGGCTCGCTGCAAGCTCCACCTCCCGGGTTCACGTCATTCTCCTGCCTCAGCCTCCCGAGTAGCTGGGACTACAGGCGCCCGCCACTACGCCCGGCTAATTTTTGTGTGTGTGTATTTTTAGTAGAGACAGGGTTTCACCATGTTAGCCAGGATGGTCTCAATCTCCTGACCTCATGATCCACCTGCCTCGGCCTCCCGAAGTGCTCGGATTACAGGCTTGAGCCACCAAGCCCGGCCCATTTCTCTTTATTTATATATGCAAGCCTATGAGAAGCCTGCTGATGTGTACATTTGTTTACAATGAGTACTACTGAAGCCTTAGGCAAGATAACGAGGCAGTTCCCATGACAGCACACATAATGTAAAACTTTGTACCATTTCAGCTCCCTGGAATAGTAGCAGACTTATCAGTAACACACATGTCAAATAATGCTATAGTTTATTACTTGTATTCTCCAGTCAATAATCTGACAAATACACTAGGTATTTGTTGTAGAAAGACTACTCAGCCACCAGCTTTCCCCTTCCTCCTAGCATCCTGATCTCCTTTTTCTCAAATCTACAAACACCCCCCACCCCACCCACACACACACCAAAAATGCTTTTGTTGAGAAGTGGTAGTGCCCGCTGTATAGAAACCTGAATGGAAAAACAAATCCCCCTCCCACTCTCCATGTAGTAACAAGCTGGCTTGATTGACAGATGACTAATCTGCACAGGTAGAAAGGTGAGTAGGAGAGGAGAAAGCTGTTGTCGATTAAAAGGGCAACAGAAATAATCAGAAATTCCTGGCTTTCAGTGAAAATATTAAGGTGAGTCAAACAATAAATTAAATACATGTTACCATCTACTTTATCATTCCACATACAAACGGCAACCTGTTAATGACATCTGCCACTCACTATAAGCACAGCGTATGCATTTCCCAATAGTTGATTTAAAACTGGAAAAATCCTAATCCCAGTAAGACAGGAAAATGCTATCAGAGTTCTTGCAGCATATACTCATGCCATTATCCTGTTGTTTACTGCATAGATGTGAACAGAGGTTAAATATACACTTCTTGAATTTGCATAAAATGTAAAATCATTTAAATAAAATTTATTTGCATTTGCTTTATTCATATACACTTTGCTAAAGGTTTTAAAAATAATATAAACTCAATATCTCTTATCAACTTTCCCGAAAATATTTTCTGTGGCCAAAGTTATGGTTTCAAGTCAAGTATATTTTAATATGTATTTGAATAATGTTGAAATTTTGATGTTTATTCAAAATAAGAATTCTATGATCTTATAAGCATTTTTAGATACTCTTTCTCTAAACAATTTAATTAAACATTCCTGACTAGCTGAAGAGCTTTGGGCAAGTAATTTTAACATATTTGGGTCTCAATTTACTCCTCTGCAAAATGAAAAACAAAATAGTGTATCTACCATAGAGAGTTGAAAGCAGTATATAACATATATACAAGGTAACACAATGCACTGTGCATGGAAAACTACCATCTTCTTTTATGGCATGGCATGGCCTTGGCAGTGTCTATCAGGACCTTCTGCTTATCCACATGTACGTAAGACCACCATTCAAAATAACTTCCACGAGGAAGAAAGCAAGTTACTGTTAACAGCTTCAGAACTCCACATATACCTTGTTATCTTATTCAGAATCCACTTTGACTTCTGATTAGAAATAGTAGCTTAGTTATCAAAAGACAAAATGAAATGACAGGAATATATCAGGGTCCCAGACAAGAGAAAAAAAAGAAAAAGAAAGAAAATAAAAAAAAGAAGGAAGGAAGGAAGGAAGGAAGGAAGGAAGGAAGGAAGGAAGGAAGATGAAAGATAAGAAAGAAAGAAAGAAAGAAAGAAAGAAAGAAAGAAAGAAAGAAAGAAAGAAAGAAAGAAAGAAAGAAAAAGAAGCCTTCCAGAATTTAGCCAATAGTGAAATCATTCATATACCTACTGGATTAAGTTCAGTGACATCCCACTCAAGGTATTCTGCAACATGCATCATCTGACTGATGATATTTTCTAGCTCCTGGAAGAGAAAGATAAAAAATATGAATACAAGATCTTAGTGAGTTTTAAATCTTTCACTTGCAGAAATTGTTTTGTTCAATGTGTAGCTAAAAAAGTTACATGAGTTCTATGGGAATATATATATGTACATAATCCCTTTTAAAGGTCTAATTAACTATATAAAGAAAAGAGAATCCTAAATATAAATTTATCTTGTACATTGTCTGGAAATGTTCACCAGCAGAGGGCACAACTTTACAAAAAATACATTTTCTTCTACTAAAAGAGAGTGTGAAGAAAGCAGGACCAAATACATATTGTCACATGTGATTTTTAAGACACTGAATTCCCTGAACCTTTGGCTTGTAAACAGATGTGAAAGGGTGGAAAAATCATTTGAGGACAAGTGAGAAGTCTATTTTTGTCCTGATGCACTGAGAATGTATATTGACTGTTTTAGTCATGTATTGAATAATTTGCTCTTGAAAGAAGAGTGTTCAGGGTCAAGGTTTGCAGGACAAGTATATGTAGCATTTATTTTGTGAGAGGATGAAATTTTAGTTTGAATTTCCATATTATTCTGCTCAATTATCAACTCTTTGAAGAATTGCAAGTTAATACATATGACCTGGCTAAATTAATTAAAACATTTTCCTGCCTATTTATCTAATGTTTTAATTTTTCTCCACCTACAGAAAAGATTAAACATGGCTTTGTGAAATGCTTGTAATTTTACATGAAAACATGACATAATTTGAAAAGTGGTGTTTTACAGTATGATTTAAAATGTAAGAAGTAGAAAAGAATAAAGCTTGAAAGTACAATAGTTAAAGATTATTCTACTCAAATCTCTCATCTAATATATGTAGTCGATGTTCATGGAATGGAGAAGAAATATGATAAAACAGATTCTGTTTTGGGGAGCCGTGGTTCCCTCCAAGGAACTAATGAAAGCTATACTCCCTCTCTCCACACACACACACACGAAAGTATAATTATGAATACGTTACTTAAGTAAGACAGGCTGCCCCAGAAGTAATACAAACATAAACATATTTATTACAGATTAACAAATTTTAAGACATAAATCCCTTGAATTATAGGTTAAAAGTGTGCATGTGTGTGCATGCATGCATTACTAATCTCTCACCTACTCCATCTTTGCTTACACGTGCCTTAATGGTTTGTAAGTGTTAAGTTCCCGGATTTAAGAACAGAAACTATTTTTGGTGGACTGTTACGTAGGCATGTGATATTAGGTAAGCTACCCCACCTAAGACTCAGTTTTCTCGTCGGTAGACTAGCTACTCTAACTTTACCTCCTTCATAGAATTGCTGCAAAGATTAAACATGTTATTATACAAAATGCATTTATTTTGTTGTTTGCCATATTGCAAATGACCAAAAAATCTTAACTATTATTATTAGAAATAGTGGACATTTTTCAAATTATCATTTTCTTTCTGTTTTGCTGCCAGTAGGTGAACTGGCACACCTTAAAGGTGCCAAGACACATGATGTCAGAAGGTACAATTTAAACTTGACAGTGAAGGAAAAATATTGGAGCAGTAGGTATTGTGGAGAAAACCCTAGAAATGAAATCCAGGCCTTTCATTACAAAAAAATGGAGACTAGTTTAACCAAAACTAAATATATTTATCCCCAACTCATTGTTTAATATTGGGACTATAGTTCTAAATATTGCTAGTAGTCTACTGTATATGCTAACAAAAAATAAAAGAGACAAAAAAAGGGACTATTTGACTGAATTTTCAAATCAACTGCCAACCCATGGCTAAAGCCTGGTAAAGAATCATCATTTTAATTTAATTAAAAAAGAAACATTAAATAAAACAACTCTCCATTAAAATATAATTTGCATTAGTGTAGTCACAAGTGCTATAATAAGCATATTAAAGTATCTAGAAGAAATTAAAATTTCTAGTCGTGAAATGGCACCATAAAATGAGCAAATTTATTATGTAGCTTGGTATTTCTAATGGGAAACTGAAGACCACTAGGCACTTAAAAATAATAGCATTTGAAAAAAAAAAATTTTTTTTTTTTTTTTGAGAAGGAGTCTTGCTCTCTCGCCCAGGCTGGAGTGCAGTGGCGCAATCTCAGCTCACTGCAACCTCCACCTCCCAGGTTCAAGAGATTCTCCTGCCTGAGCTTCCCGAGTGGCTGGGATTACAGGTGCCCACTACCACGCCAGGCTAACTTTTGTACTTTTAGTAGAGACGGGGTTTCACCATGTTGGCCATGCTGGTCTCAAACTCCTGATCTCAGGTGATCGCCCACCTTGGCATCCCAAAATGCTGGGATTACAGGCATGAGCCACCGCACCCGGCCAGCATTTGAAAAATTACTGAGACTTAAACATAATAAATCCCACAATCACAGCATCAATTCAGAGTGATGGTCATTTCCTAGAGTAGGAGTTATATATTTTAATCTCTCTCTGGAGAAGCTAATCTACCATTATCCTACTCAAAGTTACATAAATAGGCTTCCAACCTCATTGCTTTGCTTTTAAAAGTCTATTTTAGCTGCCATAGGGGTGGTCTATCAGATGATGAGAAAAACTCACTCATTTTCAGAGATCATGTCTATTTCAGTCATTATTAAATACATCATAACATTTGTTTTTAACAATATTAAATATATTAAAAACGGTGCACTTCAAAATGTCCATAATATGACACTTATTCTATTAATATTCTTATATTTCCTTGATAGAACAAGAAATAATATAATATGCAAAATATGTTACCAAACATAAGGTAGATTATTGGATAGAACCTGAGATGGACTTTCATGCATGGTACTGATCTGTGCACTAAGACTAAAAACTACTTTCTATTTCTCTGAAAGCTAGCAATGATTTCCATATATTACAAATAAACGTTTAATTATTCCTTTCAGTTAATCATATAAAGACGGTATTTTCTTATTTTTTATGACTATAACTATAGAATATAAATTGAATATTAAATTGAATGAGATATTTAAGAAGCAAAGTTTGTGAAAGCAATCTGTAAGTATATTTACCTATTTCAGCAGCATATAGGACTAAAGACACCATGTAAAACTGGGAAAATAATGAGATAATTAAATTGACTTTATAAATCCTTAAAATTCTACGTA
This sequence comes from Hylobates moloch, assembly GCF_009828535.3. Lineage (NCBI taxonomy): Eukaryota > Metazoa > Chordata > Mammalia > Primates > Hylobatidae > Hylobates > Hylobates moloch. The sequence continues at coordinate 154,569,115 of NW_026652276.1, read as the reverse complement.
TAGTCTCAAGTTTCCTTAATGCCAAATGTTATGGATAGTTTTTCTCTCATTCTAGATCAATGGTTTCAACTTAATCTTATGTTTTATTCAGACAAGGCTGGTGCTTTTCTCTTTTTTACCTAACTTCAATGCAGGAAAAATAAAAAAAGTCATGTAGTGGTAGCAAAACTATTCAGTAGAACAATTGTAATCCCAACAGTTTCCTCAGATCACTCTCTTTCAAAAGCTCAAAAGATAAAAATGCCATATGAGTGAATGTGGATTACATTAAGTGTGCCTTCTGTGGTAATAACTATAAATTTATTCATTGCATTTTTCAGAAGAAACTCTTTGAAGTTTTCACAGAAACTTTGAAGAAAAAAATTACCGAGCTGTCCAGGAAGCCATTCCCATCCGTGTCATAAAGGCGAAACATAACTAGAATGAAAGAGGTGTTGAAAACAAGATTATAGGCAAATAAGATCAATGTTAGTTTAAAGCATATTCATTAAAATTTAGTTTGCATTGAAAACAAGTACTAAATTCCTCCCCTGCTCCAAACAATTAATTTGTGGGATTATTTCTCAAACTAAATCGAAAATGAATTAATTAGTTAATGGAAATACTGGATAGCACAGAAAAAGTCTATCAAATTTTGTTTGTTTCTAGAAGACACTAAAAAGTACTATTATTTGTTTAAACTCTTTATTACAAGATCATTAAATGTCAACTCAAAAATGAAAGAGAAGAAGTTGAAATATTCAAAGCCTGGGTATTAAAGAGCAGAATGCATAAGGAAAAACAAATAATGTGAAATTTTAGAAATCAACTATAATTTGAAATCCACCATTCACAATGACAAGAGCTTGGTCAAAAACTGTTTTCTTTATCTGTAAAGTGAGAATAATCATTCTACCGTAACACACATTTACTGTGAAAGTTAAGGGAGGTGATAGACACAAAAGTGAATGAAAGTCATAGATCATGACACAAATAGATGCCATTGTTAGGACTGATCCCCAAGCAATACGGGTGAAGAAGGAGGAGTGCAAAATAACGGATTCTTTCTGATGGAGGAAGCCAGCACAGAAAAACTGCATTATGATCATGGCTTTCAGGGTTTATTTGTTTAAATCTGAGGTGGAGCTTCAGAGGGTAACTGATCTTTGAACTAATCAAGTAAGGGAAAGGAGAACATTGGCTCTCTGTTAGGGGGTTCAGGAAAGCAGATGACAGAGCTCCCTGATGGGCCCGAGGATTCCCTTGTATAATTCACACATCCCCAGGAGGTTGTGGAAGAGGCCACAGGTGCCATTTTGAGATAAATAGAGAAGACAGACACAGCTGTAAAAATAGAAGAATGGAAGTAAGGGTTTGTCTTGGGTTTGTATAATTTCCTGAATGATCTTGATGTCTGAGGTCTATAATATTAATAAAGACGTTGATAACTAAGCAGCCTCATTATATAATGACCCTGATAGTCTATCTGTAGGTGATTTTTTTTATTTAATGGTTACTGCATTTCACCAATTCTATCATATGATTATTAATAGGATGCATAATTAGTCTATATATTGCTAAAAAGAAAGAAAAATGTTAGCCATATAACTATAATATTCTATTTATTGTAAGAGGCAAACAAATGTTAAAGATGTTAAAGTGTAAGAAAACAAATGTCTGTCTATTGACATAAGGGCGATAATACTAAGCTGGCTAAAAGACTTATATATCTGTATTTGTAAATCATGGTAATGATTCCTTCTCATACAGTCAATAAATGAAATAAAATGCAGAAGGAAAGAGCAACTTACTGCATTGTGGATACTAAGCATTTCAAGACATTGCAGTGCAGGAGCAAATAGTGAAAAATATCTTCGTAAGTGGCAAGAATTGACCGACTACTCAGAGAAAGGATTAACTACCAAGAATAAGGCAAATATCTAGAAAAGCCTAAATATATTTTAGATTGAGGGACGTTTATAACTCTGTTAACCCTTAATGGAGTAAATGACTGCCAAATGACCATTTCATGTCATTCAAATTTGTGGAAACCCTGTTCCTATTTGTTGACCTTACTGGGAACGTGAACTCAAAGAAACACATATGGGTACAATATATAGATATTGGGCATTCATTATTGACAGTGTCTGAAACTTCTTCCTATTTACTGAAAATCACACTTTATGAAGACCATTAGAAAATGAAAACTCTGGATACCTTTTCTTTACTAGCCTGACTTGAAGCTAGACTGTGCATATGGTCCAGGCTCCACCACACAGAAGCACAGTCCCAGGTTATCAATCAGATGCTAGTGACCTAAGCAAAAGAAGCTTGCACAGAATCCCTTTTGGTGATGGGAGGTGGCAGTGGTTTCAGAGAGAATATCCAGGGTTCTGGATGAGTCAGGGGTGTTTCGAGGCAAACATCCCAGCCCAGTTTAATACTTCATTTGGTCATCGTTCCTGAAGAGGCAGCCTCTAGAATTTGTTCTCTACCTCTCCCAGTGATTCTGTGTGCTCCTAAATATTGCTTAAAAATAATGACATGCTTTATTTAAAACAACCAGTTAAAATAAACCTGATTCTATGTCTTTCCCAAAGATAGTGTGTACTTAACATTGGTTTTAAAAATGAACTTACTATTGAAATATTACACTTACAGATAAATGTATTATTTAATACCTTATTAAAAGGTACACACCCATGTAACTCTTACCTCTAAATCAAGAAATAGAACTCTTACCAACAAATCAAAACCCCTTTCATCCTCCCCCATCATTATTTTTTCTTCTCTCTCGAAAGACACCTGTTATTTTGAATTCTACATCCCTTCTTTTGAATTGAATTGAATATAACATTCAGAAAATGTTTGCCAATCTTTTCTTTCTCCTATTACAAAACAAAACAAAAAACAAACCAAAATAACACTGCTGGATTTCTAATGAAATTGTACTGAACCTGTAGATCTGTGTGGAGGAGAATCTTTAAAATGCTGAGTCTTGAAATCTACAACCATGTTATATTTTTCTTTATTTAGAGCTTTAATTTCTCTCAATAATGTTTCATATTGTTCTGTATAGAGACCTTTCAAATAGTTTTCAAAGGTTTATTCCCAGGTATTTCATAATTTTGATTTGATAAATGGTAAAATTTCTTAAATTTTATTTATTTATTATTAGTTGGTGTCATACAGAAATACAAGTGATTTTTATTTCTACCTTGTAGGCACAGATCTTGCTAAATACACTTACTAATTCAAGTACTTGATCAATCTGTAGATTACTGGGTAGTCTATAATAAACAATGAATTTTAATTTCTTCTTTCCCATCCTCATAAACTTCATGGATTTTTCTTGCCTTATTGCCATGAGCAATGATCTCCAACACAAAGTTGAACTATACTTAGAGTAGTGGCCATTCTTGTCTTGTTCCCAGTATCAACGAGAGAAACTTCAATATTTCATTCTTAAATATAAAGTTTGATGGGAGTTTCTTACATATACACATTATTAGATTAAAGGAGTTCTATACTACTTTCAGTTAGCTAAGAATTTTTGCTATTACAGTTGTTTTGTTTTTAATCATGAATAGAATACATATAGAATGTGATAAAATACTTTTATGATTTTCTTCTTTATTCTCTTAATTTGGCAAAATACATTGTTTTGTTTTCAAAAGTTAAGTCAAATTTAAATGCCTGTAATAATCCCAAATTGAACCTGGACATGTTATTTTAGCTACTTTACATATATAACTGTACTTGATTGCTAATATCTTGCTTCCATTTCTGCTTGTTATCTGGAAAAATATATGAGTGACTTGTACTTTAATTTCTTTAATTAAATGGAAAAAGCCATGCTTCCTTTTCCCAAAAATTTGCCCTAAAAATCCAAGTTCCTTTGATACTTTCCTGAAAATTTTGAACAGGTTTTAAAAATATACATTTGTTCCAAATTTTCCAGTTGATTCCAGTAGGAAGGTTGGTCTGAAAATCCCTACTTCATTAGTGCCAGAAGAATCTAACATTTTAAATAATTTATTCCGAAACACATTAACAAGAGGTAATGCTCTCTATAAATTCTTTCTAATTCATCAAGGAAGAAAGTTTATGAGTTTTAAGCTCTAGTTAATATAATAACAATAATAAAAATGTCATACATATATTGAGTACCAAGTACCCTATACTCTAAATATTACCAAGTCAAGGTCAAGGGTAAAACTTTTCTTTCATCCAGGAGAAGAAAGAGAAATTCTAAGACTTTAATTTTCAGTGATAATTCTACTTTTCTAATTTAAAATTGTAGCTAGCTAATGCAAAACATGAAGTATTGAACACACATATTTACCTTGGTTTTCTATTGAAGTACCACTGTAATGACAGTAAAAGATGAAATAGGCAAAAATCTATAAGCAGAAAGAAAATATGAGAGGAGAAAACACTAACACAATTTTCAGGAGCTGGAGAAAATATGTATACATGTATATTGACTTAGAGATCTTAGAAATATAAATGTAAGCTGGTAGAGGAGAAGAAGCATAGATTTGCTTAGAAAGGGTGGTGAGTTGGAAAATTAACAGATAATCTTCACAGGATGATCTCTGGGGAGTATGTAAGCTCTCTTCCCCAACAGAAGACTGGATCTTTGAGTGCTGCAAAAGTGAAATGGAAGGAATTCTGAGCTAAAGGTACTCAGGAATTCTGAGTGTAAGGACACAATACCAAAACAAGGTAATTATGTGAAAGCGAATATACTGAATATTGAGAGAATAAGTCCCTTTCTTTATCCCCAGTAAGTCAATACCATCGGTGTGGGTACTCACCTATATAACTACTACCATCAAAAAAGTTATTTCAACACAAGTAGTTTGGAAGAAACCAACAAAGCAGGGAGGAGGGGAAACCTTATAACTAAAAGGAAAGTTTCAATCCACGAAATACAAATAGGAACATATAAGGATCAAGCTGATAATAAAATGGGTTCTCTGTGAAGTTAAATGTAAGAAAAAGTGGGAAAAATCTCATCACCAGGTATTAAAGATAGCCCAGATATGGAGTGAAATACATAAGAAGAAAGAAAAGAAGGTGGAAAATAGAAAAAGCAAGAAAAAATAATAACTCAGAGTTCTGTCTTGGATGTTCAGCATCCAAATAATATTGGTTCTAGAAAGAGAACAACTAAATTAAAGGGTGAAAGTGATTATCAATTAAAACATTCAAGAACAAATGAAGAGCACAAGTTTATGAACACAAATTTGTGGTGGAGAATTTGGGAATTGATTAGTTATAGAAATAGAGAAAATGAGGCAGGCAGATATTTGAGGTCAGCAGTTCAACACCAGCCTGACCAACATGGTGAAACTCTTTCTCTACTAAAATACAAAAATTAGCCAGGCATGGTGGCACGTGCCCGTAATCCCAGCTACTAGGGAGGCTGGGGCAGGAGAATCACTTGAACCCAGGAAGCGGAGGTTGCAGTGAGCCAAGATTGTGCCACTGCACTCCAGCCTGGGAAACAGAGCGAGACTGTGTCTCAAAATAAATAAATAAATATAAAAATAATTAATTAAGTTAGAAAAAAGGCAATTATTAACTCCATGGAAAATAAAAGTTGTTTGGCCTGGTGAGCCTATAAAACCTTTCCCTTTTAAAACTATATTTAAAAATAATATTGACATTATTAATATTGAATTTTCAAATTAGATAGTAAGGCTATTTCTTAGTATTTAAAAGTAAAGTCAGCCCCAAAGGTCAAGGGAATCACTGAACAAAAGGATCATATTTTAAAAAACAAAATAAATATATAGCTGTTTGTTTGCAAAAATTTAAAAAGCCCAATATTAAAATTATTCTGATAACATGACAGCTTCCAAATATGGGTACCTGCTTCAATGTTATAAACTAGTTTAACCCACCTTTTTTCCTATTTTTATGCTCATGTAATTTCACTTTATATAGAAACAATTATATGCCCACACATGTATTTAGTTAAAAGATCAGAGCAAAGGTATATTATGCAAGATAATTTTTTATATCCAAATTTTTTTCTCTTCCAAAAGATTTGCAAGTTTCTATCTGTTTTCATAATGGATCTATCCTACTATATATACTCTGGTGTTTTGCACTTGCCATCATATGTTGTTGATGTGAGCATTATATGATATGATATGTTATTAATATAAACAATGTAAAATATATTTATAAAAGGCATTTAAACTGGAATTTCTTTAGTTCACTTTTTTCCACTCTTATATATTTCGATACTGATTTAATAAACTTTAAAAGCAGAGGTGAAAACAATCAGCTGCTTAGGTGTGTTTGACATCCAGTATAATGGAGAGATACTTTCACCTTTTATTCATAAGAGAAACAATAAAAACAACAAAAGACGGCTTTTCAAAATAAAAAGAGCCCCATAAAGTAGCTCAGAAATTATGGATTTTAGTCATAGCTAGATAAACTGGTGGTGTAATTAATAACCACCCTCTCTTAGTCTTTTTTTTTTTTTTTTTCATTGACAAACTATAGGAAAGTTGACTAGGTGATCTTTAAGGTCTTTTCATTATTAAATCTCATTGTTTCTAAGGTTAATACTGCACAGGGAAGTAACTTTTAACATGTAGGTTACTGTTCAGTCTCCGTATGTCAGTTATCTACTTTCTGGATCTTTCCCTATTGATTTTCTCTTTAGTGATACATTTTAAGGAAATGTAAGATAATATAAAAAATTCTTGTTAAATCATTAACAACTTGATAAGCACAAATTCAAATGTGAATATCATGTATTTTAAAGTCAAAAATATAAAGTTAGTATTATTCGATATCTTAAATAGTTGATGTTATTTTTATTTTTTCAAGCACTCATTGACTTTATTTTTACCCATTGACTTTAATACACTTCCATTTAACTATCATTTATTGAGCATCTACCTGTTGACACACACACACACACACACACACACACACACAGACTGATGTGGGTGCAAGGGTACAAAACAGAGCAAAATAAATCCAATTAGGGATGGCAAGAAGATTCATGATGCAGGGTAAGCCTCAAATGTGGACTAGACTTGATCAAATATACACTGTGGGGAGGCAGGGGGTTGAAACCCAGCAATTGCACATTGTAATCAAAGGGATGAAAGTGGAAAAGTTCAGGGTTTGATGATAGAAAAGTTGACCCATGTGACTAGGACATGGTTTGTGCATATGTGTGCAGGTCACAGCCAAAGCAAGCCTGGCAGAGTAGGTTGGGGTCAAACTGTGGAATCAGATCAGTGTATGCACGCCAAGTTTAGGGTTTCAATTTTACACATTATGAAATCAGGAACTATCAAAGGGAATTTTTCACTCTGAATCAGAAGAGAAACAGAAAAAAAAGTATATTAGTTGATTAGGTTTTAAGTAAAATAAAAGGAAGTTGCAAGAACATATACTTAATGAGTAAGATGATGATTAAATAGGTAGGTGTTTGGGAAAAAAAAAAAAAAATTATCTGGATTAACTTTTAACTAGAAAATGAGACAAGAGAAACACTGAGCACTGAAGGCCAGGTGAGGTTTTGAGTAGAGCTATAACCCAAAGAATTATATTTTTATTTCACTAAGCCTCTGCCACTCAGTATAGTATAGGAGCAAATAAGTTGAATGTCTGAAATTAAGTGCGAAAAACTAATTGACATCATGGATTATGAGATCAGTTTAAATTTGAAAGGATGGGCAACCAAAAGTCAGCAGGCAAATTCAAGAGGGAGTAAACTGGGCACGGGTAAAATAGTTTTAATTTACTTTTATTTCACCTAACATGCATTTATGTGAAGTAATAAATGTGAAGGAATGTATGTGAACAAACATTAGTTTAATCTAATCCTCATAGTTATCCTATGGGATAGAGACTATTTAATGATCCCAGTTTTGCATTTGAGAAAACTGAGTCCTGAGGAAGTTTCAAAAATATACTCAGATCACTGAGACAGTTAATTTTCAACCTAGGGTTTGCATTCAATCATTATAAATCAAGAGTCAAGGTTCTTAATTACTGTACTATGCAATAATTAAATTAAAAGTAGGAGAGTGAGAAGTTAAGTGAACATAGGCTGAGATCAAAGTAAAATTGACAGTTTAGTTTTAGAATAATAGCAGTTCTCGGCAGTTACAAGGCTTGGAGTATTGTAACAGAAGTGAAGGGCTGAAATAAAATGGAGGCAAAGCCACAGGATTTGAGCGTAAAAGACAGGTTGATGACTTTCCCTAAAGTACTATGGAGCACTTGAAGTTAGAAGGGCAAATCAGCCCTGAGACCATGTCCTCGTTCATTCACAGGGGCTGTTGGTAATTGGTACCAACAAAGAGAGATAAAAATGGAATTCCCCACAAACCCAACATACACAGGCATACATGCACGTATGCATGCATGCAAAAGCACACATCCAAGGGTAACAAACACCTTCTACCTAATAGAGCCTCGGGACGGGAAGGTCCTCAGAGAGAAGAATTAGGATTGCATGAAGGAAATAAAGTTGAAGACATGGCTTATATGGTAAGTCCTCAATATGATTGCTAGATACTGGGAACCTGTGACTTCAAGCAAAACAATGTACAGAGAGTTCTCGAATAACACCCTTTCCTTCCATGACATTTTGTTATAACATTGATGAGCAAAAAAATGGTTTTGTTATATACATTGTTCAACTTCAAGTCACAGCTTCCAAAAACCCACTGGGGATGTTAAGTGAGGACTTCTGTAATCAGTAAAACATTTGGGAACTTTTGTTTGTTATTTTTTAATGGAATGAGCTTTATAATAAACATTGTGTAAATACCTGGCAGAAAAGACAGGCAATGGAAAGTGGTGGGAGGCACTGAATAGATTTTAAAAATATTTGGGGAAACAAAGTATTACTTATATAAACATTGACAACAGTGTAATTCATTTATCTAATAACCTAGGTAAAATACCTAACAAATACTGCCACTATTCAACAACTCCAAGAAAAACAACTGTAATTTCAGGTGAATTCCTTGTGTATATGTGTTTTCACCGGACAGAAGGAATTGCATAAGCCAGTGCTTCTCAAAATGTGATCCCTGGAACAACAGCATCCGCATCACCTGGAAACTTGTTAGACATGCACATTTTCAGATCCCACCCCAGGCCAGCTGAATCAGATATACCAGTCCTGCAGGTGATTCTGATGTGTGATCAAGTTTGAGAACCTCTAACCGAAATCAAATTTCTTTCTGCTTAGCTACCTGGAAGTAAGAGCCAAATTCAACATTGACCTGCCAAAGTTAATTTTAGGTGCTTGTTCACGTCTGTTTCTGTGTTAATTATAATTGCTTTTTATTATTTTCATTCTTCTGGTCTATATTGTATTTAATAAATTGTAATCCTTTTGGAGTATTTATTAAACTAACAATCAATACAAATTTTTGAAGTCTTACTGAGAATTTGTTTTTAAAAATCTGTAACTGAAAAAGAATACATGTTAGTAACTTTTACATATGCAATTTTAGAAGGGTAAACATATGTGGTAAATTGTTAAAAAAGTGGATGAGGAAGATTGATTGTTATTTAATTGACACAGGAAAGGGCCAGGCATTGGCATTAAAAAAGAAAAAGAAAGAAAACCAAACTTAGGATGATTCTGATGTATAGCCAGGGTAAGAATCACCAAATTAGAGGATAGGAGAAAAGAAAGCTACAGCATCATGTATTTTGAAGAGTTTGATGAAAATGATAGTGGTGATTCTGGGCCATAACAAGACTGCCTATAAGAAGATTCTGAAGAAATGGTTTAAAACAAAAGGAAAAGGCAACGCATCCAGTGTAAGCTTGAAAAAAAGCTGGGAAACTCAAAGAAAGAAACGGAGAGAAGGGGGTTGAGAACACTAAAGAAAAGTAAATGGCAGGTCAATTGGACAAGATTCATCATATCTTTTTGGATAGCGTGGTGAGTTAACATTCTATCTGCAACTGTAGACAAAATCTATGTGGGTTCAAGGATGCACACTGAAAACTCAAAAGCATTCTTCTTAGGAATTCCACCTTAAAAGCAATATACATCCAGCTGACCTAGAAATAGTTAAACAGCAAGACCAAATACTATCTTGGGGAGGATGGATGGTGCCTTTATTCATTTTCAGATGTGGAAAAAATGTTTGTCTTTATATGTTTATAATCATCCCAAATGTGCTCCTGATAACACCTGAGCAAACTTTCTCTCTGGCTGTCACTTCAATAGAAATTCACTGAACATTAATATTTACTTTGGAATGAGACAGATTTCTGTAAGTTCTTAGGAATACAAAATAAATCTTGAAATGCAAATATTCAACATTTATGAATAATAAATATATATTTAAAGATGATATTCATATGGTTTATTCATAACCTAAGCAGGTGTGACTCTTAAATAATCACATTAGAGTAAATCCTTTATTGGAAGGAGAAATATTATCAAAAATTACTATTAAATTTAACTAAAAATGCCCCCCAATAATAATTCTGAGACATCACGATTATTTGTATTTGCTTTAGAAGTACTAAAGTTTAGATTTATTATCTTCACTATCATTCTAGTAGCAAGCATTTTTCATTAAATTTACCATATCCTGTAAAATCAAATTTATCAGATTATTGAGTAAGCTGCCAGGACTATATTTAGAAAGAGCCTCAGAGATAGAATAGATGATCAAATGATCAGGTTTAGAGTAAATGCTTGAAAAATATTTTCTTATATTGCAATGAGTATACTTAGCCACCAGAGAGAGCTCAGTCACTATGTTTTATTAAAGACAGTAATTATTTACGTTCAAGTGAATAGAAAATCTCTATCCGCCATATCCTAAAAGAAACAAAGCTATTGTTTAATGATTTATAATATCCAGAATCAAATACTGTAAATGACACTTTCAGGTTTAGCATTTGAGAGATAATGTGTCTCTGCCAACAAGAGTGTTAGTGCTGAAGATTGCAAGGGAGATTTCCACTGGGGAAAAGGTGCAGGTTGCATATTTATAGGCAATTTTCTCACTCACTAATGGGAAAGTTTCTTCACACACTAGAAATAAATGCTTTATGAAAACAGCTCAAAGGCTATTTTCTAATAGCATCTTGTTAACTCCAGAGAACTGAGGAAGAGCTTTTTAAAGTCATATGACAAACATAATCAAGAAATAATCAGTAATAAATGGAACTTGATAAATAAGAATCTGAAATTAATAGATTTTAATATCTTTTGTCTGATTCTCAGCAGGAGGAAATTTTTACTATTAAACAGGATCACTTTATTCAACAAAAATTATGCAACTATACTAATGCAATTTTAAGTTAATCAATATCCAGTCCTTTCTCCTGCCCCCAACCATGATAAGTAAACAAAATGAAGAAACACATACACTCAAGCTTATCCTCAGGCCTTCCTCTTTCAAGCAGAGACAGGTAACAGACAATGTCCTTCAGGTGGATTACTTCTGGGGAACACGTATTTGCAGGAGAAGTAGTCCGCGGAGGGGTGATGGCACCTTTATTCATTCTCAGACCTGGAAAAAAAATTGTCTTTATATTTTGTTAATTATTTACAGTGATCTCAAACAGAAAACAAATTAAGAAAATAGAGAACACACAGGCTACATAGAAATTTATATTTTTTAGGCATAGAATAACCAAATTCTCTGTAATATCAGTACAGCAGCTAGACATAGCCTACGACTGTTGTAGATGAAGGAGAGTTCTTTGGGATCCACAGACATGGCACTGCTCTGTCACCCACTGGATGGTATTTGGGTCAGAATAATATTATCCCAGGTGAGTTGGTACACATTTGAATGCTTGAAGACCCACTTCCCTATTCCACTTTTCTCTGCTTTAGGTAGTGACAGCTATAAATCATTCGGGAAGATATTTAAAATGGACTTTTTCACAAAATACTGAAGAAAAAAATGTCAGTCTTTCACAATATAATTTCTCTATTGATAATAAGTGATCATCCATTCATAAAGTCATGTATTTGTTTCAAATATTTGCCAATACCATGAAGAAGACATCCTTTTTTACCATCAAGGGATTTGCCCATGAGTAAGAATAAAGAGAACATAAGCAAAACTCTGGATAAACATGATGGATATTAGAGAGGTAAAAACACATGAGTGGTTTGGTTTTTAAACGGTTCTCACTTTATTTCTGAAACCCATTATCTGTGTCTGTTCTATGACAAGGATATAGGTTGCTTATTACCTGTCTGGTGATAATCTAACTATGTTCACAATAACTTGTTAGTTCTATCTTACCCAGAAGCCACTGAAGTCAGATTGTGTGTATCTGACAAGGCCTGAAGATAAACCGCAATTATCCCTTGAGGGATATATGGCATTTTTAGAGGTATTTGGGAAAAATAACTAATGGGTTGAGTGGCTACTAGATTCCTAATCAACCAGGAGCTACTGTAAGGAATAATTCGAACCAAACACCGTTCTAGAACCCTGTTCTTAGCACAGATCTACCTGACTGCGTGTCTCTCACTCTACTTTAGTTTTTCAATTTGTAACTTTCCATGAATACCCATCATCTTGTCAAGCCATCTCAAGATTCCCAGGCATATAATTCAATGTGTTGTGAAATGTCCCAAGTTAGTTTTATCATTGGTGATGTTGTCACTAATAAAGGGAACTATTTACTGAGTGCCTAATATGTGACTGAAATCATGACAGCAGCTTTAACACATATTATCTCACATTATTCTTACATGAACCCTGTGAGGTAGAGTGCATTTTCCCCATTTTACAGATTAGGAACTGTCTTACAGATTTTAACTTCCCAGAGTTTCATAACCAGCAAGACAAATCCATCTTCTTTTTTCTACACTGGCAGCTTACAAATTATTTTTGTTCAAGGCCAATCATAAAAGTGTAAGAAAAATAATTTACATCTTAACACTGTGCACATGCATGCATGCACACACACACACGCACACACACACACACACACACACATTAGTGGGATTCATAATTGCCCAAATATTTTCTTTTCTATATTAACCTACTCCTATTCTATCCTATTCTTAAAATTTTTTTTCAAAGACCAACTAAATTGAATTTATTAGCCACCAATGGATCAAAAATCACAGTTTGAAAAAACACTGCTTTGGGTCTTTCCATCCTTTTTTTTTTTTTTTTTTTTTCTGAGATGGAGTCTCACTCTGTAACCCAGGGACTGGAGTGCAATGGCGCGATCTTGGCTCACTGCAACCTCTGCCTCCTGGGTTCAAGTGATTCTCCTGCCTCAGCCTCCTGAGTAGCTGGGATTACCGGTGCGCGCCACCACGCCTGGTTGATTTTTTTGTGTGTGTGTATTTTTAGTAGAGATGGTGTTTCACCATGTTGGTCAGGCTGGTCTCGAATTCCTGATCTCGTGATCCATCCACCTTGGCCTCCCAAAGTGCTGGGATTACAGGTGTGAGCCACCATGCCCAGCCCCTTTCTTTTTAAAATGAAGTCTTACTTATTTCAAATGTGGCTTTATGTTTTACATTAATTCTACTCCTGTTTATAAAGTTATCAACAGAGACATATATTGTAAATGGAATTTCCTTCTTAATAGAAGTATCAATGTATATCTAATACAAACTAATAGTTATTTATAAACCAAAGAAGGCAGGGAATTGAAGACAATCCTGAGCTTTAAAAAAAAAATAAATAAATAACCGGAATAACTGAAACTAGCCAATTAAAGCTTAGCCAGCTGCAGGAACAAGCAGTTCCAACTCATGATAAAAAACATTTTGGCGCTGACCCTTGACATGACCATAACTTTCAGACTTGGAGAACACAGCACTTGAATTACGGTCGGATAAGCTATGACCTAACTCATCCTGCTGATGAGCTAATCCTCTTTTCCACCGTTTTCCCCTGTGGTACTGAAATGATTTAATCAGCTTGATTTAACTCTTTTATAGAAAAATTCAGAACAAAACAAAAAAGAAAGAAAAGAATATGTTCTGACACTTATTTGAAAGAAAGCCAAATATATTATAGATCTTCACTTATTTAGAACATGGCATGATCATTTGTACTTATACAACTAAGGTACATGGTGTTTAATTATCAGCTTTCATCATACTGAACACAAACAATTGAGAATGTAAGGATCACATAATTTTGTCTTTTCTGTATGTAATGTATAAATTGAGTATGAATGTACACATATAATTTGTATTTAGCATCACGTTTTTGAAGGAATATGCTACTGTACTAAAATTATTTTTGTTTGGAAAAATGAGTATATTTTCCATTTTCTTTTCATGAAATATTGTTAACTGAACATTTAAAGCTGTATCATGTGTTTATTACATGAAATATGGTTAAATGAATATTTAAAGCTGTATCATGTATTTATTTCCATGAAATATTAACTGAATATTAAAGCTGTATCAAGTATTTGTGTCACAGTTTTACATTTAAATAGCGTAAAGCTTATATAACAGAAATAAGGGCATATATTCAATCTATACATTGAAGAACTAATCAACTCTTCCTTAAGTCCAATAGCAGCCAAATTTGAGAGGTAAAATATATACTTTTGGAATGATTTATAGAGTGCACTGAAGAAGAAGATAAAATGTCAAAGACCTTTTATTATTATTACTTGATAAAAAGAAAATTGTAGAACAGGACTGAATTTTTTAAAGACTCTATTCTTTTTTAAAAAGTTTGAGGCTCACAATAAAATGGAGACTGTACAGAGATTGAACATTGCTTTATATCTTTCCTTCATTTTCTTTACTAAAGTCTTGCTTATTTCAAATATCTCTCTGTGTTTCACATTAATTCTGCTTCTGTTTATAAAGTTATTACCCAGTACACATGTATATTCTTCCCCACTACCAACATTCTCCACCAAAGTAGTACGTTAGTGACACCTCATTACTGTCCAGTCTCTATAATATACATTAGGGTTCTCTTTTTGTTGTATATTCTATGAGTTTGGACACGTGTATAATGATGTGTCCACCATTATAGTGTCTTTCAGAGAAGTTTCACTGCCCTAAAATATTTCTACTCTGTTTATTTATCTCTGCCCTCCCAACAACCTCTGAAACTTGTATTTTCTCCCTGATTTTGCCCTTCCCATAGAGTCACAGAGTTGAAGCATGCAGACTGGCTATTTAGACTGGCTTTTTTCTGTTATTAATATGCATTTACATTTCCTCCGTGTCTTCTCATGGCCTGATAGCTCATTTATTTTTATCACTGAATAACATTGCATTATCTGGATGTACTACAGTTTATGCGCTCATCAACTTGATTAAATTTTGAGGTGTTTAATTAATAAAAAAGCTCGGCCAGTCACGGGGACTCATGCCTGTAATCCCAGCACTTTGGGAGGCCGAGGTGGGCGGATTACAAGGTGAAGAGATCGAGAACATCCTGGCCAACATGGTGAAACTTCGTCTCTACTAAAAATACAAAACTTAGCTGGGCGTGGTGGTGCATGCTTGTAGTCCCAGATACTTGGGAGGTTGAGGCAGAAGGATTGCTTGAACCCAGGAGGCGGAGGTTGCAGTGAGCCAAGATCACGCCACTGCACTCCAGCCTGGGCGGCAGAGCGAGACTGTCTCAAAAAAAAAAAAATAAATAAATAAAAATAGAAAAGCTCACAGATTTATTCCTGCTCCCACCACCTCCCAAAAATCAGCCCACTTTTTTTTAATGTTTCTTTATATTATGTTTTCATTTCGTTTTCTGAAAGCAGGCCCTGGTCCTCAATCTGTCTCCATAGGAGTTATTTTTACACCCTATTCTACCCTTTATTTATTTATTTATTTATTTTTCTTTTGCCCTTGCCCTAAATCTGGCTGAAGCTCACTACTTATCTTCCTCGATTGCAGTTCACTACCCTGAAGAAAAGTCCTTTTTCCTTTTAAGAAGTTTGCACTAATCTAATGGTTATTCAGAAGCCTAGGAGACAACATGTACGGCAACCAAGAAGTTGCAAGCCTGACTTCTTGACTACAGCTGAAATGATAAAATAATAACATGAAATAGTAAGTGAGATCCTCTCTAGCAGCAATAGCCTCTGGTGAGGAAGCTCAAAATTCTATTTTTAATTAACAAAGGCCAATTTTACACACCCAGTCATCAGTGAAATTCTCTCTTTATAACTAAAATGAAACATAAAGGTGGGCAAAACAAAAGGGTTCGTTTGTTTGTTTTTTGGCCTCAAGTGATCAGAGCTAAATATTGCTTCAGAGTAAATATTGCAGTTGACACTTAAAGTAGTATAATCTGCAGATTCTTCTACTTGCCCTAGGCTATACTACTTTAAATATTTCATCACAAAAGTGAAGCAAATGTGTGTGTGTGTATATATATGTGTGTGTGTGTGTGTGTATATTACAATAGTACAAAATAAAGTGAAAAATAAGCATTGTAATCAGAGCGTATTAGTCTTATTAGGAATAATTATCTTGTACTTAGCATTTATTTCTGTTAAAATAATTTCGTTATATATACACATACATACACACATACACATTCTTTTCTTCAAAGCTTTAGTTATAAAAAGTAGTTAGCATTAGTCAAATTGAATGTTGCCTACTATTATCATATTTCTAATCACGTGATTTTCATTTTACTCCAATCTAGACACTTCACTTCTTGAAACAATAACCTCAAAAGTTGTATTTAATAGATAATTTTAATTCCAGCCTCAGGTTCAATTATTAGCAGATAAGTTTTGGGTACCTGTTAAATTAGTGCCTCTGGTCCAGTTTGTTTTATTTTCAAACACTTGCATTTCATATAATGTAAACAGTGACATTTTCTCTATTTCTTAATGAAATAGTCAAAAACAATAACACGGATTACATTTCTAAATTTATAAGGCAGTAAAACACTGGCAATTTAGCTTTTTCTTTTAAAATATTGGTTCAATTTACAGAAATGTATCAGATTTATTTATCACGTAGTATAATTATATTTCCAACATCAATACTATTGGTTATAATGAGTAGCATTGATAATCAGAATAAAAATAGTTGATATTAGTATTGTCATATATTTCATGATTTTTACACTTAATCTTTCAATTATGCTTGTTGTAGTATATTATAATTATCTTTCATTCTTTATGTTTACCCAAACCGGCAGCAAAATGAGGTAGATGGCATTTTCAGTGAATAAGAAACGTAATAGAGATGGTGGTTCCTTATAAAGAGAAGACAGACTGTGAGAGACAGTCCCCGATATGAAACTGGGATCAGACAAACCTCTCTGAGAACATACTCTGGTTTTCACCTGTTTGGACATTGGCAAAAACCCCAAACGAGCAATTACAGGGAGAAGGACTTAAAGTGTAGGTCTTTGGGGATAATGTTTTAAGAGCAGAGTAACCTCTGTGAAGGAACAACATTAATAACAGCTCTGGTTGTGTGCAAACAATACTTTTGTACAGTGGTCTTATTTGACCCTACAATTCTGTTTTAAAGATGAGAAAGTGAAAAGTCAGTAAGTAAACTATTAGTGATCATATACCAGTCAGTCAACGGAGCAAAAAGGTGAAGACAATCATCTCATTCCAAACTTTGGCCTCTTTTTAGAAGCAGTAAAAATGAGATCTGTCTACATCAGTGTTATCCAATAAAATTTTCTGAAGGCTGAGTTCAGTGGTTCACACCTGTAATCCTAGTGTTTTGGGAGGCCAAGGCAAAAAGGTCACTTGAGTCCAGGAGTTCAAGCCCAACCTGGGCAAAATAGGGAAACTTCATCTCTATAAAAAAAAATTTAAAATTACCCACTGGGGGGCATGCATTTGTAGTCCCAGCTACCTGGGGGGCTGAGCAAGAGAATCACTTGAGTCCAGCAATTCAAAGTTACAGTAAGCTATGATCACACCACTGCAGTCTGGGCAACAAACAGAGCAAGATTCTGTCTCTTGAAAAAAAAAAAACAAAAAAAAACTTTCTGCACTCTTCAATACAATAAAATTAACTACATATGGCTATTTGACCAAAATTATTAATGAATTTAAATTTAAATAGCAATGGATAGCTAGTGGTTACCGTATCAGGTTGTGTAGGCTATACACTGTATGCAGGTGGATAATTGAAAGTTATTTAAATTATTCTCAGTAATTTGAATACATATAAGTATGGGACAAAAATAATTAAACCACTACATATTAAAAGAGCCCATGATGCGAAATTTTCTGTATTTATCACATGAAAAGAAATTCCAATAATCTCCTTAAATTTTACTGTACAGATATTGTTCAGAATTTATAATATCTTTAAAACAAAAAGGATATGTTGATTTTTTTTTTTTGAGATAGGGTCTCACTCTGTGATGCCCAGGCTGGAGTGCAGTGGCATGTTCACTACAACCTCCACCTCCAGGGTTCAAGGGATTCTCCCACCTCAGCCTCCAAGAAGCTGGAATTACAGGTGTGAGCCACCACATCCAGCTAATTTTTGTATTTTTTGGTAGAGATGGAGTTTCACCATGTTGGCCAGGCTGGTCTCAAACTCCCGACCTCGGCCTTCCAAAGTGCTGGGATTACAGGCCTGAGCAACCATGCGCAACCAATATGTTGAAATTGAACTTTATGCTATGTATGCACACCAAAACATTGAAACATAATTTATTTAATGAATAATGGTAATGACTGGCATTTATTAAGCATTTATAATGTACACAATACTATTTCAAATGATGTACATGCATCATGTTTTTTTCAGTCTCACAATAGTTAATAAAATACATACACATATTATCCCCATTTTACATTTAAGAAAACAGAGGTGAGAACAAGGTGCACAGGTACGACTCAAAATGCAGTCTGAATTGGAGTTTTATTATTTATTTATTTATTTATTTATTTTTGAGATGGAGTCACTCTGTAGCCCAGGCTGGGGTGCAGTGGTGCAATCTGGGCTCACGGCAACCTCTGCCTCCCAGGTTCAAGCAATTCTCCTGCCTCAGCCTCCCAGGTAGCTGGGATTATAGGCACCTGCCACCATGCCCAGCTAATTTTTGTATTCTTTGTAGAGATGGGGTTTTGTTATGTTGGGCAGGCTGGTTTCTCACTCCTGACCTCAAGTGATCTACCCACCTTGGCCTCACAAAGTGCTGGGATTACAGACGTGAGCCACCGTGCCTGGCCAGAATTGGAGTTTTATACTCTAAGCATGATTCTGTGAGGCTGGACAGAGAAAAATAAATCAGAAGAAACTGTCTTCTGCCTCTCAATAAAAGACCTTTGTTTTAAGAGTCTGGTTTTCAAGACTCTTAAGGGTGGATACATTGATTAAATCATAAACATTTGAAAGAAAATTAGAAACCATAGCCAGAGCTAAGAACTCTAAATTTTCGTCTTCCATTTGGCCCATGTCTTGGGCCATCCATCATAATATGTTTGTGAACATGTATTTATATGTGTGCTTGCATGTGTAAACATGCACATATATTTACCAAATCTTTATGTATGATTTTTCTTATTGCTCATCTGTGTTTTTGATAGATATACAACTAGCCCATTATAATCATAAACACAATAAATATTCAGGACCCTTAAGATTAGTCATGTAAAACCAGATCCCAGGTACCGAGGATAAAGCATTGAACAAAGCAGGAAAATCCCATTTCCACAGAGCTTTCATTCCAGGGGATCAAAGCAAGTGTCCAACACCCTTGCATATTTTCTAGCTATGACTAGGTGTTTTTATGAGTGAAATAATGTTATGATAGATTTGGGCCTCTGCAGGGTATTAAATCTCTTATTTCCTTTTACTAGAATATTACAGACTGTAAATAAATATTTTTGAACATGAAAGTACAAAAATGTTAAGACAACACTATCATTTAGTATACAATCATTCAGATGAAAATGAAAATACGGAAACCCCTGTGTGTTGGGTGAATAAATCTAATAATAAAGTAAAGGTGGAAAATTTGACGACCAAATTTTACTTGGAATATTCAGATGGAAGAAAAAAGAAACCTGATTATTCAAGTCTAATATATTAAAAACCATTTAATGATTAAGGAGAGACTTGAAGAGAAATCATCCCTTACTGGCAGTAATTGTGTTAAAAACAGGATCACAAAATTATTGCAAGGAAGAGGTTGGCAGGATAAAATATTTCTTGAAGTAAAATAATCTGTGGATCATTACTTCTAATGATAATAATTAGAAGTATGAATTCAATACTACAGAGGTACATCAAATGTTAAGGTTGATATAAATAAATATGAATTGGCCAGTAGACAGAATTTATTTCATCTTTATTCCTGGAGCATTTCTATGTCAGCAAGTTTATTACCTCAACAGTAATAAGTATATTGACATTAAGAAACACACCAATATATTTTAAATATCTAATATCTGTCAGAAATTCCCCTATCTCATAGTCACACAAGCTATGTAGTCTGTTCAGTTTGTGTTTTGGGGACCCTGTCTTTCCTTGTTTGCATTGTGTAAACTGAAATAACTTATCAGTTATAAAAGACCTGTTAAGGTAGAGCACAGTAATAAAAAATACACATACACACATATGTATTTAATATCCTCAAGACAGTCCTAATAAGAGAAATATCTTCTTCTCAGCACAATTAATAAATTATACCTTTCAGCAAGAACATTCAGTAAGTCTATTTGGTAAAAGAACATTTCTCCCAAGGTTCAAGTATCTCATTCTCATTGTACAATTTTCTGTTCTTAATTGATTAACTTTCTGACAGACAAAAGGAATCGTTTTTCCTTTTCTATCTAAAATAAGTACTTGGGATGTGACTCAAATGCACAGAAAACATAAAATGACATAACCCTCCTATTGATATTATAGCTTATTGATATGTGTAGCATCACAGTGCAAATTAACCATTGCCTCATCAAACAAGCAATGGGAGAGTTGGGGACCAATGATAAGGCACCTAATTTTTTTCAAAGATAGCTGTTACTACTCTCAATCTGAAATATCTTCTGGACCCTTGTATACTGTCAGCCTCGTTCTCCTTCTTGATAGCTTCCACATCACTAGCAGTGTAATTATTTTCTGGCTTAAAATCTCATAATGGCTTTCCAATTTCTTCTGGATAAAATTCATAACTTAGCATGACAGGCAAAACTCTTCCCCACCTGGCCTTCACTACCTCTCGCCTCTTCTGCAGAAGCACAAGTGGAGTCCAGGCCAGACCCAGACCTCTCAGTGCTCTATCAAGTCTATCTTCCTCCAGTCTCCTAAGGTCCTTGGGGCTTTGACCTTGCCAGGCCCTCTTTCCTCATTCCACTCCAGGCCATGCCCAATACTTACAAGGTCATGAGCATCATCTGCTCTGGGATGAACAGAAATGACCTTTTTAAACTCCTATCTTAGTTCAAGTGAATCATGAGAATCCCAGATTCCCAGTCATCTTCAGCCTCAAACTGCACTTTCCAGCCTTGTTTTTTTTTTTTTTTTTTCTCTGAGATGGAGTCTCGCTCTGTCGCCCAGGCTGGAGTGCAGTGGTGCCATCTCAGCTCACTGCAACTCTGCCTCGCAGGTTCAAGCAATTCTCCTGCCTCAGACTCCTGAGTAACTAGGAGTACAGGTGTGCACCACCACGCCCAGCTGATTTTTGTATTTTTAGTAGAGATGGGTTTCACTATGTTGGCCAGGCTGGTCTCAAACTCCTGACCTCGTGATTCCCCCACCTCGGCCTCCCAAAGTGCTGGGATTACAAGCATGAACCACTATGCCCAGCCTCCAGCCTCTTTTTGTATACATTTTTGCCAATACTACTTACTACCATCTGATATGGTACACATATTTACTTTTCTGTATGTCTGCCTCTCCCCACTAGAATGTAAATGACTATGGAAACGGGTTTCATTTTCTTTTCTTTTTTTTTTTGACGGAGTCTCACTCTGTCACCCAGGCTGGAGTGCAATGGCACGATCTCGGCTCACTGCAAGCTCTGCCTCCTGGGTTCACGCCATTCTCCTGCCTCAGCCTCCCGAGTAGCTGGGACTACAGGCGCCTGCCACCACATCTGGCTAATTTTTTGTATTTTTAGTAGACACCGGGTTTCACCGTGTTAGCCAGGATGGTCTCAATCTCCTGACCTCGTGATCCACCTGCCTCGGCCTCCCAAAGTACTGGGATTACAGGCGTGAGCCATCATTTTGCTCACTGATGTATCCCTAACAACTTGAACAGTAAATATCAATTTGTAAGTGATGAAATTTGAATCAATGAATACTGAATGTCTTACAGTTCATACATTGCCCTTTGATGGGACATTAAAAAAATTGAATAGAAATGTATATGTTGATTTCTGTCCTTGGAACTCCTTTCGCATCCATCCTTTCCCACCCGTACCTACTCCCCTCCCCAACTTTACCTGGATAACTCCAATTTACACTAGATGACTCCTGCAATGGTTCACCTCCTCCTTTCCTCTAGTTTTATTTGGGATCCTGTAGGCACCTCACTGTTTTCTCCACATAGTTCAACAGTGGGTTACAATATTTACTGTATTATAATATAATTGATCACATAATTCTTCATCTTTCTGCTTGATTTTAAAGGATCTTCAGCTTTCCTGTGGAAGTTCTAGCATATGAGTTTAAATAAATAGATAGGATGCATGAATTAATGAATGAATAAAATAAATTACTAAATGGCACACCTATCAATTGAGTGCCTATTATTATTTAAAGGGGGCTAGGAAAATCTTCTCTTTCTTTCTTATAAAACAATTAGGAAGAAACAACAACAAAAACTGTTACACTGATCTGCAACAAGTACCAGACATTTTCTATTACAGATGCAACATTTTGGACATTGTGTAGTCCAACAGAAACAAACAGTATGAGTCTTTAAATGAGTTAATATACTATATTATGTCCTATTTTAATTACTATATTATTCAAAAAACTAACAGTTACTAATAATTGCTGTTGACTGCTATCTTATATGTAAAGAAAGATAATTTCTCTGAAGGCAGTTAATTCAGTTAATGAATACTAAATGGTTGGAGTTGTCATGGGTGGGGATGGAGAAGGGACAGGGATGCTACAAGGGACAAATGGTGTCTTGTAAAAGTACCAGAGTGCCAGAGTTTCTTCCCAGTTGCACACTCCAGGTGTGCCATCTTATTAATCATTGAATTCCTAGTATGGAACACATTGCGTGCTATTTAATTAAGAGTGACACTTTAGCTGAGGCTTTAAGGAAGCATTGGGTTTTCATGCGATAAGGACAAAGAAACATTATGTAAGAAAACTCAGTCCTGAGTGAGAAGAGCAGGTTTAAGTCACAGCAAATAGTTGGATATGGGGTGCATAGGGCAGGGAGATGGAGCGAATAGGGCTGTAGGCAGATGCTATAACCTACGTGACATTGAGCTTCATGGCCATGGAACTCTGATTTTATCACCTTCACTGAGACTCTGGATCCTGGAGTCTCATAAAGGTAATTTCAGGTGGGAATGAATGTCTCAAAAGCTGGGGATGACTATGACCCCATGTACTCATGTATCTCCTGCACCCATGCCCTGCACTAAAGCAACTCTGCTTTAGTTAGCTTTACATATTGAGGATTTAAGTTTGCTTGAAAAATAAGTTTAACTAAAATATGCTATGATAGTTGACAGTGAAGGCCTGAAATTTAGAAACCCAAGAGTAATATAATCAGGCTTCCATTTGAAAGAATGCTTTGGAGATGGGAAGTGAGGGCCTGTTCTGAGAGCCTGCTAATTGATAGTTTATGATGCAATGATCAATTAAACTATGACACTGGCAGAACGTTTGGGAAGAAGCAGTTATAATGAGTACTAGAGAGTATTTTGTGATTAACTAAATATGGGAAGTGACGCAGTGGAAGGTAGGAGGATTCCAATATTTTAGGACTGGGAAGTGGATAGATTCTTGGATGCTATTTACCAAAATAGAAGGTAAGAATGGTAGCAGGTTTGAGTAGAATCTAATTAATGAACTTTCAAACACAGTTAATTTGGTATCTAACTGTTTGAAAGATTTCAACATCCAGACAAAGTGTTCCATCTAAAATACAGTAAATAAATATTATTTGTGAGCTGTGTGGGTTGTGTGGGGAGTAACTGAGGCACATTACGTCTGACAGTGCCAGTTGGTTATATGATGCAAAAAAAGTCATGTGTTGAAATGAGAAGACATATTTAAATAAACTTTAAAAAGTTTAAAAAATCAACATAATTGATCTAGGATACAGTGCCAATAACAAATAATTTTTACATTGTTTTAAAAAAACTGAAGAAGTGTTAAGGTCATATAAATATCGGGTAGTAGGAATTTATAGTGACAGAAATCTGCATATTTATTAAATTTACCTTAAGTTATGTTGAGTGTTCAAGTTGTAGGGACTGATATAGGAGATGACAATTTTGATTGACGGTTGAGGTTGTGAGCCTCAACCATCTTTCTCAACCTTGTTATAGAAAAAGAAAGATTCTAGCTGATTTTAAAAGTGTATAAAGAAGGAAATTAACAAATGGTGGACCCCAAGGATGAAAGCAATATCAGAAATTGGTCATTGAACTGGCAGAGATGAGAGATTAGAGACCTGACATTTGCAATGACGCAGAAGTGGTATGAAAAAGCTGAAGAGATAATGCATTAGGGATATCTTCAAAAATCGAAAGTCAAATATGGAAACAGTAGTAGTGACATCATTTTTAAATAGGTGATAAGAGGCACTTATATTACAACAAATTATATTACAAAAATAAGTCATCTTCTTCATGAAATGCCAGATGGATCATTACATATTACAATCAAACAAAACCCAGCTATACATACGCATATGTATAAATACATACAACCTTTATGCCTATTTATAATTATTTTTAAATTTTTATTCTATAAAAACTAAATGTTTTACTTTTACTATATATCTTGTAATTGATTATCATTCAGTAGTGAGCATAATTATTTTTCCTTTTCAGTTTTGTTTTTTCTTGAGAAGCCCTTATTTTTTAGTTGCTGTATAGAGTAAAAGACTACCTACTCTATTCCTGCTGGAACTGTGGTAATGAAATATGGTGAACTATAACAGCATAAACCAAACCAGATTATATCCCCTCTCTGTTCAAAAGTCTGTTATTTTTCAGCCACAAAGCACCTCGTTATACATTAGATAACAGATTATTGCAAAGCAAGATTCTATGAATGGAAAGGCATTTCTTTTGTCAGTTTCTGAGTCAAGGCTACTTCAGCCTTGAAAATTTTATTATTGTCTATTGTTCCTTCTTCCTCAGGAAAAAAAAAATAACTATCAAAGGTGGGTCTGAAAAAAAAATAGGGTTAGAAATAGTCCTGGACAAGACACTATGTACTTAGTTCTAAAATGTGGAGGCCAAGCTTTGAAAAGGAATCAGAGTTTAATTAATCATTGCTGCATGAGGATTACATAGCCCATATTCCTTTCATGTAGTCTGTGTAGAATGTGTAATTTTCCCAAATTCAAGTACAATCTGGTTTTCCTTTTTTTTTTTCCATTTTAAACCTGATTTGATTTTTACCCCTAATAAATCTGGCATCTTCTATTCAGTAGATAATATAGGCTATTAGAAGAAAAGGAAGTTTTAGGTTTGAATTTCTTACAAAATCACCTAAATTATCAGAATTGTTCTCTTTCTTCCATATGTGATACAGCTATTTAGATAGACAACATTATCTAGAAATATTTTCTCTTCTCAAGGACAATATTATATCATGTAGAATTAAATACAGGACAGCTTTCTTATTTAATTCAATTTAAGGTATGTGTGATACATTTATAGCATGCAGCAGAGAACAAGGAAGTTTTAATTTCTAGAATCATTTAAAAATGTTCAACCCAAAACACTATTAAACTGTAATACTACACATTAAGAACAGATCCACTGAAACTCATTCCGAGAAAAACAGCAAGTGTGGTGAGGCCTCTCAATTCATGATTGAAAGAGAATTATTTAAGAATCTAAAAATATTTTATAAGAAGAGAAAAATGATGATAAATGTATTAGTCACCATACATCTTAAAGGGCTATCATGTGGAATATGTACACTTGTTTTAAAAAAGCTTCTATCAACATGTGATTACTTTAAGAAAAATATGTTACATCATTAATAGATGGGAAGGCCAGATGCCATGGCTCATGCCTGTAATCTCAGCACTTTGGGAGGCTGAGGCGGGCAGATTGCTTGAGGGCCAGGAGTTTGAGACCAGCCTGGTCAACATGGTAAAACCCTGTCTCTACTAAAAATACAAAAATTGGCTGGGCATGTTGGCATGATCCTGTAGTTCCCAGCTACTTGGGAGGTTGGGGCATGAGGATCCCTTGAACCCAGAAGGCAGAGGTTGCAGTGAGCCAAGATCACACCACTGCACTCGAGCCTGAGACCCTGTCTCAGAAAGAAAGAAGGAGCAAAAGAATGAAAGAACAAAAGAGAGAAAGAGAAAGAAAGAAAGAAAGAAAAAGAAAGAAAGAAAGAAAGAAAGAAAGAAAGAAAGAAAGAAAGAAAGAAAGAAAGGAGGGAGGGAGGCAGGCAGGCAGGCAAGGAGGGAGGGAGGGAAGAAAGGAAGGAAAGAAGGAAGAAAGGAGGGAAAGAAGGAAGGAAGGAAGGGAAGCAGTACAACATAAGGCTTAATATTATGGACTCTTCATCATACTGTCTAAGTTTCATTTATGGCTCAACCATCTATTTCTTAATTACATGTTCTTACATTTTTATTTATCGGAATGTCCATTATTGAACTTACCTCTTTACCAACATGTGTGTGTGTGTATGTGTGTGTGTGTGTGTGTGTGTGGTGTGTGAAATGGAGTCTTGCTCTGTTGCCAGCCTGGAGTGCAGTGATGCAATCTTGGCTCACTGCAACCTCTGCTTCCTGGGTTCAAGTGATTCTCCTGTCTCAGCCTCCCGAGTAGCTGGGACTACAGGCGACTGCCACCATGCCTGGCTAATTTTTTTTTTTTTGTATTTTTAGTAGAGATGGGGTTTCACCATGTTGGCCAGGCTGGTCTCAAACTCCTGACCTTGTGATCTGCCCACCTCAACCTCCGAAAGTGCTGGGATTACAGGCGTGATCCACCCGTGTCCGGCCTCTATACCAAGAATTCTATATTCTACTTTGTGATACTAGAGCTGGGACTCTCTAGACTTGTGGCTGTCCTGGGATCCCTGAGCTCCTTGCAGGAGATTTTTAAGGTCAAAATAATTTTCATAATGGTATTAAGATATTATTTGCTTTTCTTACTCTTATTCTCTTTTGAGTGTACAGTGAAGTTTTCAAGAGGCTATGTGACATATGATCCAGCAACAGAAACATAGCACCAGATATAATTTACCCAGCTGTCTTCCATGAAGCCAGGCATCAAAGAGATTTGCAATTATGCAAAATAATGCTATCCTTCTCACTAGTTTTTGTTTGTTTTTGCAAATAGTTAGTTTTCATAAGAATGGGTTATTTTTTGTTAACAGGTAGTGGTTTGATTCTTGTTATTTTTGGAATGTCTCATCTTTAATATGGTAAATATCAATAGATATCATCCACATAAACATAAGTTCCTTCAGGTCTTCAATTTTTAAGAGTTCAATGGCTGGGCGCGGTGGCTCACGCCTGTAATCCTAGCACTTTGGGAGGCCGAGGCGGGTGGATCACGAGGTCAGGAGATCGAGACCACGGTGAAACCCCGTCTCTACTAAAAATACAAAAAAGAAATTAGCCGGGGGCGGTGGCGGGCGCCTGTAGTCCCAGCTACTCCAGAGGCTGAGACAGGAGAATGGCGTGAACCCGGGAGGTGGAGCTTGCAGTGAGCCAAGATCATGCCACTGCACTCCAGCCTGGGCGACAGAGCGAGACTCTGTCTCAAAAAAAAAAAAAAAAAAAAAAAGAGTTCAAAGACTCCTGTGATCAAAGAGTGAGAAACACCGCTGCAGACATTTCTTCATTGCCAGTGGTTCCTGTTCCGTCCATAGAGGGCACTAGAGAGAGATGAGAAGGCACAGGGGTTGGGGCGATGGGGTGGGGAGTCGCGGGAGAAGGGGCTGGACCCAGCAATAGAACCTGCTGCTCCTGTTGAATCTCTGCAGCGTTTCAGCACGGTAGCAGGTTGTCCAGTGTATGCTCTAGTCTCTAGCTCATGTCCACACCAACAAAGGCACAATGAGCTCCCTGCTAAGCAATCTGGGACAGGCCACGGTGATGCCCCCTCCTCAGAGGTCTGAGTTCCTGGGCTATAGACTAGTCTTGAATTCCCCAGCTACCAGAGGCAGCCAGGAAGTATCACTTCCGCAAAAGTCCAAGGGCTAGGTCAGCTAGGCAACCCCTCACCTCAGAATTGCATCCTAGCTCCAAGGAATCCTTCCTCAGGGCTTCTAGGTTGTGCTTACTGCCATCTAAGGGCAGCACATGTTTCCTTGAGTCTATCTACATCACCTGTCTTCTCTTTTTGCTTTTTTCAATCCTTTGAAACAGCTTAACCAATTACACTATTTTACATTGGGTAATACAGTGAAATTTCTGTTTTCTTGACTGGAGGGAGATTAATACAACAGGTATTAATGTAATTATGCATCTCTAAAAAGCTACCCATAATGAGAGAACCACCATCTCTATGGTGACACAAATTTAAGGTATCTAAAAGAAAAATCAAATCTCTGTTCTGAGCTTACAAATCTAAACATGTGAATTGGCAATTAGCAAAATAGATATTAAATATTATACGTTTTTTAGATATAGTTGCTTTGTGACCACATTTTCAAATACTCAGCAATCTATACTTATCTAGTTATTTAACAAGAGCAGTTTTCCAAATTTGATGGAAATATGTCTTCAAATTATTATCTATACATAGAATTCTAAAGCAAGTGATAGATAAGGATAAATTATATTTTCTGTAATTAGCTATAATTATACTGGAAACATTTTAAATGAGTCACACAATCTTATTGTGAAAGTCTAAACCCTGTAACAAACAATTTTTATGCAAATCATCATTCATCTTTTATGATAACTCGATATTTATTTAGCCTTTGAAATTTGTACTACATAAATGTTTAAAGTAAGTAAACTTACCGCCTGATAGGAGAGCAGGCTTACTTTTTACCATTGGACTAGAATGAGGAAACTTGTTGCTAAATGACATGAAAAGGTGTGCAGTGAAATCATCAGGAAGCTCGGCTTCCAGGAATGTCTTCATGAATAGTTTGAAACCTTCAAAATCTATTGTCTGGAAAAAAAAATGTAAACATGTATTTTAAGATCCAACCAAATGTTAAAATTTTGTGCTGTGTTCAAAATCATTAGAAGTAGAAACGACCTCAAACCATTTTTATATCTAAGTTTAACAAAAGGAAAGTGCCTATTTGAGAAACAGGGTGGGCCGTCCTGGGCTAACATTGGCAATGGGATATGTATGTCTTACCTGTGATGGCATAGCAGGAAGAGGAAGAAGTTTCTAGTTAGATATTTCTATTTCCACAGTATCTGTAATGCCTTGAAAAATGTACTGTTTGAAACTTAGTTTCCTCCTCTCTAAATTGGGAATAATAATCCCACCCCACATAGCTGTTGCAGTGATTAAATCAGGCGATCACTGTGAACAAGCCAATACAGAGTCATATATACACAGCAGGCACTCAGAGAGAAAGGAATTTTCCATATTTTTTGCATGTCACTAATGGTGATTATTGCTTTTGACAATGTAAAAAGAGGTTAATCTTAATGTTTCAACTAAATGCCAAGCTCTATTGATAAACCTTCTAAAACTTCAAATGCAGACTTTCCAAAGAAACATATTTTAAGATATTACTCTCTGATACTCATTGCAGAACTATATAAATGATTAGACATTTATTTGGAGAGAATTGTGACGGTGTTGAGGATCTCCATGCCCATTAGTGGAAATGGTGATGGAAGACAACTTCCAACCTCAAGCTTAATGAGAGCGTTTCACAGGAGCCATAGTGAAGAGCTTGGTTTCTCCTTGCAGACGAAGGCAGTGGACCAGGATCTGACTCTGCCTAGGAAATTGAGGACAAGCACATGGGTGCTTTGGGGACAAAGGCAAGAAAATGGTACTATTTTAAGTTGGCCAAAACTCCTCATTTTGGACTGCAGGAACAATGGTGCATGAGTATTTTCTGGGAAACAGACGTAGACCACATGGAGGAGAAGGCCAGTGGAGTGGTCTTGGTTTCTATCCAGTAGGGCATTTGAAAGGACTGGAAGACCTACAGAGAAGAGGCTGGAATAAAGCCACATATGTCCAGATCAAGAGAGTGCAAGGGATAGGCTTTATAGGGAGCCCTTGAAGGCCAATTTTTTTTTTTTTAATTTTTTATTTTTAGCCAGTTTAATGTGCTAAGATGCAACTAAAAATAGGACAGAGAGGAAATTTGGCTGGCTGATGCTCTTAGTTTTGTCCACATTGCTGGCAGGTAAGAATAAAATTAACTTTGGAATAGAAAGTTTGTTTTTCCTATGTAATAATACTGGGGGAAAGACATGGAGAATGACCGAATTTATTATTGTATTATTTGGGACAAACCTAACATTAAACATGACATTCAGGAATATCATTAGACATAGTAAATTTTTATAGATTTGATCATGTGCCAATTAAGTTTACATATGATGTTTGCTTTTTACCTAACAGAATCTCAGGCAATAAAACAATGAAACCAAACACTTTATTTATTAATAGTCCCAAGATCCTGCCTATACGTTAATCTAACTTTTTAATTTAGTTTCACTTTGCTTATTGATTCTCAAAAGGACACTTCAGATATTTATTTGGTGGTAGTAAAAAGACTTCATTTTCTTCTGTATTTCATAAATTACCACCACCACCATAGAATATTGTCAATTCTAGCCCAGGAGGTGGAGGTTGCAGTCAGCTGAGATTGTGCCACTACACTCCGGCCTGGCGATAGAGCGAGACTCCGTCTCAAAAAAAAAAAAAAAAAAAAAAAAAAGAATATTGTCAATTCTAGTAGTAGAGTGAACTATATAACTAAAAACTCTGAATAATATAAAAAATGTGAAGAATAGCCTCAGGTAGGAGAAGTACTTCCAAAAAAGCAATTTGCTACAATGAATTCAGCCAACACTTAAAAACATGGCGATTAGGACAACAGTCAGACACAGGATCCAAATAGTTTCCTTGAAAAGGAGCACCTACTCTTACTAAGAGAGCTCCTTAGAGATGGCCTATTAAAGAGAAGTATTCCACATTCATTTGGGTGAGTGACCAAAATTGATAGCTAATCTTCAACATGTATGAAGGCCCATGAGGAACCGGGAGTTGATTTTATTGCAAAGTTGCAGGAAGTCTGTGGGATGAAAATATTCACAAGCATTTGTGGTTAGAAGCAAAGTTACTTATGGTAGCACTTCCTTCTGTTCCTAGGTCTTCCATAGTCAGTATTTTGTTTAGCAACATAACAGATGATAAGGAGCATGGTCTTTGAAGTCAGACTACCTGGATCAACTCTTGAATCCAACACAAGCTGTGTGACTGTGGACAATTTAAGCTCTCTGTGCCTCAATTTCTTCATCTATAAAATGAGAATAATAGCACCTACTTCTTGATTTGTTAGGAGGAACATATTATTTACTATTTTTAAAGCATCTGAATGACATCTGGCATATAGTAAACATTGTATGTAATTAAATAAATTTTTGTGTAAAGAATCTCCATTTTAAAAATTCATAATTCCAAACAATATTTGAAGAAGAAGCCTCAAGCCACATTTCTTCACATGTTTTCATACGCATTTAACAAACCATGCATTGTTCATTGTTGTCCTTGTTGCTGCTTTAAAAGCTAGTAATAAAATGTGAACTTCCAGAAGTAGTAAAGGACTAGAAATTGGTGAAAGTTTTTCTCTGGATCTGCTTTTGGACCATAATTGTACCTTAAAACAGCTCCTTCAAGCCAAGATTTTAACTTGGTAACATAACAAACAAACAAAACAAACAAAAACAAAGAGTTCAGAATAAAGCAATTGTGTTTCAAATTCTAATACTTCCACTCACCACCTAACTGATATGGG
The DNA here is from genome assembly GCF_009828535.3 of Hylobates moloch. Taxonomy (NCBI): domain Eukaryota; kingdom Metazoa; phylum Chordata; class Mammalia; order Primates; family Hylobatidae; genus Hylobates; species Hylobates moloch. Next base: position 154,537,081 of record NW_026652276.1, on the reverse strand, counting down.
GCAAGGAATTTATCTGCTCTTGCCAAATCCCAAGTGTATGGTCTTTACAGAGCCTTTCAGAACCCATGTCAATGCTCATTAAAATCGCTGCCTGTATTTAATGACGAAAGCCAGAAAAATAACCAACCAAAAGGAAAAATGAACTTTATTATCTAACAACAGAGTCAGGACACAGACAAAGGTCTAGGCAGGTAAGGGAGGGTCCCTGGAGAACCTGCAACCTGCCCAGGTCATTGTGCACAGGAGGCCTGTCTAAACACGCCCACGGTGAAGAATTATTTCCCTTAACACATGCTCAGTAAGGGAAATAAATCAATGTGGAGTGGCTCAGACTAAGGGCTCACATGTACACTGGAAAAATGGGGTGGAGCTACCAGAAATTCATGCTCTATGCAGGGGAGAATCTTGGCCTCTTCAGCTCATGTGTGGTGGCCTGGTATTCAATTTGTGAGGTGGAAACCTGAATGCAGGACCCTCTCTTTGTTGAGAGCTTTCCTTTCTCTTAATAAATTCCACCTTCTTTACCCTTTAACGTATCCGCATGCTTAATTTTTCCTGATCATGAGACAAGTACCCAGATTTAGCTAAATTAAGAAGCAAAAATTCCTGCACCATTTGATGGCCTATATGGGGATATGAGGAAGGGTGAGTAAAATGAGAACCCAAGAATCTCTTTCACTTTCGTTTCCGGGCCTTCCAGTCCTCAGACTTTTTCTGAAGGCAGAGGAAACTGAACCCCCTGAGTCACTCTTCGATTTGGGAATGTCAGCCTTGGTCCAACCTAGTCTTTGCTATGCCATTTTTCTTCTTTTTTTTTTCAGGACTGTAATGGCACCTATCTTTTCTTTTACAATATCAGGGGTGTTCCACCACAACCCCAAAGGCTGCCACATAGGATAGATGCGGAAGTGGTGGCTCCCTGCCCTCCCCTGCATTCCCGCCCTGCCGGATGGCCATGTCTACTGTATGTACTTTTGGCATCCAACAGCCATGCAGGGCGAGACTGAGCCACAGCTGCTTCCTGGGCCCCAGGGTAATCTTGGGGGCTAGAGGCCCCATGCAGACAGCTGGCCAGTGTTCCCTGCCACACATCCATACAGTCTTCCTCTCCCCTTTCCAAGGAGTCCAGCTCGGTGGGACAACAATTAAGTTTCTCTCTGTTTGCATAAGAACAAGAGGTTTCTTCCCCAGGCATTTCCCTGCCCTATGCTTAAGCTTTTTTTTTCTTTTTTTCCTTTTTTTTTTTTTTTTTTTCTTTTCTCCACCAGGTCAATAGTTGATGGATTAGTGTGAAGGTAGTTACAGTTTTTGCTATTACCTAGATTGGCAGGGACCACAGTTGATTTTGCACCCACCTAATAACACAGCCCTGTGAGTACAGGGGGCTTCTCAATGCCAGAGGATTTTTCTTGAAAAGTGTTTTATCAGGCCAGGGCTCCAATTCACAGGACACCCTTTTCTCTCCCTTGTTTGAGAGGACCCAATTTTAGAGCTTCACCTTAGCATTTGGCTTATGATAGGGAGGCAATTCTTTTGTCCCAAACTCAATTCCAAGCTTTGAGTTGAAGCCCTAGGGAAGAAAACTGGATCTTAGGGATCTGGAGGCAGACAACAATGGAAGTTAAAAGGCACACACCACAGATGAGCATGACTAATTCCTGCTGATTAAGCCAAGCCTCCCATATCATGGATAGAGGTCATACTAGCATCCATGGCATAAATTAGGTGTAGGGAACTGAAAGGCTACTTATAGCAGGGGGAAAGGCAGTGAGTGCATGGGGAAGTGCAGATAATCCCACACCCTAGGCCCACCTGTTAACATGAGTGAAAGCTGCATTTACACCCATGGGTGGCACCCTGTTGTGGTCACCAGGCCTCAGGGATATAAGGATGAAAGAAAGAAAGAGGAAGCTTTTTCCTTCTCTCTCTCATGTACCCTGGGCATTCGATACGAAGAGAAAGGAACCAGGGACACCTTGCTCCTCTCTTTCTAGATGAGTAGCCATTTGTCTTTAGTCTGTGCCCCTTACAGATTCATTCTGAGCCGGGGGGCTCCTTTGAAAAAAATGCCTTCTTTGTCCCCCTTGGTCCTCTCTTCACAGGTGGTTATCGTGTCTCCATACTACAGGACACTCCTCTTGGATGCATCCTTCAAACTGTGAAAAGTTTATTTCTCAAACCTTAAACTGGTTGGCTTAGAATTGAGCTCAGGGGAGGGGAACTCAGAAGGCTGACATGCTGGCAAAGAGACAAAATATTTTTTAACAGTCAGAATTTTGGCCTCCCTCTCCCTGTGCAAACCAGTAAAAAGGAATTGTAAGGATCACTGTTATATTCTCTGTAAAGTTTTGATTAATCAAAAAGTATTTATGAGGTTGGTCTCAAGCTGTAGCCAATCTGTTGTGCTTTGCATGTCTTTCTATACGGTTCTGTCAGAAAGAGGAGTACCTTAGGATGGGATAAGGACCTAGGACCCCATAGCCCACTGTTCAAGTCAGCCTGGCAAACTGTCCAGTATATTGTTTTCATCTCTGCTATTTTATGGTGGCAGCCTGGGATCAATCCTGGCTTAGGGAATGAGTAGTTTCTGGTAAATACCTGTGTGACTTCTACCATTTGCTGATGCTCTCCCACTCCATGAACAACTTCTAGCTTTCTTTTGTGAATCTTCCTTTCTCTGAGCTACACTTAAAGGTTCTAGTTTTTGTAAAAACTGCTTACCACCCCTTTGAAAATACCTCATACACTCGCAGTTAAATCATAACTTTTTGGGGCTTGTTGGTTTCACCTGTAAAGGTTACTGTTGGCAAAGTTCAAAAGCCAGAAATATGAGCCATCTGGCATGGCTAAAGTTGGGTAGCTAGGGATTTAAAAGGATTTTCTTAAAGAATGCTCAAGTTAATTAAAAGTGGATATCCAAGCTATAGGTATATTTGAAAGACCTTTATGCTTTTTTCTTCGTAGATCTTGTTTTTCTGAGAAAGGTTTTTACCCCAGTCAACCGATTGTTTTCCTCCATTTTGTCTTGCCACTCTTAATGAACTCATGAGAGACCCTAAGATATTTCTGATGAATGGAGACTACTTGGGAAAAATGGAAAATGTATAATGTATTCCATTTTTGGAGAAACCTGTTTTCCTCATGGAACCCCAGTAATTAGAGGCAGATAGATCCCTTTCAAAATCTGTTTTTGTCTTCCACCCGTGTCTGCTTATTAGGTACTGTTACCTCTGTTTCTTGAAGGGCTCCACCCTCAGGCCAATTATCCAATTAGGAGATTGGGAAATGAAAAATCTTACAACTACTGGATCTTCTTCTGTTTATGTAGTTATATATGTGATTTGTATATAAAAGCACTCTGATTAATTGGCCTAAAGAAAAATAAGCATTAGGTCAAATTTTTTTCAAGGAAAATACAAGCTGTAGTAACTTTCAGTTCATGTAGCTTTAATCTTTGAGAAATAAAAAATCTTAAAGATTATTGGTAAAATTCAAATGTCATTAAAATTTAAATAGGTGGTCTAAATTATGGAAGTCAGATACTAGGTTTGCTAAATGTTTTAAGGTTGTAAACTGATTCTTTGGCCTTTGAGAACTGTTCAATTTGCCTGCTTTACAACTTGGTAAGGCCTGAGGACATACTGAATTAACCAAGCCCTTGAACAGGCTAGAAGGAATCAAACTTTATTGGTGCCTAGTGCATAATTAAAACAACTTATCAGATATTACATTAAAGTTTAAAATTGCTAAGAGTTACCATTATAACATGTAACTGAGACCACCATTGAAAATAGATTTACATGCAAGGTGTGTAAGAAGAGTAAAATGTGTTTTCGGGAAAAGATTATAAGAAGGCATGGAAATGCAAGTAAATTTTTGCATAGGGTTAAAGGATTGTTTTAAATTAGATAAGGTCAAGCTAAAGGTTTAAATAGTTGTGGAAGGTTTCTAAATTTAATATTGCAAAAGAAATTCTGTGTATGAACATTGACTAAATTCAAAGGATATTATATTTTTTTTCTGTAAACTGAGCAATGAAATAAAAGCACAACAAAGTTTTCTTAAGGTACTAATCTGTTCTTTAGCAAAATGTGTAAAGGGTTATAAAAGGTTTTTAAGAATCTTACCTCATGGTCAAACTGGCTTAGATTGGATACAATTGTCTATAAGGTTTCATTAGAAAATTGGGATTAATAGTAAACTAATGTAAGGGTAAAATTTGGCTCTCTCTCTTCCTTGTTCAAGATTTTTATGTAATATTAATGAATAATGAAAGATTTTCATTTGCCTTGTAAATAGACTGCCAAGGAAAAGAAAGAGAAGACAGGAGACAAACTGTTTGGAAAGGTAAGTCTTTCCTCTTGATGACTAAAGGTTTTCCCTGTTTTAAAATTTTTGAGTCATCATTTTAACAAAATAACTAACTGGGATTTTATTTCAAATTATCAAGCGTTTTAAACCTCTAACATTTAACAGGCTTCCCCAAATCAAATTTCAGCTTCAAGGTTGTCTTTCCTGACCCCTAGCTTTTGGATGCTACAGAGGGTCCCTAGAGCATCCAGAAGAAGAGAGGTAAACAGAATAATTTAACATGGTTAGGTACATGGGATCTCCAAAATGATGTGTAATTTTCTTCAGGTTATATTTTAGTGAATAATGCTAACATACGTTCCAAAATTTTATGGGATTTCTAAAATTCTAATGTTAGAGTATATGCTATCAATCACAATTAAGGTTGTTATATTAAGTTATTGTAAACCACACATTTTGTCAATCACATTTCTGACTGTAACTACCCTGGTCATTTTGTTATTCACAAACAATTGTCTTATTTTGATCCTCTTCAAAAGATGGTTTATAATCAGCTATAAAACTTTGATGGGTGTTCTTAAATACAAGTTTCTGATAACTTTGGAGATTGTAACATTGGACTAAAGGGAAAACGTACAGGACTCATGAAAGAGCTCAAACATTCATGAATACCAAGCAGAGCATGAGTTAACTGAATGGGCTGAACTAATAGAAAACTGAAGTAATCTTTTTTTTAAAACTTTGTCCTTGAAACATTGCTGATCCTTGTTTTGTTATTCAGAGTCAAGAAAACTTTTATTTTGAGCTATTTACAGTCTTTAATAATTGAGTAAGGTATACTCATGTGAATAAAATTTGGAGCACACTTCTTTCTCTTTGCCTGGTTCCTCTAGAATTTGGAAACTATCTGTGAATATTCTTAACTTACAGCAATATGGTTATTTGTATCAGTGCGATAGGAATTCATTTTCTTTGGCAACAGTACACAATTAGAGAAATCGGTTGTTTTACCAAGGCTTTGACTGGAGAGGTGTGCTTCTTTTTAAGGACTCAAGCTCGACTTGCAGAGCCAATAAAAGCCCCTTGGGAAAACTGGCCTCATACCTTGTCTACACCATCCTCATACAGGGTTCCTAATCTGTGATGAGTAAAAAATGTCACTTTCTAATGGGCCCAGGAACTCTATATTCTAGGAACCTCAAGAAGAGAGGAATTCACCCAATTCATAGGTATTTGAGGGTGCTAACCCATGGCTGGGCTGGGCTTTCCAAAGTCCTGTCTGAGATTCCTTATGGAACAGAATTCCATCAAAAGTAATTTTAAAAGTGTATATAAAAATAATTATTCTTGCTGCACTTTATGCAAACTGTCAGGCCAAGTATAAGACTGAAGTCTATTTTGCAAACAACTCAGTCCTATTATGAATTGTTTTTAACAAAAATGAGGACTGGGGAGAGAAAAATTATGTTTCGAAACTTATCACACATTTGTCATTAAATTCTATTCTCATTAGTTGTTTTTAATTTTTTTTGCCTACATTTTAGATTAACCCTCTTATTCCTGTGAACCAACCAGCAATTTCTGGCTGCAACTCAGAAGAAACAAAAGGCATGGGTAATGTAATAATCTGGATCAATATTTTAATTCTGAGCAGTTATCCTGCAAATCCCAACAGATGATAGGATTATCATAACCCAGAGTTTCCTCTGGGAAAATAAGACCAAAGGAACTAAACAAAGCCAAGCCCCATGCAACCAAATCTTAGCTTGCATAATTATAGCCACCAGTTATCTGGGCGTGCTGGCAGCCTTGGGATTTTTCAGCTGCCCTTATCCATCCCTCTTTATTTGGTTTTAATATACGTCTTCTAATAATCCCGTTTGTCTCTTCTCACCTTCAGGCCATCAAACTCCAAGCGATCATGCAACCAGAGTCTCGAAACAATGGCTCCTTTTAACAGAGACCCTTAAATAGGCTTTCGAGAGAGTTATGACTGCCATATTTCCAAAACAGCACCCCCTAAGAGCAGGAAGCCGTTAAGATCAGTCTTTGTCCCTATTCTAACTGCATACCTCTTGTGTACCACTTTAGAGGGGAGAATAATAGAGGTAGGAGGCAAATGCCTAGGCAGATAAAGAAGGGTCCGCAGAGAACCTCTGAACCACTCAGGTTATTGTGCACAGGGGGGCTTGCCTAAGCATGATCACAGAGAAAAATTCTGTCCCTTCACACATGCTCAGTAGGGAAATAAATCAATGTGTAGTGGCTCAGACTCAGGGCCCACATGTGCACTGGAATGATGGGGCAGAGCCACCAAAAATTTGTGCTTTATGCAGGGGAGGAGCCTGACCTCTTCAGCTCATGTGTGGTGGCCTGGTATTCAATTTGTGAGGTGAAAACCTGTGTGCGGGACCCCTCTCTTTTCTGAGCACTTTCCTTTCGCTTAATAAATTCTGCCCTCCTCAGCCTTCAATGTGTCCGCATGCTTAATTTTTCCTGGTCATGAGACAAGAACCTGGATTTAGCTGAACTAAGGAGCAAAAATTCCTGCATCACTGGCATTTCTCCTAATAGGCAATACATTTCTTCTTGACTCTTCTTTTTTCAGCACTCAGGAAGACTTTCTGAAATTTCTGAAGTGTAGTTCTCTCTGGCTCAGCAAGCAAAATACTGTTTTATTTTCTGACAGCTCTAAGCCTTAATTCCCTCCATATAAAGTGGTATATGAAATCAATCATTCAGGCTGGGTGTGCTGGCTCATGCCTGGCACTTTGGGAGGCTGAGGCAGGCAGATCACCTGAGGTCAGGAGTTCAAGACCAGCCTGGCAAACGTGGCAAAACCCCATCTCTACTAAAAATAAAAAAATTAGCCAGGCATGGTGGCATGTGCCTATTGTCACAGCTACTCGGGAGGCTGAGACAGGAGAATCACTTGAACCTTGGAGGCAGAGGTTGCAGTGAGCTGAGATCGCACCACTACACTCTAGCCTGGGTGTCAGAGTGAGACTCCATATACAAAAAAAAGGAATCAATCATTCAGAGTTGTCTCAATATAATAAAAATTGATATAAAGCACTTAACATACACTTGGGCACATAATATATAAAATAAATAAAAGGATTAGGTTAAAGGAAGAACTGTCCTCAGCTTAGATACATTTTTAAGTTATCTTAATTTGCCTTTTGTATTTTTTTGAGACAAAGTCTTGCTCTTCTTCCCCATGCTGGGGTTCAATGGCGTGATCTTGGCTCACTGCAACTTCCGCCTCCTGGGTTCAAGCGATTCTTCTGCCTCAGCCTCCTGAATAGTTGGGATCATAGGTGCCCACCACCACGCCCGGCTAATTTTTGTATTTTTAGTAGAGATAGGGTTTCACAATGTTGACCAGGCTGGTCATGAACTCCTAGCCTCAGGTGGTCCATCTGCCTCGGCCTCCCAAAATACTGGGATTACAGGTGTGAGCCATCATGCCCAGCCAATTTGCCTTTTTATTGGTACAGAAAACTGTAAAGTTCATTGCATCTTTCTGAATAAAAACTTCAGGTTTTGTGTGTCTCAAATACTTTGCTATAACATTTCTGTGTCAGATAACAGAGACAAATAACAACTTTTATAAGGCAATAATTCTAAAAAAAAAATCTTCCTTTGAAAAATAAAAGCCTATTACAGATATAAGAATGGAGTAAAAATTTCCTCAATTCTTAAATTATTGCTACAAGATGATATCACATTATTTATTGCTGAGGTGTTAGTGACAATGTAAGTTTCTCTCTCAAACTTCTTCACTGTGTTCTTTGGAGCAAAATTAATTTATCTCACATTTTCTGGCATTAGATAGGGCTTGCAATGTGGGAAAACACAAACCTCTTTTTTTTTTTTTTTCCTGAGACAAGATCTCTCTCTCTCTGTTGCTCAGATTGGAGTACTGTGGCCCAGTCATAGCTCACTGCAGCCTCAATCTCCCGGACTCAAGCAATCCTTCCACCCCAGCCTCACCAGTATCTGGGACCAGAGGATTGTGCCACTATGCCTGACTAATAGTTTTTTTTTTTTAATTTTCTAACTCAGAGTTTTCAATTCATTGAGAAATGTTTCTTCAATGTGTTTCCTGGTTAACCCGTCCTTTTTCTTCTCTTGTTAGTAAAATCTTTTCAAATATCTCCTAAAATTCTATGTTGTCCACATTATTAAACATTTCTGATAAATGGATGATATCCTCATCTGTACATTTTCCTTAGATCATGACTTACAAGAAAATTTCCAAATTTAGGCATCAGAGTTTCTACTGCTGTCACGTAACAGCATTAGAATTGCTTTTTGAAGACCGTGACCTTTAAATAGAATGAGGTCATTTATATGCATATCAATGAAGCCATTAATGATAAAAATTGGGTCAGACTTAACTGAATGACTATTCAAAAATTGAATTGCTGTAGGCTCAAACACATGTGCGCACACACACACACAAATGTTCAAAATTTTAAAAACTGCTTTTTCATTTTTTTTTCCTTAAGGAGCAGCCACAGACTATTTAGGGAGATAACAGAGAATTTGTAAAGAATACTGACTGAGGGAGCTGCTCAGATGTTGCTGCCAAATTGGCACAGATTCAAGGCACATTTCTATATGCCTTTCATTATTATTTCTGACCATCTGGATCCTTTGTTTTTAAATCCGTGTTAATACTAAAGAGAAGATACTAGTATTCATCCACACAGATTCAAAGTGAATGAAAATAAATGTCATCACTCTATCCTTAATTTCTTTTGGTAGTTTTGGGTTGTAGATTTTCTCGTATTCAGAAAGTGTTCTTTGAGCACCCACTCTGCGCCAGGCTCTGTTCTAGGTGTTTGGGTAAAGATGTTACTAGAACACATAAAATTCCTTCCATGAGGGAGCTTATCTTCTAATGAAGGGAATAAGAAAACAGCAACATTAATGTGCTAAATCCACAATGTCTAATGGTATTAAGTGCTATAGAAAAAAAAAAATAAAGAAGAAAAAGATTTCTTGGGGGAATGTGCTTGTAGTTTTTTAAGTCCAATCATCAGGAAATGAGAAGCTATTCTTTGAGTAAAGATTTAAAGGTGATGAGGCACATATTTGCACATATTTGGAGAAAGCACATTTCAGGCAGAGAAGACAGCTAGCTAGTACAATGGCCCTGAGGTATAAGGATGCCCCTGTTCTAGAGAAATTTTCACTGGAGCCAGTGAGGAGGAGCAGAAAACTGGAGCAGGAGTGAGGGAGGACTAGAGTAGTAGAATACAAGGTCAAAGACTCAAGCTGTGGCGATGTGTGGACTGGGCAGAGCATACAGGATATTAGATCATCAAAAGAGAGTTATAGCTTTAACGTGGAGTGAGTTTTTAGTAGGAAATTCCATGATCTGACTCATATTTTAACAGAACCATGTGACCATAATAACACTTATTTGTATCAGACAAAAGACAGTCTATCGTCAGTTGTTATGTTTTTCTAACTAGCTTGTATTCACCACTAATTAATAAATTACCCCTAAAACACAAAATGAATCACTCAACTATTATAGATAAAGTAACTGTTTGAAACCACAAATAAATCACTTTATCTATCAACAAATGTTGACCGAGTACCTATATGTGTAAAATATTATGCGTTTACTAGGCAAAGAACTCTGATGAAATTAAGTAGATAATAATTTAAATTAATAAGAGTTTTTTTTACAGTTTCCATTTCTATTTTGCATTCTAATTTATATCATTAACTAAATATATCAAACTTAAAAATTGATATGAAGGTCACTGAGCAAAAGTATATTGATTAAATATGCAGTATGGCTATCTTACTGAGATTTCAAAATACAATTTTTTATATTAAAATTCTTTAGAAAAATTTATATTTTAAATATTGCATTTCTTATGCTTATCTTGCACTGCAATTGACTATTCATTATTTCAAATTTCAGAGAGTTCCTTGATAGTCCCCTAAGGCTGTCATATAGATAGTTCCTTTGAAGAGAAAGAGCACAAAGTGTGAAAACCTTGAATTTAAATTTTTATATTAGTTTTGGCAAATGAAAACTATTTTAGCACTTCAGAGTCACATACTCCATTAACTCTAGCTTTACCTAAGAATAGAATTATGAAGACTCAGTAGAAAGACAATTATAAACATATTATTTTAGTAAAAAATAGGAAATGGCAGAAAGATAATGCTACTACATTCTATTAATTACAAAAAGCAAATAATGGATTGGAAAAAGTTTAAGCAGAATATTTTTACTATGATTTCAGTATGTCTTTTAATCAAGGATCTATAGCTAACTGTTTTATACTTCAGCTGAAATCTATTTTAATCTGGTGTGACACTGTCTTGTCACACTAAACATTTTTTGGTGTTGTCACTAGGACAGGAGTGAGTGTTACTGAAACACAAACATAAATCCTCTAACATTTTCTCCTTGAAAAATAAAACCCAATAAAAATGTCTTGGACACTTTTGTATATATAATTTCAATTAATAAGATCAGTTTTTAACTATTCGTTACTTGTATGTTCACTTTTAAAGAAAATCTCCACAGGGGGGTTTTATAATGCACATATGAGCAGGCAGATTCCATGCAAAACTTCTCTTTCCTGAAGGGCTATATGATCCAACCCAATTTTGCAACACTAAGTGTATGACACGGTCTTTTACCTTATAGGTCCTCATTATGTAACACTATCCAAATGTTACCATGTTTTAGGAACTGCATTAAATATGTTACATGTGTGCTATCATTTAATCATCACAATACCTATGGACAAAGAAACTGAGGCTCAGAAAAGTTCCTTAAATTGCCCAACACCAAAAGCTTCTAATTGACACTGAAGACATAAATATTTCTAACTTCAATGCGCATTATGTTATAGTTAAAGTATAATTTTCTAAACAGATTTTGCAATATTAACACATGGTACAAGGTAATTTCCCACTGGTTTATCAGTATTGGATGCATTTACAGCTGTGTCAAATTGGTCTACCATTTCAGAAAAAAAAGATATACACAAACAAGGTATAACAATTAAAAGTAATGGTACGAGTATTCAGTTTCCCACTCTTGAAAACGCTGTGTTGACTGTAACTGTTTTTGTACCCTTTGATGTTCAAAGTATAACCTATTACTTCGGGTCATATACCTGAAATGTGTTCAAATCTGCCCTCCCCCATCTCCATTCTGATGCCCATTGTCATCTAGTGTTCTTACTTGATTGGGCTGCTTCCATAACTCATATCTAGTCTTCTCTTCTACGCAAGTCCATGCCCCACATTGCTACTGGAGGTATTTTTCTAAATGGAGAATTTAACTTGTTCACCTAAGAATATGATTTATAATTTCTTTCACCTATAAAACTTAAAATTCATAGACATTAGAAGCCTTTTTACCAAAATGTCTAGATTTATATTCATTTAGTACCCTGCAGTGCTCTTTCGCTTGAAAAAGCTATTTCTATCTCTTTTTATTTTTTGAGACAGAGTCTTACTCTGTTGTTGCCCAGGCTAGAGTGCAATGGCACGATCTCCGTTCACTGCAATCTCCACCTCCTGGCTTCAAGTGATTCTCCTGCCTCAGCCTCCCAAGTATCTGAGACTACAAGCGCTCACTTCCTCACCCAGCTAATTTTTGTATTTTTAGTGGAGTTGGTATTTTACCATGTTGGCCAGGCTGGCAGGCTGGTTTTGAACTCCTGATCCCCAAATGATTGGCCCACGTTGGCCTCCCAAAGTGCTGGGATTACAGGTGTGAGCCACCATACCTGGCCAAAAAAGCCATTTCTAATGATGAAAAAGCACAAGTAAAAACAACAGATAAACCCTAAAAATAAAATTTAGATGTGACAGAGTAATGTTGGTTTTAACTTATACTGGAAAAGTACAAAAAGATCACCTAAAAACCCCAGCATTAGTTTTTAACTTCTATATCGTTTAATAAATGTTATTAAAGAGATGAAAGAACAAACATTCTACAATGTGAATTTAAATACCACTTTTCAAAGTTGGCATTTATCATTAAACTAAGGAGAGTTACTTGTTTATTTATTTCCCAAATGTATTTATGCTTGATTTCAAAACTTGTTTCTAAAGAAAGCAATTGGTCACAATTGGTAAAATTGTATTTTATAATTGTAGGTAGACTTGATAAGAAGAGGAACATCACTGAAACTATATTGATGGTAATAGTGAAGAGAAGCAGAAATACTGGTTAACATACTATTTCTGTTCTTGCTAACTAACTGTCCTAGCACCATGTAGTTGGAGGAAGTGAAGCAATACAACAGACAATAGCTCTGCTATCAGGACAGCACTCAGGATTGTGGCCAGGTTTGGGAGGGGAAGCAAATTACATGTCATGTTCCCCACTCCTACCACATGGTGGAAGGAAATTATTTTTGTGTGCAGAAGACATCAGAGTTATAGTTCCTCAATTTAAAATGAGAAAATAAAGGAAACAGAATTTGTTGGTGGTATATCGCCAATATTCTCACTCTCATCTTTGGCATGTGCTGTAGAACTTTTTTATGAAATCACATTGGTCATTAAAGTATGACCACAGCCACTGTCTCTAAACATTAGTGGAACACCTGTTACGTGCAAGACACAGAGCTATTTATTATACATACACTTTAGAACCTAACCCTTTTAACAGTCCAATAGGGCTGATGCTCTCTTCCTTTTATAAGTGAACAAACTAAAGATAGAAAACTTGTCCAAGTTCCGTTAAGATGAATTCGGTTCAGTCAGACTCCTCAGACCATATTTTCTCTGTTATACTTTCTTTATGCTTTCCATAATGGAAAGGGTTGAATTTGGTTCTAGAAGGATAATTATAGATTACAGTAAAAAGGTTTTTATATCATTGTTAATAATTATATCAGTGTCATTATCCTTGTTAAAGACATTTAAAATATTACTTTAGGCAGCAGCACTACAAAAGGTAGGTTTTGAATCCCCAGGTTCCTTATTAAGGGGTAAAAGCATATTGTCTGAATGTAAAGGGTATACACATTAAGAGAAACTACAGTACAGAGTACAAAGTGCAAAAATAAAGCAAGCCCCTGTGGAGTTATGCAAGCGTAACTCAGCCTCAGGCCAAGGAACATCTACTGACAGGAAACATGTACGGAGAAAATCCTACACTCAGAGAACACTGATAGACAAAGAGCACACATAGAGCAGTAACATGTGCAGGCTCTCATTCTTCTCCCCTTGAATACCCTCAGTTTTGTCAATTCTTTCTATTCTGTAACTGCAATTTCTTGCCTGCTAAGCCACTGCACATGAAAAAAGACTGGGCAAGGAAAAGGAAGGAAGACACTCATTCTGCTGACCCTCCAAAAAGTTAGAGCTTATTTTGACATGAGTTTTCAGACAGCCTCTAGTAAGGATGTAGGTTGTGCAGAAAGGTGTGTTTGTTGGGTGCTCAACGAAAGTCATTTAATAGCCAAGTCCTGAAAATGTAGACATTCTTGAATGACTACATTGGAGTAAATGAAAACAATCATTTACTCCAAGGGATTGCCTCTTAAGTGTCATAAAGCCTATTTAGTCCATATTTGGGGAAACAAGTTTCCAGAAAAGTCACAGATGAAATCAGGAAAAGGCCATCCTCTGAAACGGAGGCTAGTAAATCTTGCCACAGTCAATGAGTTGCCATATTACCAATGCCTCTTTATACAATATTGTAAGATGTAGGATCTGTATCTAAGTCCACCAGTATCATTCTGATGTTATAATTGTACTTTACGTGTTGGACATGAAATTACAGTGGCTGTTGTCATTAAAACCATCAAACAATTTAAGAATAAGAAGAAGCTGGTACATATCCAAGATTGCCCAAAGGAGATAATATTACAGTTTTAGACAACTCATGCATTTTAGTAAGAAATATTTCTACAGTGGTGAAGACAATTGATATAGCTACTCTAGTGTGATTAAAAATATCCATTCAGAGCACCTGAAAATGTGTTGTAATTCTGTGCACTCGACTGAACTACTGATCTAAAACTTAATTTACAAAACAGATTTTCAGGGAGAGTGGTTGAAGCAACAGATGAATAATCTTCCCAGGAGGGCAAAATCAGCAACTCTTTGCTTATGTTTCCCCCACAGATTCTATCACAGCACTGTAGACAAAACAAAACAAAACAAAGCCTTATCATTGCATTTTAAATGCAATTTTAAAATTTCCCATGGTAAATTAATAAATTAAGACTTTTACTAAATAAAATATAATAGCACAGCCTTATATATCTTCATGAAATTAGAAAAATAAATTCCAGAGTCTACAAAACTGAAGGCCACACTTGAGACCCTTTTTGTCTATTAATGTACCAGCTCCTATTAAGGCACTAAATCCTCTGATGGATTAAAAAAAATTTGTCACATCCAACTCAGTTATAACCTATGGATATTATAGGCAATCTTGTATACTATAGAAATCATATTGGTACAGAAGTATAGTTCAGTGATATGGATGAGAAATTCATAGATCATATCAGAATAAAGAAAGAAAAGACAGACTTTAATAGAAAAGAAAATGTCTTACTTGGTTAAGAATGTCTTGTTTCTGTGCATGCAAGGAAAGAAAGAATACATGTGTTAATGTAAGATAATTTATACTCATTATCTCATATCTCTGATTATTTAGCTAAAAGTTCAAGTTTACAGGTTGATTTTAAAACATACCCTAGATCCATAGCGGCATCAGCATAAGTTAGAAAACTGATAGAAATGCAAATTCTTGACCCCCACCTCAGAAACACTGAATCTAAAACTGCGTGGGGTTGGGGGCAGGCAGGCAGCAATCCATGTTTTAACAAAACCCCCGGCTGATTCTGAGGTACACTAAAATTTCAGAATCAATGACTACATCAATCTTTGTATATAATAAGCAAACTGTTCTGACATTAGATAAATATAATATGTAACACATAGAGTGTGATTAAAATATTTTAGAGGATTAATAGAAATATAACCATCTATATAAAGGTATATTAGATTTTGAATATGTATTTCCCATTTCTAAGATTTCCTTCTATTAGCATCACGCCTAGCATCTCTCCATACTCTTAAAGATTAAAATATATTTCTATATACATCTGCCACTTTCTTCCCATATCTCAGCTGTGAGTGGAATAATTTGGAATTGAACTTGAAGTCCAAGATCAAAAGAAAAAAAAAATGTGTGGATTGCTAAACTGGCTTCCCCTCATACTACCAAATTCTACTGCTCTCAGGAGACTATTTATATGGCCTATGTTTTACTGAGAATAACCTCACTGAGACTGGATCTCTGCTACAAACTAGCTGTAATAATGTTCTTAACTTTATATTATTTACACAAGAGTAGGTGGAGGCTGATAAGACCCTCTCCCCTAGTCAGGCATGAGTCATTAATATGTATGTGTACTGGGAAGTGCCACACTCACTACAAAAGCAATGTTTTCCCATGCCTTCCCCTAACCTTTCTCATTCCTATCTAAGAGGACGTTCCTCTCCCCTATGTCTTGGTTAATCAAGTGAAGAGCACAGGGCATTAGCCTTAAACTGGGATTCTAGTCAATTAGGTTTTTGTTGTGGTTACTGTCACAAGCTAGCTGGTGAATCTTGGACAAATCATTTCACTTTTCTTAAAATAGTTTCTTTATTTAAAAACTTTGTAATTTTATTAATTTGGGAATCTCAAGACCTTTGAATGGTTTTTATTCCTACAGAATCTTTAAGGCTATTGTTTAGATTTCTCTTATTCATTTCTTCAAGGAATGATTATCAAATGATCTTTAAAAGATAGGAATTAAAAATAAATGATTTATTCACATATTATACTTAATATTTTTTCTCTATTAAAATAGACTTCAACAGGTCATATCTTTTTTGGGTTAAATTTTTATCCCCAGCACTTTAAAACTTCAGTAATTCAAGTGAATTATAAGCAAAATAATACATCTATGATTTAAACAGCTTTATGTTGTAGGAGGATAAGCAATTTAATTTTTGCAAATACATTTTATATAAATGATACAAGCTGTGTTCCTTTTAGAAAACAATGAATTAATTATTCATTCCAAATTCAGGTTGCATTACTCAATTGTCCATTTTTTCTTGTGTAATTGAGCATCATTAATTAAGCATCAGTGCAAACAACTTGGGGGTCAAATTGACCAGCCAATGGAGAGTGATAACTTCACATGTGAATTGACATTAGGAATTCTGTCATATTGTAAGAGTAATTTTTTATAAATTGGATGAGGTCATGTATTGAAGAGAACTTAAAGGGCATAAAGATTTATTTCTCATCATTAGATATTCTTAATTATTTTCAATTGGCTTTTAGAAGATACATACTAGTTTTTTAAATGGTTATATTAGCCTTAAAATTTTATTCTGAAGGAAAAATTTTATGAAAATTAATTAAGATCAGAGAGTGGTTTTGCTCTTAATTTAGAATTGTTCTTGGGTTGTAATGAGATCTTTTTGTTTTTCAACTGTTCATTATTTTAATAACACGTTTCAACAATAGATCTGTACATTTATGAAACATATTACATTGTTGAAAAGGGTGATATGTGAGTCTAATAATGAATCTAATAACTACCTTAATAAATGCAGCATATGGTGACTGATAATTCTCATGAAATATATAATTACAGTAAAACTAAGTCTTGAGAGTCCTATAAATAAAAAAATAATTGAAGCAAAAAGGCTGCTTTGCAAACAAGATCATTTAACTGAGTTTGTTGCCAGCAGCTATCATTATGGAGAAAAACAGGTTTTATCTCTGTATATAGATTAGATAAGTTTTCAAATATTGTGAATATGAATATTAATGACAATTTTTGTGTCTTATAGCAATTCAGTGCTTTAATTCATCTTTACTTTTCCCACTCTGCTTTCTTAGGCTTTGAGAGTCTCAGTTTTGTAAGTTTAGCTGCTAACTTTTTTTTTCCTCCTCCTCTATGGCGTCTAGAAAAATACAAGGGAAATGTAGGCCAAACATCTATTTTTTTTTCTAATACAGAAAAATGGGAACGGCTTTAAATAGCCTTTATTTTCTCCATCATTTATAGGCACCAAATATTAATTTTACTTTTTAAGAAGAAAATAAATTCCAGGCTAAAGAGTTTTAAAAGTTACAGTAATGTACCAGAATGTAGAGAGAATAAGAAAATATGACATGAAAAATAGCTAGCTATGAGAAATACTGACAGGAAATTTCAAAACAATTTGAATATCTTGATGGTTATGGTAACTAAAATTAAGTTCTAGAAATCCCAGGGAAGTACAATATTGAAAGATAACTAAGAAGTGTGTTCTTGCAAGCATACAAAAACAAAACAATAATAGCAAAAAATAAGTCACATTTTAGTCAGCAAACAAATCTATCTAGTTAATACATCCTGACAAAAGGGTCTTTTGCAAAGAGAAGTTTGAAGCAACGTAAATGTTCCTTCTGAAGCTGCAAATGAACTAACAGTAATGATGATCAAACATTTAAAATGTAACATCTCTCAACTAATACTAAATAGGTTATTTAACAAACAATTAGGAAGGAAGGGGCATTCATTCCAGCATGGTGTTCAAAAGCAATTGACAAGACATGCAAAGTTTTCATAAGAAAATCTTAAAGAAATCTTAAGCTTACTGGTAAAAGGTAAAATAGAAGATTAAAAAAATTCCTCCCTTTTTGTACAAGTTGGCTCCTTAAGGTAACAGACCAGGTATAAGCAACACAAAATCCTTCTTTGGTCAAGGAAGGAAGTGCCTGAAAGGGGTAATTCCCTACCCCTACACCAATATCCATTTTGGATTGAAATTTGTGGGTCATAGAATGAGAGCCAAGCATACTCCTTCTCTATTTTATCCAATGCTGTTTCCTGACTTCTAGGAAAAGAACCAACCCTACACTTAAATGATTCATATTCTTTCAAGCATACAATATAGAAAAGTTATTTGAATGAAAAATGTACAACATTTAATATATCTTCTAGAATAGCATTGCATTATGAACTTCATTTAGTTTATGTTATGACACATGGTAAATGGTTTATGGTGTGCATATATATGCATACACACATACACATATACATACATCTGTATCATACATATATAATGTATATGTATACATATACATACACACACACACATACATTTATCCAAGAATTTTTTATTAAGAAATACCCTCTTCCAAGCATATATATGAAACTGATATAAAGAAAAAGAAGTTTTACCCCTTCAGGATTATACTTTGCAAGCACACCATTACCATGGAATTCTTCAAGAACATCCTTTAATTTCTTTGTAGAATCTATAAAAAACAGAAAACACAAAAATTGTTTACATGCACATACTGTGGTTGTGTAGCCCAGTCCAGAAACAGAGACCACTTAAAATGTAAATAAGCATCAGCAGAAACTAAATTTAAAAACCAACATATAAAATGTCTCTTGCCATTTTTGAAAGGCTATTTAATTGGAAAAGAAATTGCAAAGAAACAAAAAGATCACTGCGTTAAATAAAAACAATACTGCTGGATAAGAAAAATAAAATGGGTAGCTAAGCCTCAATGGTGAATCCATTTAGAGGGAAGCTATACATTTTAGTATCTTGTAGATATTTTTAAGGAGACTTTTCTCTGTATACATAGCACAACTAAACTAAAGCCTACTTTAGTAATTAAAGCTTTAGTAAGTAAGCTTTAATTTAGTTGTGTCACATATTTTACCTTATATATGCATTATGAATAACATTTTAGTTTTGTTATGTATAAATTAAAGCTTACTCTATTCAATGAAGAAACAAAGCTTAGACATATTACCAAAAGAATTATAAATTATTTTCTTCAAAAGTACTATTATTTTTAAGCCTTTCATCTTATTAGTTGGTAACAACAAATTTTAATAAAATAATGTCATAAAAGAATTATCAGTATTACAATTAAAGTTAAATACATCAAAATGATATAGATATATTCATTCAGTCTACTAAAATATGCTCATTATACTTATTGAAATATAATTTTTGATTTAGAAATCTCAGAATTACAATGCTTTTTTTTTTTTTTTTTTTTTTTTTTTTTGAGATGGAGTCTCGCTCTTTTGCCCAGGCCGGACTGCAGTGGCACTATCTCGGCTCACTGCAAGCTCCGCCTCCCGGGTTCATGCCATTCTCCTGCCTCAGCCTCCGGAGTAGCTGGGACTACAGGCGCCCACCACTGCGCCCGGCGGGCGGATCCACGAGGTCAGGAGATCGAGACCATCCTGGCTAACACGGTGAAACCCCGTCTCTACTAAAAATACAATGCATTTTTAAGTTAGAAGGAAATAATAGCTAACAAATATGGGTAAGTCATCTAAATATTTAATCAAGGTTGAATAATATGAAAAAACCTCAAAATTAAAATGTAGGAAATACGTGGATTTCCCAGTTTTCTTTTATGGAACAGAGCATGGAAAATTATTGGCTACCATTTGAATATAATTCTTATTGACCTTCCCTAAGAGTCAGTGATACTTGGACTACCACAAAATATTTCCTAGTTCAAGAAAACTAATTCACAAATTAGCTTTTGAAACATCCTGCTAGAAAACTCTCTCATAGATGCCCATTGAATACATAATGCCTATATTTTGTGAATTATACTTTTACTTGAAGTGTACCATTTCCTTTCTTTATATTGTAAGTTCTGTGGGTTTGTGTATGTGTGTGAAACAATAGATAGATAGATAGATGATAGATAGATAGATAGATAGATAGATAGATAGATAGATAGATAGATGATAGATAAGAGTTTTGCTCTTGTTGCCCAGGCTGGAGTGCAATGGCGTAGTCTTGGTTCACTGCAACCTCCATCTCCTGGGTTCAACTGATTCTCCTGCCTCAGCCTCCCAAGTAGCTGGGATTACAGGGGCCCACCACCATGCCTGGCTAATTTTTATAATTTTAGTAGAGACAGGGTTTCACCACATTGGCCAGGCTGGTCTCGAACCCCTGACCTCAGGTGATCCACTCGCCTCGGCCACCCAAAGAACTGGGATTACAGGCATGAGCCACCATGCTCAGCCTATGAAACAGTACTTTTAAGTGAGATAAAATTCGTGTCACATAAAATTGACTACATTAACAATTTCAAAGTGTACAATTCAGTAATTTTTAGCATATTCATGATGTTGTGCAATTATTACCACTAATTAATCCCATAATATTTTCATCACCCTGTAAAGAAACTTTATACCCATTAAACAGTCACTCCCTGTATTTTCTCCTCTCTAACCTCTGGCTATCATTTATCTATTTTCTGTGTCTATGGATTTGCCTATTCTGGATGTTTCATGTAAATTGAATCATATAATATGTTTCCTTTGTGTCTGGCTTCTTCCACTTAGCTCAGTGTTTTCAAGGTTTTTCCATGTTATAACATGTATCAGTACTTCACTCCTTTTTATAGCTGAATAATATTCCATTATAATGAATATATTCTATTTAAAAAATCTATTTATCAGCTGATGTACATTCGACTTGTTTCCAGGTTTTGGCTGTTAAGAATGCTGCTATGAACATTCAAGTATACAAGTTTTTGTATAAACATATATTTCAATTCTCTTGGCTATATACCTGACAGTAAAATTGCCAGATCATACAGTAACTCTATGTTTAATGTTTTGAGGAACTGCCAAATTGATTTTCACAACAACTATACCATTTTACATCCCCACCAGTAAGGTATAACGGTTCCAGTCTCTCCATATCCTTGCCAACACTTGTTATTTTCTAACCATTTTTTCGTTATAGCCACTTGTTATTTTCTAACCATTACAGCCATCCTAGTGGATGTGAAATGATTTGAGTCACATCTGATTAGTCATTCGCTAATGACTAATAATGTTGAGCATCTTTTTATATGCATATTGGTCATTTGTATATTCTTTGGCAAAATGTCTATTCAAGTTCTTTGACCATTTTTTAATTGGACGGTTTGTCTTTTTGTTGTAGACATCCTCTGGGGAGTGTGTGTGTGTGTGTGCGCGCGTGCGTGCGTGCTCACGCATATTTGCTTGATGCCTATACAGCTTCCTATGTATTTCTTTTTTGGCATATAATTTGCTGGCATTTTCCATGTTGTGATCAGAGTTAATTTTTTATGCCATGTCCCTTGCTAGATTTGAGGTTGTTCTAGGGCAGAAAATGTGTGTTTTCATTTTTGCACACCTTTTAACTTTATCACAAAGTTGGAACAATAGAATTGCAATAAATATTGAGATTAAATTAATCAGAGCTATTCCTAAATGGCAATAAATTACAATAATTGCTTCTATATGGACTTTGTTAGAAACTTACACTGACAGAGAGAGACCAAACTGTATATTAAAAAGAGACATGAAGCTGACCCCTTATTCTCAAATCCTTCTTTGTGGATAATAAGGCACTATTCTAAGTTAGCAGAACTGCTTTTACTTCTTTTTATCCATAATCATAGATGCAACACATACTGTGCAGACCCACAGAGACACACACATATACAGATGCATACATTCTGGAATATCATATCTCAAGAGACTATGTTTATTTTAACCATATCTTAGGCCAATGATAAAATGGAAGGCAGAGAAAACAATTTTGGTTTCTCCCACATAGGCCTGCCACACAACTTTAGAGACACTGCTTAGATAGCCTTTTCGTTTCAGGTTTCTATGAGAGTAAAAAACACATTCAATAATTATTTATAAATGACTCAGAGAAGGGGAAAGCTCATAAAATTATTTCTACAATATTTTACTAGTGTACTGGTCACAGTTTATACTGAATATTCTTAGTAGAGAAATCATGAGCTAAATTAACAGCCAAAAACCTCTAGATATATGACTGCCCTTTCCGTGAACTAGGGCTCAATAATGACTTGGTCTGAGACAATTTAAGGTGCTCTAGTTGATATTCAGATGAATTACTATCAATTCAACTCACTGCCTCTCCAATTCTCAAGTTCCAGTTCTAATATCTTAATATCTGAAGTTTAAATATGACCTGATCTCCACTTCACAATCTAGTTTGGAAACTGGAGCATTATCTTGTTCTTATATTCCTGTCTCAATAACATTTATTGGGCCCAGTTTCTCTAAGGCTGAGGCCCTGACTTGACCGGTCAATCTTCTAAAGATAAGGATTTGAGTATGGAACACCAGAGAGTTCAGGATATCCATAACCTTTCAACAGCATTGTTTTTACATGAATTATCTACATGTCTTCTTGGGCACCCAAATTGCACTAGGTTGTGAAAATCCTACTGCTATGTTTAACCTTTTTTTGGGGGGGGAACACACATTTATCTTATTTGTAACTTAATTGCTTGTCCAAATTTCTTCCTATGGCCTATCACCATAAACATTCCTATCTTTTTTATTGTGCCAACTCTGAGTTACATTCTGTCCAAAATTACATTGGGGCAGTGGAGAGGGGAAAGGATCTATAACTAGGCCTGACCTGCCTTCTAGGACAAAATAAACAGAGGAAGTTATACCTGGATGAACAGATAGTAAGACGTGGCCTCAGTCATAATTCAGCTAATAATAGAGCTTCAGGAAAGAGCACAGTGACAGATACTAGGCTGAGCAATGCTGAGAAATCCAGGCAAGCAGCCAGCCAGGCAGGCAGCTGTGAGCTTGGAGATCAGTTTAGTAAATACATGTCTGTAATGGGAGAAAGAACCTGGAAGACTGGCCAGTGAAGTGCTAGGCATCCCAGTGCTGAGCAGCCAGGTTGAAAAGAGCAGGTTTAGTTCTTGGGATAAGGGAGCTGGACAGATGCTCAGTGCAAAAGATTGGGTCTCCTGGAAAGCAAAGGAGGGGTATGACTTGGGGAAATTTTGAAACATGGGGCTAATTTCAGAGGTTCCTATGCTTGGCTTGACTAGCAGGGCAGGATACTTGGAAAACAACAGTGAATACAAATTACTGCCCTTTGACTAACATATCCATTTTCCCAGCAAGTAATTTAATACTATGCCAATAACTACAGCTGAGACAATGGGCTGCCTTTTTCATCACTGTCAGAATCACCTTAGAGCTGAAAATGGTACTGAGCATGAAAGTGGGAGGCGTTTTATTAAGCAAACATTCTTGGAATGAGCTGGGAAAGAACAAAGAAAATGTTTATGGGGAGATGAGTTGACTTTCTCCTATACTTTACCTTTCTATCACCTGCTCTGGTACTTGAGTAATCCCAGGGGCCCCCCAAAATGCACACACCCTGTGAATCTTCTCATTTTGGCTGAGTCATGTAATAAACAATGCTATGAGAGTTAAATGAGCTACATTTTAGGGATCAACATTAAATTTTTATTTACTTTTACAACATTCAGAATTTTTACACGATTTTCAAGAAAAATTAAAGCCCCTTTACATTAGTCTGAATTGAAAATAGATAAATGACTAATAGCATTTAGTAATGTTTAGAAAATGCAAATGGATCCTAAAAAGTACTACACAAAAAATGAAACAGTTTTAGTTCCTCTCACATCTCTTTAGGCATCTGTTACATCTTGAGTGAGCCTCCTTTGTGATTTTCCTGCCTCTTTGTCTCTTTATTCCAAAAAACTCAACACATACTTGTCAGATTAATCTCAAAGGCCCCATGAAGTAATGGATAGATTTAAAGCCAGCTAGATTTAGATTTGAATCTTGGCTCCGGAATTCTTGGCTGAATGTCCCTGGGCATATTTTTAACCTCCCTATGGTTCAGTTTTCTAATATTTAAAATGAGAATAATGATAGGGATCTGGCAATACTGTGTCTAGCAAAGTGTCTGGTGCCCAATAAATCCTTGTTCCTTTGTTTCATCCTAAACGTGACTTTAAACAAATCATCACCCTTCAACAGTTTCCTGTTGCCTTTGGATTGAAGCACAAACTCCTCCTCTTGGCACCATAGGTGTGTCAAAATATGATCCAAATCTATCTTCCAACAGTTATTTTCTGTATCTTCCATATTTACTATTCAATATCCATTCATCCAATTCTGAAGGCATCTCATCATCCCATGATTTTAGAGCTCTTCTTTTGCTGATGATTTTTTTTTTCCTCAGGAATCCCTCCAATGTCGAGTGAAGTTCAACATAATGTATGGCATGATTTATCTGTCAACTTATCCACAAAATCTCTCAGGACCTCCTCAAACACAGTAGGTTGTAACTCATCCTCCATGGGACACCCCATAATAACTCTCTTAGAATCTACATCTGATTTGTGCATTGGGCACTAGCAACACTATTAATTATAGCTTGAATGCATGAGCATTTTAGGGTTTGCAAAGTGTTCTATTATCTCATTTAAAATTCACAGTAATGTTAACAAATATTCACTCCACTTAACGCATGAAGAAATCAAAGTTAAGGAAATTATTACCTACTTAGGATCACACAGCTAAAAAGTTTGACATAATGATTCAAGCTATTGTATATGACCCAAACCCATTCTCGTCACTTTGGAAAAAGAACAAATACAAGTTTATAATTTGGCTTAGGAACCTTGTTATTACACAGCTAAAATCACACAGCCAAAATAATGTGCAGTAGTGATTCAAACTCCTGTACAGTAAATATATTTTAAAGGTCAAGGCCAATAATTTTGCCACCTAAATACTAGTCATAGCTGCTGTGAGAAGACTATCATATATTCTACTGTTAAAGCCAAGACCCAACTTACAAAATGCATTTGTCGTTTTTGTAAATAATGTGTTTTTAGTGGATTGACTGTAAGTTCATTATCTGGTGTTTTTTTTTTTTTTAACCAAAATAGTGCTATGTTTCCCACGTTCAGTAAAGATATTGGTTTTTCAGGCCAATATGGTAGTTTTTACAAAGTGAGAGAGGCTCAATGGGACCATGGAAAAGTCATCTTTCGGGTCTCTTAATTCAGTGCTTTCAAAAGTTTCCTTTAAAATCTAAGCCTCCCCACATAGCTTTTTCCTCTTATCACAAAAGATATTCATGGTCTAGGAGATTTTTCCTGTGCTCAGCAAAAAAGCATTTTTTTCAGGAACTATATTAACCCTGTAGTAGAGGGGGCTCTGCAACTTCAACTGTTTAAAGAGAAGATTTTTCTAATTTAAATACTTAGCTAGCATTAATGTGCAGACACATTAATGCTAGCTAAGTATTTAAATTAGAAAAATCTTTATCAATTATGTCAATGTTAAATTTAAAGTTATATTGAATTTATATAATTTAATTGTATAAGTGTACAGTTAAATTGTATAATTGTTGTGCAGACAACATAGTAGCATTCAGTCCAATGTTACATTTCATAAAGTTTCCCTTAGCTATATAGTACTTAAAAGTAGTGAAATAGTGCTTTATCTTCATCTAACCCAGTAATACTCAAACCTGGATCCATATCAGGATCATCCGGGGAGCTTTTAATATACGCTGATGTTTGCGCTCAAAACATAGTGAGGCAGATTTAATTAGCCTACATCTCCATGACTGGCTAGTCATGAGGACCTTTAAAAAAGCCTCTCAGTTGAGTCTTATATGCAGCTGAGACGGAATTAATCACTGCTCTCATACTTAAATACATGCATAAAGAAAGTGAGAGTTAATCAGCAATTTTTGTCCTGCTAAATTTTCCTATGTCTGAATATATATTTTGTCTGATTGCTACACGGGGAACTTCTTTTAGGGAAGAAAAAAAAAAACCTCATGAGAACATTTTATTTAAAGATTTATTTACTCTCACCTTAGGTCACAATAGCAAAAATAGCATTTTGGAATCCAGCAGAGAGATCCAGAAAATAATATTGTCATTAAATGAAATTCCCCAGATGATATAAAAGAAGTTCTACTTAGAGCCAGCAGCAGAAAATAAATACCTACGGGACTATAGAATAAGAGATTTAGAGAACTAGTCACTAAGAAACAGAAGTTTTTATCTACTTGTGTGAGAATTTTCATAAAAGTACAAAGAGATCGAAAGAGAAACATGGAACTACTGTTAAAAATAATAACAGCCATATTGTAGCAGTTTATATGCTATTTGAAATCTATACACTTGGATTTTTAAAAATCTTAAAAATAATATTCTAATGATACTGCTACACTAGGAAAAGCTGTACAAAAACCAAACCCTCTGTTCAGGTCTTTGCTCCAGGCTCACCACAGGATTCTGGGAAAATCCTTTAAGCTGCTCTGAGTGCAAGTCACTCTCTACCTGTTCCTGCTAAGCTCTTGGGATCATCGTTAGCTTAAAAAGATAATGGGCATAATATCTTTGAGCAAACTGTTATACATATAGCAATAAGTATTTCCACTTACCAAAAACAAAAACTAGTTAATTCCAAAATGAGAATATGAAGAAAATTTCCTTTCTCCTTTTCATATTTATTATCATTGTTAATCCTCTTAAACATCAGTTTTTATTAACTCTTTCTTGTATTTGCTAGTAATTTTTACTCCATCTATCTACATCTAATGTTTTGATGTATGACTCTAATCCAATGCCTTGCACAAAATATTTGTAAGAGTGATTTTTCTGATAGACAAATATCTGCTAATTTAGCCAGCAACCCTATCCAGACACTAGGAACCTGTGAAATAATTTCCACCTTTATACATATTTTATTGTGTAGAAAATACATTAAGAAAAAGAGTATACTTGCCTTCGAGCCACTCATCTATACTATAACTAAAAACTTCTATTGAAAACATAATTGCTAATTAAGAGATATTATTAGGGACAGAATTGACTGGTGTGGACCAATAGTGTGCTGGTAAATGTTTAACAACTGTTCAGGATGTGAAGGGTGCTTACTGTAGTGTTTGCCAATTGCTGTCTTGTAAATATTTCCACCATGACAATTTCAAGCCTCCCACATGACATCATTAATGTGGAGTTGGGAAAGAATGCTAACATTCAGCTCTGATAAGCAATAATTAATGAATCAATCTATACGTGATTTTTTTGTACTTAAGAAACAATAAATAGGTCTTTAAAGACAAATCTGGAGATAAAGAACAGAAATAAAAGCCTGCAGCTATGACTTCTTAATCATTCTTTCAAATACTCTCAAGCCACCTATTGAGTTTAGAGCAAGTACTGTTCTAACTATTGGAATATATCATTGAACAAAACAGAAAATATGCCTAATCCTATAGTTTGTATTCTAGTGCAAGAAGATAGATTACAAACATAGTACATTATTAAGACATTCTTATATCAATGCAGTATAGAGATGTGATGGCATGAAAGTGTTAGTGGTGGAGTGGTGGAGTAGAAAAGAGGAATTATTTTGAAAGTGGAACCAAAAGGATTTCCTTATTGATTGGATATGGGTTGTGAAAGTAATGTATCAGGAGTCCCAAAGTTGTAGAAATGAGCAATTGGAGGGATAAACTTGCCAATAAGTAAAATGAGGAACACTGCAGAGGAAGCATGTTTGGAATGGGGAGTCTTCAATTTTAGTTTTAGGCATTTTATATTTAATAAATCTATTAGATATCCAAGTGTAGCCATTAGGAAAGCAATTATTTACGAGTGTGGAACCCAATAGAGAAGCCTGGGCTGAAGAACTAAATTTGAGTGTAATTTCTATATAAACCGTATTTAACTGGATGACATCACATGGATAGTGATTGTAGATAGATAAGATAGCAAGGACTGAGTTTTGGAGCACTCTGCAGTTCAAGTACCAGGAAAAGAGAAGCAATCTGCTAGGAAACTAAGAATGAATGCCTAGTGAAATAGCAAGAATACCAGGAAAAATAATGTATCCTAAAAGCAAAGTGTCATGTAATATCAAGTTAAATGAGGAGCAGATTTAGCAAGACTTTTAAGTTTAGCCAGAAGGAAATCATTTGTGTCCCTTTCAACGGCTGTTTCAATTCAGTAGCTGGGAAAAAAAAAACAAAACAACAACAAAAAACCACCAGAGTGAGTTTAAGAGAAAATATGATGAGAGGAATGGGAGGCAGAAAATACAGGCAACTCATTCAAAAACATTTTTTTTTTGCCATAGAAGGAAAGAATTTGGGCAGTAGCTAGACTGCAAGGAGTGAAGACAAGATAAATTTTTTAAGAAAAGAGAAAAAAAATAGCATGCTAATAGAAATTATTCAGTCGAGAGTGAAAAAAATAAAAAAATTTAAAAAAAGTTTTAAAACACCCACTAGAATGTTGTCCTTTAGTGGGTGAGAGAGAATGCAATCTTCTTCACAGCAGAAGGTCTGGCTTAGAGTGGAGGCATGGACAGTTTACCTAAGTAGGAAGGCGGATTGACAAATGCTGCTTAACTACCATTCACTATTTGTGGTGACATCATTGCTACTGGTAAGTGGATATAATAATAATGTTTTCTTTGTCCGTAGGCTGGGATTAGTAGCTGGTGCATAGTACATATTCATTGACAGTCAGCCCTTGTCATCATCTGTGCCATCAGGCTTAAGCTAAGCTCTGGGGATTTCATTTTTCTATAACCTTAATTTCAGATTATTCACAATTTTCTTAATTTTCTTTTACATTTTCACTAGATGCTTTTAACTTCCTCTCTTTAACCAACAACTTGAATACAATATAAGATGTCTTAAAGTTATATGTAAAATAGAAATTGTATATTTTTTGTGTTGGAAAATTCACTTTTGCGGGCAATAGAATTAAATGCAGACATTTTATGTGTTTAAATCAAAATGTTTAAGGAAATGCAAGTATGAGTTACATTTTTGAATGTGTACATTAAAAATATTTAAACCCACGCTAATTCAGAAGATGACAATTTCATTTTATTTTATTTTTTAAGTTCTTATGTGGGTTGCAAAACACTTACTGAGAAACCAAACATTCTGGCAACAATTCTGTATTCTCTAGTCACGGCACTAATAACATCCTGTTTTAAGACAATACAAAATCACCAAAGTTTCCAGTTAGTTTCTTAACATAAAAAGATTCAGCTCTCTGTACACTTACCAACAAACACAATATTAGGCAATGTGGAGAAAACAAAGTCTATTTCTCCTGTGAGCATATACATTTTAAGGAATATTATTTGCTCACATACATATTTTAAAGAACATAAAACTCCAAAATATTGTCCCCAAATCTTACATTGAGAACAAAACTCAGGAATGTGTCATATTTATCTTGTGGTTTTATGCACCCACTCATCTTTATGGTATGTCAGGAGACATGAAGCTTTAATGTGAGAAGGAGGCTATAACTAACTGGACAAATAATTAAATGTAGTTGAAGAATTTGCTTCCAGATCTTGGCTCTTAGATGATCTATAGGATAGTCTTCTCACAAAGTAGACCTTCATTTTCTCTTTCTAATACTTCAAAGAAACAATACTTAAGGAATCTTCCAGCTACAGCATTCTCTGATTCTATGATAGTGCATATCTCCAGATACTTACTAGAACTTGCAGCCCCACATCTCCTAAACATTCCCTTCCTAATATTCCTCTCTAATTTTCACTCCTCTCAATCCCCACCACACTTTTAAAGAGCAAGTTTACATTGAGGAACTTGCCAATTTCTAATCCCACCACCAGGTAAACTGAAAAATATTAGGAAGGCGAAGAAAATATTTCAGTTCAGAAAGAGATAATTTTCTAGCACGTCAAATTCCCCAATGGTATCAGTACCTCCAGTGATATTGGCATTGGTGTTATATTTCATGAATATCTTCAGAATTATAGTTATTACTCTAAAAATAATCATTTGATCAAGCTCTCTAAAAGCTTATATTGACTGTATTAAGCTGTGAACATTGCCTACAATGTGACAATCAATCTTTATATTTTTTTAAAAATTTAGGGGAGGAGAACTGACTGGAGTCAAAACACTGCAGGTATGCATATTGTTTCTTAGTTCTGAAAATCCCTGTGAAATAGTATTTAGAAGGGAAATCTATAATCTTGATTTGTACAAAATGGCACCTTTCACAATCTATGTTCTTACACTGGAATATTTGTTATAACAAACTTTGTCATAATTTGCTATCAAATTAAAAAATACCTGTTCAAATACTAGCTAAATGTGTAGGGTATTGTAAGCGAGGTGATTTATGATCTATCTTAGCTGTATTTCAGACATTCATCTGGTAAAAACAAAGCTAGCCCTACATTATTTAAACGTTTTTAAAGAAAGAAAGAAAAAGAAAGAAAGATAAATAAAGAAAGAAAGAAAGGAAAGAAAGAAAGAAAAAGAAAGAAAGAAAAAAGAAAGAGAAAGAAAAGAAAGAAAGGAAGGAAGGAAGGGAAGGAAAGAGAAAGAAAAGAAAGAGAGGAAGAAAGGAAAGAAAGAAAAAGAAAGAAAGAGAAAGAAAGAAAGAAAGATTTTGTAAAGGAGTTTAGTTACAAAGCCAGTTTGAGATGGTTTTAGAGATTTATAGTCCATGCAACATTGCACTATCTGAAAATCAAAGATGAGCAGTTCCATTGTGTAAGGCTGCAGCAGTCTTCAAAGTGAATTGTAGAATTCCTTTGACTGATGTGCTTACATTACAAAGAACATTCTCAGTCATATTGATATTGGGATTTTTTTTAACAAGCACCATCTCATAAATTCATTCAGTAATGAAAAAAAAAACTGCCAAGAACATCAAACATAAAATCTGCCAAAGGAAAGCGAACGCTATTTATTTGTTTCCTAGGGCTGCTATAAAAAGTTACCACAAACCTGGTGATTTAAAACTGCAGAAATTTACTTTTGCATAATTCTGGAGGCCAGAGGTCTGAAATCAAGGTGTCAGCAGGGTTGTTTTTTTCTGAAGGCTCTCATGGAGAATTTGTTTCACGCCTCTCCTCTAGTTTCTGGTGGCTGCTGGAAATCCCTGGCAACCTTTGGCTTGCAAACTCATCCTTCCAGTGGCTGCCCTGTCGTCACATGATCTTCTCCCTTTCTGTCTTTCACATTAGGCTTAGAGCCTATCAGAAATCCAGGATAATCTCATCTTGATATATTTAATTTGATTATACTTACGAATCACATTAAATGTAATTACAAAAGCAATTTACATTACTTTTCCCAAATATAAAGTCACCTTAACGGTATCCAGGGGTTAGGATTTGGACATATCTCTTTTAAAGGGGAAACTAATTGAACTCAGTGGGCAAAACTTGAAAGATGATGTTCAACCAAATCTTCTCTGATGCATAGCCCTAAAATCCTATGGCATTTTGTAAAATTGTTATGTGGTATGTTCATTTAGGGCCTCTGAGAAGCCTTAAGTTGCAAGAAGCTGGTAGAAACACCTGTGAAGGATAAAGAGGAGCAGGAGTAGGCAAGGAGCACCTTCAGACTGTGACGCTGGTCTAACAGCAGCGAGAGGGGACAAGAAGGTCGCGGATCGGGTAGCTAGGCTTCATACTGTGATATAGCTCTGAGAATGTCTCCACCAGGCCAGTGAGGGGTTCTCCAGCAAACATCGTCCATTGTTGGGATTCTCTGTTATAAAGAAATGTCCTAGATTTACCATCACAACTGCATTTGATCATTGCCTGGGAGCAGTCCAGGGAGAGCATGCCTCCATATCAGAACTGTAGCAAATCTAAAGTGTCATGCCTAAATCAAGAATAGATAGTCAAAGCTCATGAGAGAAGTTTTCTGTAACCGTTCATCAAAATTCCAAGAAAAACTGAAGAAGGAAAATTTTGCAAATATAGTTCCTTTGATATCTCTAGGGAATTCTAGAACATCCCAGGACTTCCTTCTAGAATCGGTGATTAGATCCTTTGATATCTCTAGGGAATTCTAGAACATCCCAGGACTTCCTTCTAGAATTGGTGATTATGAGACAATATCCAAGAGATCTTTATGTCTCTTAGCGCCACTGTTATGATTACAGCCAAGAGGTATTGGCAACCTTGAAGGCATATTGTGGCAGGCCAGTTTTCACTAACAGCTGAACAGACAGGCCTCCATGACAACTGTTTTGGCACTGACTGAGTTGTTAATTTAAATATTAAAAGTGGATAGAGCCAGTGCTCTTATACAAAGAGTGGAATGTAACAAAAACCCACCAAGAGTTTTGCCTAGACCATTCCTGGGCCTTGAAGCATAACAAGATGATGAAGGAATTCTTCACAGGATCTGTTTAGAATTAAACAAGTTTTATTGGGGTATCTGAAGGAACTCCTCACACCTCCACAAACAAGTTTTATTGGGGTCTAAATGAACTCCCCAAATCTCCTTGATTTAGCATGAGCAAAATAAGGGTAGTCACCCCTGGCACCTAGACCTATCTGGATAAAGTAAATTTACTGAGGCTCCAGAGGAAGGTCTTCAGGACTCTCAGACCTTAGTTATAGATTAGAAGTTAATCACATATGTCTTTAGATAAATACAAACTTACATGTAGACATATAGCTAAGAAGGTATATAAGCTCTGGGAAACTCTAATTTTGAGTTGGTCTGGTGATATTTTCCCGGCATTCTCCCTGTACCTGGTAACAGAAATAAACTCTCTTCTTTCCCAGTTCGTCTGCATCTCATTATTGGGCGGCAAGAATAAGCAGCCTGACCCTCACTTTAGTCTGGAAACAATATTACCCAATGTTGGTGATGCAGTATCTAAAGGGGGTGCTTATATAGATGACTTTGCTTTGATGAAGGATTAATTAAATGGTCTTGATAGCACTGAGGACTAAGCTCTGATTTTTTTGTCTTGCCCAAATTCTTTTCTATTGGGTCTAGGGAATCAGGCCCTACAAACCATAAATTCTCATCATCAGATGGGTCTTATTTAACCCTGTATATTGTGACTTATTTTCCAATCTGACTCTAGCATAACAAGAGAAAAAATCAAAATATATTTTCCCCAAAATATATTTCCTTGCCATACCTTGAAATTGCCCTGCAAAGTCTCTTGTGGGAAAAATCCACATTCAATAGAGAATCCCCTTCCCCCTTTGTTTTCTTTCCTTTCTTTCCAGATCCAGGAGATAATCAACTAAGTTCCAGGCACCCTTTTAGGTCTGATAAGAAATATTTCACAACCTGCTCTCTCCCTGAAGTCTGATATCTGAGAGATTTCTCTGCACAGTAATACTTGATCTCCACAATTCTTTATCTTAACCTGAACATTCCTTTCCATTGATCCCAGGTCTCCAGGTAAACTCAACCAATTGTCAACCAGAAAATGTTTAAATTTACCGAGAGCCTAGAAGCCCCCGGTTTTGAGCTGTCCCGCCTTTCTGAACCAAACCAATGTATTTCTTAAATGTATTTGATTGATGTCTCATGCCTCCGTAAAAATATATAAAACCAAGCTGTACCCCAATCACCTTAGTCACATGTTCTCAGAACCTCCTGAGGGCTGTGTCAAGGGTCATGGTCATTCACATTTGGCTCAGAATAAATCTCTTAAAACATTTTACAGAGTTTGACTCTTTTCATCGACAGCAAGTAGGTACTCAAATTGGTCAACTGGGCTGTGAAAAGAATCTCATGCCTAACAATAAATAAAGTATGGAAAATAGAAATGGTTCTACGATTTGTCGCTAAACTTCCAAAATTTTTTTGAAGAGAACTACACAAAACAGATATGTTAATCTGGTGTGGAGGCCTGTTTTACCACATTGGATAGTAAAAATGTTGAAGAATTTTTATGCAATACAATTACAGAAAAGAATTACTAAACTTAATTCTTGTGAATTAGAAGAGAAAGCATGCATATTTGATGAAAATCTTTAAAGTTTTGATCATATAGATAAAATAATGTAGCAATTGGATATGATTATGACATGAATGCATCACACACTCTCCCTGTCACCTGTTAAACGGACACCAGGAAAGTGAATGGAAGGAGACATCGAATGTGAATTTTAATCCTCCCATTGCTGTTGTCTAGGGCATCAGCTCATAGTTGATAATGGACAGCCATCCATTTCCAGAGTCAAAACAACCAGGAGGAAATCATCCATTGTTTCCTTGTATTTGGACATCGCCAGACCTCAGGCATTTACTTTCTGCCTTTCTCACCCCTCACCAGCTCCCTCCTGCTCATCCTTCCCCTTCAGCAAGCAGCAGCACTGACTAATCTTCCAGCTTTCTCTTTTCACCACTGTACCTCAATTGGGATATCTTCAGTGCTTTAATTTTCAAAAGAAACAAAACATGCCTTGTCTCCTATGTTGCTTTGTTAAGAGTTAATTCTATTCCTTGTGTTTTTAACTTATTATTTATTCTTCAAGCTTCTGCTTAGAAGAAAAACGTAATTTGTATCTAATACTTTACAAGACAGCATTATTGTACATTGCATGGATATGTACTAATAAGCACATAAAGTGCTAAATAATTAGGTGTTAAATGATTAAATAATTGATACTTTAGTGCTTTATATTATGAAAAAGTCTTGGCTGGGCGCGGTGGCTCACGCTTGTAATCCCAGCACTTTGGGAGGCCGAGGTGGGTGGATCACAAGGTCAGGAGATCGAGACCACGGTGAAACCCCGTCTCTACTAAAAATACAAAAAAAAAATTAGCCGGGCGTGGTGGCGGGCGCCTGTAGTCCCAGCTACTTGGAGAGGCTGAGGCAGGAGAATGGCGTGAACCCGGGAGGCAGAGCTTGCAGTGAGCCGAGATTGCGCCACTGCACTCCAGCCTGGGCGACAGAGCGAGACTCCATCTCAAAAAAAAAAAAAAAAAAAAAAAAAGAAAAAGTCTTTGTTGAGTTTTATATACATGTTTCAGTATTTATTATTACTTGGGAAAATTTGGTTGGGTGTTTTCATAGGTTGAGAATGCATTCTTATTTCCCCTACTAAAAATAACAGCATACAGGCCCCTACTATTAAAAAAATCAATGTTTAACATGTTTACAATAATGTATTAGATTCAGATAATGAAGGTTATATGCATTACACTTATTATGTAGAGCTAGAAAGTATAGAGTCAGTGAATTTAAAGTAAATGAAGAATGACAGAGAAGGTAATGAAGAGACCACAAGAGTGAGAAAAGCAAAAAATAGCATTGGAAGTTAACCAAGCAGATAGGACAGTCCGACTAAACTGGAACAGTGTAGTCCCCTTTGTTAGCTGCTCTAAATAAAGGGTTCTATCTTCATATATATAGTAATATAATCAACAATGAGAGGCACAAAAACACATGATCAAAACCCTCTACCTTAGAAAAAGTTCCAGAAAGAAGAATGGGATGGCTTTTGCTGTGGGCAAAAGCTGAGATCACCAGGACATGTAGATGGGTCATAAATAAAAATATATATATACTTGGCCTACATTTTGTGGGAAATTCTTTTACATTGCATCCTGTATTGTTAGTGCTAAACAGTTACATTTTCATGAACCCACATTGCCTTTTAAGTGTTTTGTAGTCTCTCTGCAAAGGGGGAAAAAAAGCTCCTACACAATAAGCTCATTTTCCTGAGGGTGTGGCTTTTGCAAATGGACTTAAATTACTAGAATGTGTGACAGCCAGCTGCCTTGGGTTTTTGTTTGATTGTTTGTTTGTTTTTGCCCTGACACTCCATTAGTGTTATTTATTCTCACTCTTAGGCTTGGGAGGAGTGGAAGGACAAGTTAAAAATCTGTCTGAATGACTGGGCAGAAAAGATTTTCAAGCCACAGAGAAATGTCTTAGGCATTGTTGTTTCTCTAATAGGAAGAGCCGAGAAAACACTTGGAAAGTATCTCCTCCAAAGTTACAGTC
Source organism: Hylobates moloch (assembly GCF_009828535.3). Taxonomy (NCBI): domain Eukaryota; kingdom Metazoa; phylum Chordata; class Mammalia; order Primates; family Hylobatidae; genus Hylobates; species Hylobates moloch. The sequence goes on along the minus strand of NW_026652276.1, from coordinate 154,501,104 downwards.
GATTTGGAGAAAAGCCATCTAAATAGAGAGTATTTCAAGAAATTACATAAACTTTGATTGTTACCTTGCAAAAACTTTGCCTAAGGCACATTGTCCAAGCACTACAGAAGTATAAAGAAGATTCTAACTTGATTGGATATTTGTTCCACTTGAAATCTGAAGTTACAGAAAAGCCAAAAAGAGGCTGTATGAAATGGAAAATGTCAAAAATCTTAGGTCTCCTCTTATTCACATATTATTATCACTATTATTTTGCTATAGCATACTGATGATTTTACTTGAATGTTGCTATGAATGAGGTTATCTGATTAATGACTTAAACCACTGGTGCTTTGAAAATGTTATTTAAAACTTAGATCATAATTGAATATCAATTATTCTTTTTTCAATCTTAGAATATATATAGTCATATGCAACAGTCTTCTCCAAATTATTAGATTTTCTCAGGAAATCCAAGTTAATAAAGACAGATGGTGAACTAAGTGAAATTGGCAGCAAATTTATCTCAATTTGTGAGATTTTTAAAAAACAATTTGTTATTGTTTTAGAATTCTCTAATTTATTTCCTCCCTGTCTTAAATCTTTCCATCACAGATTTCTTTGCATGCCTTGGCTGTATTGTCCAGATTGACATCGTATTAAGTGGCATGTGTTTCTTTGCTGTTAAGCTGAAGTGGCTTTTGTGTTTAAAGGCAAGATCATCGCATTTTTTATGATTGTATAATTAACAATGCCCATTTCATAAAAACTAAAAGCACTTAAATATAAGAATATATAACCTTCCATGATTTCTCTACCTGGAAATGACTACTATTGTCACTGTATTGATATCCTTCTAGAATATTTTGAATTTGTGAGCATAAATACATATTTAGAAAATTGGGATCCAAAATTACTAAAATGGAATTAGGGATTACATGGCATTTTGAAGCTACTTTTTAATTTAATATATTTAAATTTATTTTCATGTTAATATATATATATATATTCATACTATCAACAGTATTGCTTGAATGGTAATTCCTTTATAGCTGTACCACAATTTCATTTATCAACCAGCCTCTTATTTTGAGCATTTAAATAACTGTTAAATTTGTATTCATATTAACAGTAAAATAAATGTGATATACATACATTGATATGGTTTGGCTGTGTCCCCACCCAAATCTCATCTTGAATTGTATTAGGTTGGTGCAAAAGTAATTGCAGTTTTTGCCATTGAAAGTGAAGGCCAAAACTGCAATTAGTTGTGCATCAACCTAATAATTCCCATAATCTCCACATGTTGTGGGAGGGACCTAATGGGAGATAATTGAATCATGGGGATGGTTACCTCCATGCTGTTTTTGTGATAGTGGGTGAGTTCTCATGAGACCTGGTGGTTTTATAAGGAGCTTCTCCTCAACTGTGCTCTGCATTTCTTGCTGCCACCATGTGAAGAAGGATGTGTTTGATTCTTTTTCTGCCATGATTGTAAGTTTCCTGAGGCCTCCCCAGCCCTGCTGAATTTTGAGTCAGTTAAACCTCTTTCCTTTATAATTTGCCCATTTTCAGGTATGTTTTTATTAGTAGTGTGAGAATGGACTAAAACAGTAAATTGGTAATGGGAGGAGTGGGGTGCTGCTGTAAAGGTATCCGAAAATGTGGAAGTGACTTTGGAACTGGGTAACGGGAAGAGGTTGGAAGAATTTGGAGGGCTCAGAGAAGTCAGAAGAATGCGGGAAAGTCTGGAACTTTCTAGAGACTTGTGGAATGGCTTTGACCAAATTGCTAATAGTGATATCGACAATGAAGTCCAAGCTGAAGTGGTCTCAGATGGAGATGAGGAACTGTTGGGAACTGGAGTAAAGATTACTCTTGCTAGCCAAAGGGACTGGCAGCATTTTGCCCCTGCTGTAGAGATCTGTGGAAATTTGAACTTGAGAGAAATGATTTAGTGTATCTGGTGGAAGAAATTTCTAAGCAGCAAAGCACTCAAGAGGAAGCAGAGAATAAAAGTTTGAAAAATTTGCAGCCTGATGATGTGATAAAAAAATAAAAATCCATTTTTTGGGGAGAAATACAATCCAGCAGCAGAAATTTGTATAAGTAACAAGGAGCTGAATGTTAATCACCAAGACAATGGGGAAAATGTCTCCAGGGCATGTCATAGACCTTCATGGCAGCCCCTACCATCACAGGCCTGGAGGACTTGGAGGAAAAAATGGTTTCCTGGACTGGGCCCAGGGCCCACCTGCTGTGTGCAGCCTAGGGACTTGGGGCCCTGCATTCCAGCTGCTCCAGCTATGGCTAAAAGGGGCCAAGGTATGACTCGGGACTTGGCTTCAGAGGGTGCAAGCCCCAAGCCTTGGCAGCTTCCATGTGGTGTTGGTCCTGTGGGTACACAGAAGTCAAGAATTGAGATTTGGAAACCTCTGCCTGAATTTCAGAGAATGTATGGAAATGCCTGGATGTCCAGGCAGAAGTCTTCTGCACAGCCAGAGCCCTCATGGAGAACCTCTCCTAGGGCAGTGGAGAAGGGAAAAGTGGGGTTGAAGCCCTTATACAGCACAGAGTGCCTACTGTGGCATGACCTAGTGGAGCTGTGAGAAGAGTGCCACCATCCTCTGGACCCCAGAATGGTAGGTCCATCAACAGCTTGCATCACATGCCTGGAAAAGCCACAGACACTCAATGCCAGCTGTGAAATCAGCCAGGATGGAAGCTGTATTCTGCAAGCAACAGCGGTGGAGATTCCCAAGGCTGTGTGAGTCCACCTCTTGCATCAGTATGACCTGGATGTGAGACATGGAGTCAAAGGAGATCATTTTTGAATTTTGAGGTTTAATGACTTCCCTATTGGACTACAAACTTGCATGGGCCCTGTAGCTCCTTTGTTTTGGCCAATTTCTCCTATTTGGAAGAGGTGTTTTTACCCAACGCCTGTAACCCCATTGTATCTAGGAAGTGACTCACTTGCTTTTGATTTTATAGGCTCATAAGCAAAAGGGACTTGCCTTGTCTCAGATGAGACTTTGGACTTGGACTTTTGAGTTAATGCTGGAATGAGTTAAGACTTTTGGGGACTGTTGGGAAGGCATGGTTGTGTTTTGAAATGTGAGGATATGAGATTTGGGAGACCCAGGGCAGAATGACATGGTTTGGCTATGTCACCACCCAAATCTCATCATGAATTGTAGTTTCCATAATCCCCACATGTCATGGGAGGGACCTGGTGGGAGGTAACTGAATCATGATGGCAGTTAACTCCATGCTGTTCTCATGATAGTGAATTCTCAAAAGATCTGATGGTTTAATAAGGGGCTTTTCTCCCTCTTTCCTCCTTGCTGCTGCCATGTGAAGAAGGGCGTGTTTGCTTCTCCTTCTGCCATGATTGTAAGTTTCCTGAGGCTTCCCTAGCCAGGCTGAACTGTGAGTCCATTAAATCTCTTTCCTTTATAAATTACACAGTCTCAGGTATGTCTTTATTAGTGTGACAATGGACTAATACATACACATTTAGAACATATTTCATCTGAACCTTACCATAAATTCCTAAAGGTAGTGCGAATGGGTCAACAGGCTCACAGAATTTAAGGTGTTTTTTTCTTTTTTAATATCCTGCTTAATTTGCCCTTCAGCAAGTTTGAACTAATTTAATTTGTCATAGCAGTGTATTAGAGGGAAATGTTGGCTGTTGTGTATAGAATCTGGAAATAATTCTAATGTGAAGCAAATCTATTTAAATCTAGCTACAATAATCACATGCTTAAGTAAAAATGTCACATTAATTCAGATTTCATATCGCCATGAATTAATTAAGGAGACATCAGTATTAGTAAATTTTCTGACTTACTTGCATTGTAGTAGAGTGATTACTGAACAACATGTTCTTAAAGATAAAAGACTGAAGAAGAAAATTGCTTTGAAGCAGAAAGAGAACAGGATTCAGAGTTAAAAGACCTGTACAAGTGGGGCAAATACATTCCTTGGACCTTATTGCTATTTTATCTGTAACTCCCAGGAGTTCAAAGATGACAGATTGAGCAATCTCAACGCTTTTCCAGTTCTAAAACATTCCCTGTATGCTATATTGCAGTCTCCATTAAGCTAATACCCACGACTTGTTTTCTTAGTTTTTTTCTTAGAACCTAGTGCATAAAGTAACTTGCAAAACAGTCATTTTTATGTGCTACACGCTCCACATTACAATCTATTTTTAAATGAGCATGCTAGGCTGCTTATTAATCAGATTTCATTTCATAGGATTGTAAAAATAAGATGATAATTGATTTTCCAGTATTAATTACTCTGTAGCCCTTGGCAGATGGAATCATTGTTCCAGTTTCTTGATTTTTTAGAAGGTAAAGAGAAACTAGAAGGTAGAGATAAACTAGTTAATTGAGGTCTCATGCAAAGTTTACTAACAGAAAAATATGCCTAAACTAAGAAAGGATTGGTTTTATTCAGTTACAAGGGAGAGGTGAAGAGGGAGTTGACTTGTAACCTTGACTCTTATAGATAACCAAGTATTTTAAATGTAGTTTTTAGCACATTTTTGTGACTTTTAAGTATGAGTTACATAGTAGAAAGAGAAAATATTTCTTTTTATTTTTATGCCAATTGCTTAAATTAATCAAAATAAATTATGTGCCAGGCACAGTGGCTCACACCTGTAATCCCAGCATTTTGGGAGGCTGAGGTGGGCAGAATGCCTGAGGTCAGGAGTTTGAGACCAACCTGGCCAACACGGTGAAACCCCACCTCTACTAAAAATACAAAAATTAGCTAGGCGTGGTGGCACATGCCTGTAGTCCAAGCAACTCAGGAGGTTGAGTCAGGAGAATTGCTTGAACATGGGAGGGAGAGGTTGCAGTGAGCCAAGATCGTGCCACTGCTCTCCAGCCTGGGAGACAGAGTGAGACTCCATCTCAAAAATAAATAGATAAAATATGAAAAGTTTGTCATCTTTATTTAAGACATATAGTTGCCCTGTTTTAACATTATTCTATTTTTAATTGTAAAAGCAGGTGGAGAGGGGTGGGGTTCATGCCTGTAATCCCAGAACTTTGGGAGGCCAAGGCTGGTCAATTGCTTGAGCCCAGGAGTTCAAGACCAGTCTGGGAAACATGGTGAAACCCAGTCTCTATAAAAAAATACAAAAATTAGCTGGGTCTGGTAGCACATGCCTATAGTCCCAACTACGCAGGAGGTTGAGGCTGAGGATGGTTTGAGACCAGGAGTTTGAGGCTGTAGTGAGCCAAGATTGTGCCACTGTATTCTAGCCTGGGCAACAGAAAAAAAAGAATATGATTATAACCATCAATTAAGATTCAGCCAGTTTAAGCAAAATAATCAAAATATTCAAAAATAACAAAAGGTATAAAATAAAAAGTAAAGGCTCCCACAAATTCCAGAATTGAATATTTTATCCATTTCTGTTCTGTTTAACCATCTGTTTCTTGTCACAATATCTATTTATTTCCTGCTATAAAAGGTGAGAAATATACATCCAACATACACAGAGAGATTCAAAATTTTACTGGTTATATTTCTGGTTTTAGTCTTCTGATTGGCATTTTATAACTGTAAATATTTTACTAAGAACTTTATTTGTTAATTCTTCAACTCCAGAGTATCTATTGTCTGTTCTCTACCAACTCTGCAAAAAATGGTTTGAGCTAGCTTTTTCTTTCTCTCACCACTCTTTTTCCACCTTTTCTTAACTATACCTTTATTTTTACATTTGTATTCCTCCATGGAGATTCCTCTTCTTCTATATTTAATTTTGTTGCTGGGTGCATGGCCAGTTAAGCTGTAGAAATGGGGCATGGAAAGTATGGAAGTGATCTATGCTGATTCTATGTTGGGACACTTAAATAGGTGATGTGCCTTCTGCATGCTTTCTCTGCCCTGCTTTTGCCAGCTGGGAAATGAGCGGGACCTAGGCCCAGCCTAAGGCACATGATGAAAGTAACATGAGTCTATAAATGACCCTGTGATGGAGAGCCACCCACAGATCTGGAAAATTCTCCAGCTGACTCCTTTGTGCAGGAAGGATATAAATGTCTTTGTTCTTTAAATCTCGGAATTTTTGGTCTCTCTGCTTTAGCATCTTCGCCCACCCTAAAAAACACATTTCCGTATTTTGCCTACTTTTTTATTCTACAATTTCAAAACCACTTAGCACCATTTACAACAATAGGCATATAATAGTGTTATTTATTTCTTAACCAAATAGTGTGGCTGGCCCCTGAGAGAGCAGTTGTGATGCTAGGTTAATTCTATGCCACTTGGAGAATGTTCCAAGCATCAGGTAAATTCCATTTTCTTATTCTTATATTCAATCAGTAGCTCAACCCATGCTGTATTTTAGTTTGCATAGCATTTTGAGCATGATGTTCTACAGATTTTTTTTTCACACTGCTTATGTGCCTTTCTTTATTCTTACTGAGGTGCTTACTATATGAACACTAGACCTTCCATACTTCTCATATTCTGTTCTATGTGCAAAATAGATCCAGGGTTTTATATTTAGATAATTAAGATCTTATTCACCCATATAAGTTGCATTATTTAACATTCTTTATGCTGGCATCATAATGTAATTTCTGAGAAGGCTTGCTAATCTTTGTCCCCACCTCAGCATACACTTACTTGCCTTTTTTTATGATGTAGCTCTAACAATAATACATAGAAATGCATTTTGCTTCCCAGTGGTTTCTTTTCCTTGTTGTCATGTGTTTGTTCAGATTCATTTGTGTCACTTCTTATTTTGATGTTTCTCTTCCTGGCTGTTCATTTTCTTCAAATATTTTGTGATTCTTGATTAAACATTCCAACTTGATGGCAATAAGTACCTATGGTCGATTTCTTTCACAGTTTTGTAAGTCTATTTAACCATAAAAGGCTGGTTCTATCAAAAGGTACGTTCCCCTTAAGATGTGTGGTTGAGCCAGGGGCTGACTAGCTCACAGCCTTCAAAAATAACAGGGATGGAGGGCAATATACTGATATAAAGTGCTTTTGTATATTTCACTCATACATGGGATTTGCTTTATCCTGCTTATCTTTCAATTCAGTATTCACATTCTGGGTCCTCCATAAGTACACTTTGATTTTCAAATTAGAAATTAGTATTCTTTACACCAGCTAAATGCAAATACTCCACATCCAACATCTTTGAGTATACTAGAATAGAGGAAACTGCTGCAACTCACTCACCATTATCCTTTCTACGAACTATTCTGCTTGCCTCCTCACAGCTCTCCTCACCTGCTAACATTCTGTCTAAAGCCAGTGGTTTCTATATTCATTTTCTCTTAATCACAATTTTTCCTTGGTTTTCCTTTCTTTGCTCTGGGCTGTCAATTAAATCACATTTATTTTGCAGTTGTAATAGAAATTACTCAGAGACTTGTTTTTAATCAGGAAACTTGAACTTGTGTGTCTTTATTCAAACAAACCATTCTACTTGAAAAGTATGTAGGTATTTTTAAGCACCATTCTTATATGTAATATTTGTATTATAACATATAACTCTTGGCTTGTCCTCATTACTATACCCTAAGATAATATATTTCTCAAGTTTATATCCTTACAATCCTTTTGAATAATGCAGTTTTTGTGTAAGGCCATAACCAGCTAAATCAGAAAATGGTGTTTTCTTTCCTCTCTCTGTCCTTCTTTTTCTTCTTTCCTTCCTTCCAGGAAGACACAGAGTTTTGCCATCTTTAATCCCTAGTATTTAGCACAATATCTGGCCAAAAGTAGACAGCATTTTTTAAAAAACATGATTGATGGAAATATTTTATTTCATTTGAGACAGAATCTTGCTGTGTATCCCAGGCTGAAGTGCAGTGGTGAGATCTCGGCTCACTGCAACCTCTGCCTCTCAGGCTCAAGCAATTCTCACGCCTCAGTCTCCTGACTAACTGGGACTATAGGCCTGTGCCACCAAATCCAGGCAATTTTTTGTATTTTCAGTACAGAATGGGTTTTGCCTTGTTGTCCAGGCTGGTCTTGAACTTCTGGCCTCAAGTTATCTGTGCTCTCCTCAGCCTCTCAAAGTGCTGGGATTACAGGTGTGAGCCACAGTGCCCCCAGCCTGAATTTTTAAATGAATGAGTTAAGTAATGAATACTATGATTGCACCATACTTAGACTTTAATATTTTGTTTCTTCAACCTTGGAAAAAAACCTTTCACCCTCTAACTGGGTATATCTCATTTGTGATAATTTTATTTTTTTCAAGAATATTTATTCAGTGCCTACTCTGTCCTTTGCTCTAAGCATGTGGAATAAAAGCATAAGAAACCAAAATAAATACTAACTTCTTGGAAAAACTCATGGGGAAGGGATTGGTGGAAAAGAAGACAAATATTACACCAATAGTGATAAAATTGTAACAAAGAATTACAGGTGATGAAGGAGAGAGTGAATGTATGGTGGAGAGTGAATTAAATAGGGGGACTGGAGAATGTCCTTCTGAAGAAGTGACAATTCAGCAAAGATCTAAAGGAGAAAGCCCCACAGAAGATGAGAAAGTCTATTGTAGGTTAGTGTAAAGGCAAAGTAAGGAGGCTGGTGTGATTGTACCTCAGTTTGCTCACATGATTATATATATATTTTTTTAAGACAGATGGAGTCTTGTTCTGTGGCCCAGGCAGGAGTGCAGTGATGATCATAGCTTCCTTCTTCCTTGAAATTCTGGGCTCAAGAAATCCCCCAGCCTCAGCCTCCCAAGTCACTGGGATTACAGATGTGAGCCACAATGTCTGGTTACGTGAACATATTATTTTATACTATTCTCTATAAGAGTTTATGAACTTTGCCTTTCTTAACTTTCCATTTGGCTATTATGTAAGTCTTCCGTAAGTTTTTTGAAGGCTCGATCATTTCAATCCTTTTCACCATCCCTACTAAGAAACATATAGTAACAGGATTAAATATTACTTGAAATAATGAATAAAAGAGCTGATTGTCGACCTGATCAAATTACGTGAATTTTAGGCACATCTACAGGATATGGTTATTCAAAATATGGCTCAATCTTATACCAAAGAGAATACATTAAGCAAGAATTTCAAAACTTGGATTCACTTGTCACACCACATAAATGAAAGAGGAAGAAATATGTACTCCTGAATTACTGATCACAAGACATTTCAAAGATTTTTGAAGGTTTTGAAACACTTGCAAGTATGAATGTGGAATAAAGTTAATTTGCCTTCCCACTGCAACTTGCCCTTATACCTGAATTTCCTCTCACTTATTGAAGCCAATTTATCCTGCTTTAGCTGCCTGATTTTGTTGTTTGACATTAGGCAATTAATGGAATGGTTATATATGGTCATTTCTATCTCAATAAATTCTGCTCATTATAAAACTCCAATACAAGAATTATTATTGACATTGACAAGTGCAAATATTTTGTCCTTCATTTTGTCATCATTAAATTTGGCAATTACCTTTCTCCACAGACTGTACATATATAAAGAAAGGGAAAAAGCAAATACCAAGGATGTTTAGTGCAATTTTTTTTCAGATGAGAAAACAGGCCTTGATAGATTCAATGATTTCCTGATGGCTTCTAAAGTAGAGAATGAAAGAGATTGGATCTTTTTCATAGTAAGTAATTATTTTTATTATAAAATATTTCACACACATAAAAGAATAAGCATAAAAATGATCCCTTGTTAAATTTCTGTTAAATACTTAAAATTGATTTGAGGAAATTTTCTTGTTTTCCTGGTTTACAAAGAATTACAAGAATCATAAGTATTCAATATTGAATTTTGAATCATAAATATAATGTTGTTTTATTGAATGCTTTTAATTTTTTAAACATCAATCTTTTTTTTTTTTTTAATTATTATTATTTTACTTTAAGTTTTAGGGTACATGCGCACAATGTGCAGGTTTGTTACATATGTATCCATGTGCCATGTTGGTGTGCTGCACCCATTAACTCCTCATTTAGCATAAGGTATATCTCCTAATGCTGTCCCTCCCCTCTCCCCCTACCCCACAACAGTCCCCAGAGTGTGGTGTTCCCCTTCCTGTGTCCACGTGTTTTCATTGTTCAATTCCCACCTATGAGTGAGAACATTAGGTGTTTGGTGGAAGTTCTGGCCAGGGCAATCAGGCAGGAGAAGGAAATAAAGGGTATTCAATTAGGAAAAGAGGAAGTCAAATTGTCCCTGTTTGCAGATGATATGATTGTATATCTAGAAAACCCCATTGTCTCAGCCCAAAATCTCCTTAAGCTGATAAGCAACTTTAGCAAAGTCTCAGGATACAAAATCAATGTATAAAAATCACAAGCATTCTTGTACACCAATCACAGACAAACAGAGAGCCAAATCATGAGTGAACTCCCATTCACAATTGCTTCAAAGAGAATAAAATACCTAGGAATCCAACTTACAAGGGACGTGAGGGACCTCTTCAAGGAGAACTACAAACCAGTGCTCAATGAAATAAAAGAGGATACAAACAAATGGAAGAACATTCCATGCTCATGGGTTGGAAGAATCAATATCGTGAAAATGGCCATACTGCCCAAGGTCATTTATAGATTTAATGCCATCCCCATCAAGCTACCAATGACTTTCTTCACAGAATTGGAAAAAACTACTTTAAAGTTCATATGGAACCAAAAAAGAGCCTGCATCGCCAAGTCAATCCTAAGCCAAAAGAACAAAGCTGGAGGCATCATGCTACCTGACTTCAAACTATACTACAAGGCTACAGTAACCAAAACAGCATGGTACTGGTACCACAACAGAGACATAGATCAATGCATCAGAACAGAGCCCTCAGAAATAATGCCACATATCTACAACTATCTGATCTTTGACAAACCTGACAAAAACAAGCAATGGGAAAAGGATTCCCTATTTAATAAATGGTGCTGGGAAAACTGGCTAGCCATATGTAGAAAGCTGAAACTGGATCCCTTCCTTACACCTTATACAAAAATTAATTCAAGATGGATTAAAGACTTACATGTTAGACATAAAACCATAAAAACCCTAGAAGAAAACCTAGGCAATACCATTCAGGACATAGGCATGGGCAAGGACTTCATGTCTAAAACACCAAAAGCAATGGCAACAAAAGCCTAAATTGACAAATGGGATCTAATTAAACTAAAGAGCTTCTGCACAGCAAAAGAAACTACCATCAGAGTGAACAGGCAACCTACTGAATGGGAGAGAATTTTTGCAACCTACTCATCTGACAAAGGGCTAATATCCAGAATCTACAATGAAATCCAACAAATTTACAAGAAAAAAACAAACAACCCCATCAAAAATTGGGTGAAGGACATGAACAGACACTTCTCAAAAGAAGACATTTATGCAGCCAAAAGACACATGAAAAAATGCCCATCATCACTGGCCATCAGAGAAATGCAAATCAAAACCACAATGAGATACCATCTCACACCAGTTAGAATGGCGATCATTAAAAAGTCAGGAAACAACAGGTGCTGGAGAGGATGTGGAGAAATAGGAACACTTTTACACTATTGGTGGGACTGTAAACTAGTTCAACCATTGTGGAAGTCAGTGTGGTGATTCCTCAGGGATCTAGAACTAGAAATACCATTTGACCCAGCCATCCTATTACTGGGTATATACCCAAAGGACTATAAATCATGCTGCTATAAAGACACATGTACACGTATGTTTATTGCGGCACTATTCACAATAGCAAAGACTTGGAACCAACCCAAATGTCCAACAACGATAGACTGGATTAAGAAAATGTGGCACCTATACACCATGGAATACTATGCAGCCATAAAAAATGATGAGTTCATGTCCTTTGTAGGGACATGGATGAAACTGGAAACCATCATTCTCAGTAAACTATTGCAAGGATAAACATGAATCTTTTAATGTAAATTGTGGTTGTCATATTTTAAGTGGTAAAACACCCTTGCATTCTTGAAGTAAATATAATTAGATTATGATATGTATTGCATTTTTGTTTTTTACTACAATCTATTGACTTATCCTTTTCAGCTGAAGCTCTTTTTTGTTCTTTTACTTTACTGCTCTGTATGTTCTATCCTCTAAGCTTTTCTTTGGTTATACTGGAGAGAACAACATACATTCTTACATTATTAAAGTCTATTTTTAATCATATCAGAACAATATAAAAACGTTTTTGACCACGTTCACCTCCAAATTATATGCTTTTTTTTTTTTTTTTTTTTTTTTTTTTTTTTTTGAGATGGAGTCTCACTCTGTAGCCCAGGCTGGAATGCAGTGGTTTGATCTTGGCTCAATGCAGCCTCTGCCTCCCAGGTTCCCAGGTTCAAGCGATTCTCCCACCTCAGCCTCCCCAGTAGCTGGGTACAGGTGCACACCACCATGCCCGGTTAATTCTGTATTTTGAGTAAAGATGTGGTTTTGTTTGTTATGTTGGCCAGATTAGTCTCAACCTCTTGGCCTCAAGCAATCCGCCCACCTCAGCCTCCCAAAGTGCTGAGATTACAGGTGTGAGCCACCGCACCCAGTTTATATGCTATTTTTGATTAGGATTTTTGTTATCTATTTTTTAGTCATTGTTAGAAATTATTACAATTACTTATGCACTTAAGATCTGTTTAATTTTGTTTGCCCCAGGGCAACCTGGCTTCATTATTTTACCTCCTGTGTCAACTGCTGTTTTTTTTTTTTTTTTTTTTTAATGTTTTTTGGCCTTTGGGAATTTTTGATACTTCTTGTGATCCCAACAATATATTTCTATGTATATTTGTTGCTGAAATACTTTTCAATATGTCCAGTCTGCCGCACTACCGGTCTCTCATTCTTTCATGACAGCACAGCTATTATAAACTAAGGTTATGTATGTATCACAGTAACATGTCCATTATCTCTGTTAACTGTGAGATGGAGGTCACAATGTGCTTTCTATAAAGAAAGGGCAATAAAGAGTCAACTAAATATCATGAACGATTTTATCTATATTTTTCATTTCCCCTTGACATTTTACACTTATTTTATCACATGACTTTCAAAGTCTCACAAAAAATATAAAGAAAAAGTAATGTTATATAAAATATGGCACTTTAAAGGTTTATAAATAACAAATTGGCATTTTGAAATTCTTTTCAGGTATCTTATTATAAGTATTTTGTAAAAAGTATACAAAATGTCAGGCAAACTCACTAGCTCATTAAAATAGTTTCAGTGTCATTTTATAATCTTCTTGCCTTGTCATTTGATTTATTTTGGCTCTTAATATCTATTCACTCATAGATTAGTTCATTAAAATCATATGTATACATGTATGTACATACATGTATATGTATATAATTATGTGCACACATGGCATAAACCTCAAACATCACGATTAAATTAAATTAAATTAAATCCATTCACTGCTGTACTTTTGTCTGCAGAACTGAAAGAGACAGAGGTTTCCTTAGAACCAAATTAAAAATTCAAGGCCACCTGCATCAAAAACATGTGGGAGAAAGCACATAACTGGAAGAGCATGTCACAGAGAAATGTAAGCCTGCTCTGCCAAGCTGAAATTCTAAAATAGAAAATTAAATATTGAAACATAACCTTGAAATACACAGCCATTGTACATTCAAAAGCCATGAGGGCTATTATTTCGGAAACACCACATGAAATTAACCATTTATTTTACACTCCAAAATGTAGACCACATCAAATTTATCTGAATATTATTAGAAAGTACAATTTTCAGACATTAAAGGAAGAAGTTTTCTTTTATTTTTTTGCAAGAGCTGTAAGATCTATGGATAAAGAAAGTCATCTTTCAAGTTTTTATTCCATAAGCTTAAAGAATTATTTACAAAATAGTTTTTATATTCCTTGACAGAAAATCCTTTTTGAAAGTCATCCGTCTTTCCTTTTTTTGGTCTTCATGACATTAGCAAGTAATTGTACAGCAATTTCCTGTGTCATAAACTTCATAGGAATCAAAGGTTAGAAGAATTTCCAGGAACATGTACACACACACACACACACACACACACACAGCCTTACAATATTATATTCCAGTATATAGTGGCTAGTTTCGTATGAACTTGGATATCTACAAATAACTAATTTCCAACTAATCCTAACTGGTTATAATTGGTTGAATGTGTGTATGTTTGTGTGTATGTTTATATTTTACCAATCAGGTTGTAATGTCTTTGGAACATTTTTGCCATTCCTCCATATTTAAACTGAAAATACCTAAAGACCATGTCAATTACTTCCCAAAACAGACTGATCAACTCCTGTAAAATTGATGGCAGCTGTGGCCCATCTGGAGTGGCTGCTGCAAAAGAGCTGGCTGCAGTGGGGGAGGCATGGCCAGGGCTGTGTATTCCCTGGAGCCAGCAGGAACCAGGAACAGACAGAAGGCCCATCCCCTTAAGAGTTGGTGGGCCAGGAGCCCTGCACTCCCAGGTGCAGCTGCAGATCCTGTGCTCAGAAGTACCTGCTCTCACTGCCTGGCTTCTCCTCGCTCCTGGAACCCACTCTGATTTCAGAGCAAAGTTGTGGCTTAGCCTGTGTCACAACCTGGCCAGATGTGCATGCACTTGGGGTGCCACTGACACATCAGCCCCCTGCCACCTCAGCCCCTTCCAGACTTTGGGTGCCGATGAGCATGGCAGGGAAGCCAAGGGGCCACTGAGGATGGCTCGGCGTAGGCCTGCAGGTGCCCCTTTGCATGAACAGCTAAAAACCCGAGACTCAGTCAGACTCAGGCAGACGACAGGGTGACTGCCTGTGGAGAAGAGCTGCGCACTGTGGATCTCCTCTCCACTGAGAGCTGCAGACATCAGGACGACCTGACTGTGGAGAGGAGCTATCCACTGTAAGTCTCTTCTTAGCTGAGAGTGGAGCAGATTTGGGGACAACCTGACAGTAGATAGGAGCTACCCCGTTTGGGTGTCCTGAGAGCTGTACTGTCACTCAGTAAAGCACCTCTTCACCTTACTCACCCTCCAGTTGTCTGCATACCTCATTCTTCCTGGATGCGGGACAAGAACTCAGGACCAGCTTAAGCAATAACAGTAGGACAAAATTTTATAGTGGAATGTTGGGGCAGAAGATGTACCATTTTAATTTTTTATACATTAGCAATTTATTAAAAATTAATTAGCATTTCACCAGCAATGAAATTATTTAGAAATAAAGCTAAGTTCAAAGTTCTACTTATTACACAGAAATCTGCAAGAGAATGTCACTCCTATCAAACAGAATAAAAAGCCTTTTAATCTAAAACACTGTATATCTTTTATGTTAATGCCATAAGTTAGCTGAGACTTCAAAGCAATATGGTGAAATTAATTCCAGAGAGTGACAAGATCCTTGAAGGAAACATGCATTGTTTCACCACTGAAAGAGGCCGAGAAGAAAGAGTGATAGACATAGAGATGCATAAAAAGAAAACAACAGATATATTTTTTAAATTCTTAAAGGCGAATTGTGGTCAGGGGTAACAGTTTAGTCTGGAGAACCAAGATTCACCAGCTCTTCTCCACCCCTCTCTGCAGGTGCTGACAAGAAATAATGTGGGCAGGCAGGTGGTTGAGAGGGCCTCCCTCCTCCAGGTGACGTGAGCAAACCCCTAGTGATTGGTTTTTGCCGGGAATCAAATACAAATTTTGCATAGATTCTTCACACAGGGAAAAACTGTCTGTTGCTGGAGAAGGGATAGGAAAAGCTCTCCTGCCTGCATCCTGCAATGAAACAAAGCAGTTTTCTGCTGCTGGCAAAGGGGAGGAAACTCCCTCTCACCCAAGATCCACCACCATTACAGGTCAGCATTTGACTACCTTTGACGGTGAGGCACATAGGGCCTGGCTAAGGGCCTGGCTAAGACTGAGGCTATGACAGGAGAGTAAAGACAAGGTCCAGGCCCCTTGCAGCATCGCATTGAGTAACAAGCCACAGCAGAGTGGCTGTTGGGAAAGGGTATCCTCTGGTACCTTTATCACAGACAAAACCTTGTTGCTATTGGAGGATGGGCACAAATAGCTCTAATGCCCATGGCATTGCCCTGATACAAAACAGATCTGTTTGCGTCTGGAGAAGGGTCAGGAACACAGAAAGAGCCCCATCCCTGAAGGTCAGGTGTACAGAATCTTTCTAAGTCTGAGGATGCAGCAGCAGATCTGAAAGCTTCCACCACCACCTCAAAATCCACCAAAGCCTTGTCTATTAACTATGCCCTTTATTTCTGTGTTTTCATGCTTTGACATCTTGGGGTCTTGCTAATGCTGGGGCAAGTGTTCCTCTCAGGTTAGCTAATTCCTAGGGACAGCAAAATAGTTGCCTGTGAGCGTTCCTATCAAACACAAACCAATGAATCCAGTCTACACTCCAGCACCTTTTTTAACTGGGCTTTCACACTCTGTGCCACTATCCACCTGCCCTAATCACCTCAGGGCCAGGTACCAGACAACTATGGGTAGCCCATATCACTCGGAACCTGCAGAAATTATTTAAACTAGCCCATCCCAAGCCTGTTGAGCCTCTTACTTCCCCTGGAAAACACACTCAAGTTTCTTTCCCACCTTTTCTTCTCACCCTCTCTCCTCCTCGTCTCTCCTGATGCTTCCCTGTGTACTGCCTGCCCCATGGTACAGTGGGTTCCTTTCTCCTGGGATTTGTGAGTACAACAAACTACCTTCCCAATGGCAGTCAGCTCCTAATCTGTTGGCCTTGTGATGCCTAAATAATAAAACCTGCTTTTTAAAAAACCGTATGCCCAGGAAAATCCAATAGCAGTCTTCTCCCCAAAGGTGGGAGGCAGCACAGATAAAGCCCCCTCTGTGTCACAGGCACTCCAGGCCTGCCGAAGGAGAACAGTGTAGCAGCAACACAGAAAAACTCAGTACTCTAGACCCAATCTTAAGCACAAAAAAGCTGCAGCTTACCACTGGAGGAATTTTTTTTTTAATTAAATGTTGAAATTTGAGATAACCGCAGATTCACTTATAGATATAAGGCATAGAGATCTCGTGTGTCCTTTCCCCATTTTCTCTAAATGGTAATGTCTTGCAAAATTATAGTACAACATTACAAGCAGAATATTGACATTGATATGGTCAATATACAGATCAACACTGTCACCACAAAGGTCCTTCATGCTGCCCTTTAGTAATCATACACAATTCCCTCTGTCTCTCACTTCCTCCTCAACCTCTGGCAAACATTCATCTGTTCTTCATTTTTATAATTGTGTCATTTCAAAAATGCTATGTGCATCCATGTTGTTGCATTTATTATTGATCCATCCATTTCTTATCACTGAATACTATTCTGTGGTATAGGGCTACCACAGTGTGTTTAAGCATTCACCAGTTGAAGACTATCTGGGTTGTTTTCAGTTTTGGGCTATTATGAATGAAGTGCTTTTAAAAATTTGTGTATAGGGCTTTTTCTCTTTTTATGAGACAGCCTCATCCTGTCTCATAAAAAAAGACACAATAGCCAGGCG
This sequence comes from Hylobates moloch, assembly GCF_009828535.3. Lineage (NCBI taxonomy): Eukaryota > Metazoa > Chordata > Mammalia > Primates > Hylobatidae > Hylobates > Hylobates moloch. The sequence continues at coordinate 154,483,635 of NW_026652276.1, read as the reverse complement.
CGGTGGCTCACGCTTGTAATCCCAGCACTTTGGGAGGCCGAGGCGGGCGGATCACGAGGTCAGGAGATCGAGACCACGGTGAAACCCCGTCTCCACTAAAAATACAAAAAAAAATTAGCCGGGCGTGGTGGTGGGCGCCTGTAGTCCCAGCTACTCGGAGAGGCTGAGGCAGGAGAATGGCGTGAACCCAGGAGGCGGAGCTTGCAGTGAGCCGAGATTGCGCCACTGCACTCCAGCCTGGGCGACAGAGCGAGACTCCGTCTCAAAAAAAAAAAAAAAAAAAAAAGACACAATCTTTGCACACTGAAGCCTCGACCTCCTGACTCAAGTGATCCTCCTACCTCAGCCTCCCCAGTAGCTGGGACTTACAGATGCATGTTACAACATCTGGCTAATTTTTAAAAATCTTTGCAGAGTTAGGGTCTCATACAGGCTTTTATATGAACATATTTTCATTCCTCCCAGAGTGCATTTGCCTAGGAATGCATTTACTGAGTTATATAGTAGTGCCATATTTAGTTTGTTAAGAAACGGCCAAAATGTTTTCCATTTTGAATTCCCACCAGCAGAGGATGACCCATACAGTGTCTCCACACCCTTTCCAGTAGTTGATGTCATTACCACTTTTTGTTTAGCTATTCTAATAGCTGAATGATGATATCTCTTTTTGGTTTTGATTTGCATTTCCCTAACGGGTAATGATGTTCAATAGCTTTCCATGTGCTTATTTAGCATCTGAATATTCTCTTCAGGACAATATCTGTTCATGCCTTTGGCTCATTTTCTAATTAGATTGTTTGTTTTGTTTTTACTTCTGAATTTTGCAAGTTCATTATATATTTTACATGCTAGTCCTGTGATTTATACGTGTTTTGCAAGTATGTTCTCCCATTGTCTACCCTTTTCTTCATTTCTCTTAACAGAATCTATTGAAGACCACGAGTTTTTTATTTTGATGAAGTCTAATTTATTTTTCCTTTGATGGATTGCACTTTCAATATCAAGTCTAAGAAATCTTTGCCTAGCATTAGTTCCCAAAGATTTTCTTTTATGTTACATTTTTCACCCAAAAACTGTTCAGTTTTAGGTTTTAAATATAAGGCCACATCCATTTTGTTTAATTTTTCTGAGGTGTACAGTTTAGGCTCATTTTTTTTTGTTGGCTGGTTTATTTATTTAATGGATGTTCAATTACTCAAGCACATTTGTTTAAAAGGGTATCTTTCTAATATTGAGCTCTTGTCCTTTTGTCAGAAATTAGTTGGGCATATTTTTATGGGTTTATTTTAGGGTTCTCTCTGTCATTGTTGATCTATGTTTTAATCCTGCAAATATCACAGGCTTGATTAATATAGCTTGTACATAGTAAGGTCTTAAAATTGGGTAGGCAAATTCCTCCCATTTTATTCTTATTTTTCTAAATAATTTTGGCCATTCTAGTTTCTTTGCCTTTTTAGCATACACTTTGAATAACCTTGTCTATATCTACCAAAAAAAATTCCTGGCATTTTGATTACAGTTACATTAAAATCTTTATATTATTTTAGGGAGAATTGCCATCTTTGCTATGTTTAGAATCCCAACTATGAATTGTATATCTATCCATTTATTTAGATTGTATTAGATTTCCTTCATCAGATTTTTTTAAATTTTTTTCTTTTTGTAAAGAACGAGGTCTCACTATGTTGCCCAAGCTGGTCTTGAACTCCTACGCTCAAGCGATCCTCTACTTCTGCCGCCTTAAATGCTGGGATTACAGGCGTGAGTCACTGTGCCTGGCAGAATTTTTTAGTTTTCACCACACAAGTCTTGTACATATTTTGTTAGACTTACACCTAAGTATTTGGGAGAATTATAATTGATATTGTATTTTGAATTTCATTGTCAATATATAGAAATACAATTGGCTTTGGGATGTTTATCTTCTATCCTGCAAACTTTCTAAACTCAGTAATTCTAAGAAGCTATTTTTGGAGATTGCTGGAGATTTTCAAAATAATCATGTCATCTGTAAACAGTGGTAGTTTTATTTCTTTATTTCTGATTTTTTTTTATTTTCTTTACTTGTCTTATTGCACTGGCTAGAAATTCAAGCACTATGTTGAATTAAAAAAGGGATAATGGACATCTTTCTCTTCTTCCCAATGTTTGGAGAAAAGCCTTCTTTTACCATGATGTAGATGTTAGCTGTGGGTATTGTGTAGATTCTCTTTGTCAAGTTGAGGAAATTCCCTTCTTTTTCTGTTTTATCAGAGAAGTTTTGTTTTGTTTCTCATTATTTTACAAATGGGTGTTGGATTTTGTCAGATACATTTTCTGTACTTGTTAATATAATTATGAAATTTTTATTTTCATCCTGTTAATATGAAAGATAACACTGATTGATTTTCTAATATTGAACTAACCTCATATCCCTGCACTAAACCATAATCGGACATGACATATCATTTTATGTATTCCTGAATTCTACACTAGGGATTTTATTACGCATTTTTTCATTGTATTCATGAGGGATGTTGGTCTGTGGTTTTCCACATTTTTACTCTTTGGTTCTGGTATCAGGGTAATACAAGCTTTATAATATGAATTGCTAAGTATTCCCTTCCCTTCTATTTATTGGTAGAGACTGTGTAGACTTTGTATTAATTCTTCTTTAAATTTTTGATAAAATTCCTCAGTGAAACCATGTGTGCCTAGGGATTTCTTTTTTGGAAGATATTAAATTATCAATTTAGTTTGCTTAATAGTTGTTGGAATATTCAAATTCTCCATGTCATATTGGGTAAGTTATGGTAGTTTCTTTTTTTCCAAGAATTGGTCTATTTTATACATCATCAAATTTCTGTGTGAAGTGTTGTTCATAATATTCCCTTATCCTTTTTCTGTGTAATGAATCCATAGTAGTATACGCTGTATCATCTCTGACATAATTTCTGTTTCTCTCTTTTTACTTTGTCACTCTTCCCAGAGGTTTGTGAATTTTACTGATGTATTCAAAGAATCATCTTTTTTAAAAATTTAATTTCCCTACTGCCTTTCTGTTTTTAATTTCATTGATTTCTGTTCTTATCTTTATTATTTCACCCCTGCTCCTTACTTTTAGGTTACTTAGCACTTGTTTTTCTAGGTTCTTGCAGTGAGAGCTTAGAGTATTGATTTGGAATTTTTATTTTTCTTTTTTTTAATATATCCATTTAGTGCTATAAATTTGCCCCTCAATACTTCATTAGCTGTCTTCCACAAATATTGATATATTTGTATTTTAATTCAGTTCAATATGTGTCATTTCCCTTGAGAGCTCCCTTTTGACTAGTTGTGTATTTGGAAGTGTTTGTTTAGTTTTCAATCTGTTTAAGATTTCTTATTATATTGCCATTATTGATTTCTAGTTTGATTCCATTGTGGTTAGGAAAACACAATGTTTATTTCGATTCTTTTGTTAAGGTTTGTTTTATGGCCCAGGATATGTCTATTGATATGGTCTAGGGCCACGTGAAACAAATGTGTATTCTGCTATCGTTGCACGGACAATTCAATAAATGATGACTGGATCCTGTTGGTTGATAGTTCTTTTATATCCTTGTTTCTTTGTTATATAATGTTCTATCAATTGTTGAGATAAGAGTATTGAATTCTTCAACTGTAATGGAACATGTACGTGTTTGTAATTTCAGTTCTCTCAGTTTTTTCTTTACATTTTAAAAATGTTTTTAAATTGACAGATAAAATTGTATGTATTTGCCATGTACAATATGATTTTTTGGAGTACATATACACTGTGGAATAACTAAATCTAACTAATCACCATATGCATTACCTCATTACCATTTCTGTGGTGAGAACACTTCACATTCACTCTCTTTGCATTTCTCAGGAATAAAATACCTTATTAACTATATTCACCATGTTGTATTAAAGACTTCTTGAATTTACTGCTCCTATACAACTGAAATATTGTATCATTTGACCAATATCTCTACAATCACTAACTCCAACCACCCCAGCCCTGGTAACCATCATTCTACTCTCTACTTCTATGACATTTATGTTCTTAGAGTCCACCTACGAGTCAGATCATGTGGTGCTTGATTTTCTGTGCCTGGCTTATATCACTTAACCTAATGTCCTCCAGGTTTATCCATGTTGTTGCAAATGACAAAATTTCCTTCTTTTTATGGCTGAACAGTATCCCATTCTGTATATATACTATATTTTCTTAGACATTCATCGTTTGTTGGACACGTAGGTTGATTCCATATCTTGGTTATTGTGAATAAAGCTGCAATAAACATGAAAATACAAATAGCTTTTAGACACATTGATTTCATTTCCTTTCTATATATACCTAATAGTGGGTTTGCTGGATCATATGGTATTTCTATTTTTAATTTTTTGAAAAACCTCCATACACTTTTCTGTAATGGCTATACTATTATAATTTCTATCCCCACCAGCAGTTTACAAATATTCTCTTTTCTCCACATTCTCAAAAAACTTGTTACCTTTTGTCTAATAGGTGTGAAAATATATTTCATTGGGGTTTTAACATGCATTTCCCTAGTAACTGGTGATGTTGAGCATTTTCTTTTCATATCCCTCTTGACCATTTGCATGTCTCTTTTTAAGAAGTGTCTGTTCAGCTCCTTTGCCCATTTTTCAGTCAGGTTGTTTTCTTCCTATTTAGTTGTCATTCTCTATATTGTAGATATTAACCACTTATTGGATGCATAGTTTATAAATATTTTCCCCCATTCTATAGATTGTGTCTTTATATTGTTGATTCCTATCTTCACTGGGGAGAGTCCTTTTGGTTTCATGTAATCCCCTTTGCCTAGTTTTGCTTTTGTTGCTTGTGCTTTCAGGGTCTTATCCATAAAGCCATTGCCTAGATTAATGTCATGGAGATTTTCCCCTGTTTTCCTCTAGTAGTTTTACAGTTTAAAGTATTACATTTACGCCTTTAACCCACTTTGAATTGACTTTTGTATGTGTTGTGAGAAAAATATCTAATTTCATTCTTGTGCATATGGATATCTAATTTTCTCAGCACCATGTATTGAAAAGACTCATTTTCTTATTGTGCGTTCTTGTGATTTTGTCAAAAGTCAGTTGGCTGTAAATGTGTGGGTTTATTTCTTGGCTATCTGTTCAGTTCTCTACCTTCCCTTACATCTCTTTACCAGCCTTTGTTAATAATATAATTGTTTTAAATATTTACTCTACATACCTTTATGTACTTGCCAAAGGAAATGAACATATTTATGGATACAAAGACTTGTATTCAAATGTTCAAAGCAGCATTATTCATAATTGTGGGAAAGGAAATAAATGCAGTAAGGCTGCAATTGAACAGGCTTATCTGTAAGTTTTCTATGTATCAATCACTTATAATATTTATACTAGTATGCTATACTATGCTAGTATATGTTTAATAAAACTTTACACCTGAAGTAGAGTGGGTGTTCCTTATAAGTCAACAAATCCAACCACATTTTGTAAAAGAAGGCTTTTACAGGGAAGGCCACTGGAACAATGGGGTGAGATATTAACAAGGAGACGCCTATGAAGGCACAAACCAGTCCTTGAAGAGAAATAACAGAAGCATGATAAAGCCAGAATAATCAGCTTGATTTTGCTGATATGTATACGTATAGTTTAAATAAATTTTAAAACAAATCTATTTGGCACATCTTATAAATTAGGTCTTCAATCTAGTTTTCCGAATAGTCCACAGAGGTTATTATCACCTTTAATATAAAGCATCTAATACTTTCTATTGGAAATTAAATATGGGCACGTCATTCTTCTTATTGGCTCTTCTTTTGTCAAATGTTTCAAAGTGATCACTTTTTTTGTGGCAAAAACAGATAGTAAGATGGAACACAGATCAAAGGGCATCTAGCCAGTTGGAATTGTCTAAAGAATATTCTGACAAAGTTTTCAGTAGTGTGTTCCTTAAAATAGCAAGCTAGGTGGGTGGGGTTGTTATTACTGTTCTAGAAATAGATTTGCTTACAAAAGTCAGGGAGCCTTGACAGAATTCTGATTGATAGTTTTACAGTCACTCACCTTGTTTCAGACCTATCATTTGTTTTCCCTTCCCGGAGCAAAATGTTCTAATAGTCACCAAATATAAGAATGAGGAAGCCCTGCTGTTTATTCATGCCACCCTAATCCCCAAATCCAATTAGCATTCAGCCTTGCCATGTAGGTACCCTTCTAATGCCTTTTCAGCTATGTGCGGTTCTGGAGTTCTGATTAAAAACAGTGGGTGGCCTTGATCACTTATGATGTCTCTTATAAAATCGTTGGGAGCCTAGCAGAGAAAAAGATCCAACAGAAGGACAGAGACAACATAATAGCTGAAAAGGAAACCACATTGATGTATTCCAAGAAAGACATTTTTTGCCTTAAACAATTCATTGATAAAATTATATGAGGAAATGTAAAAATATATAATACTCATATTATTAAAATATCAATTTGAACAATATGACCTAGAATGAAAAAAACATAATTATTGTACCTACTATATATCACATATTGTTTAGAATCATATTAATCATCTCATTCATCTTTATAATGGTCCTCTAAGATACATGTTATTTTCCCCATTTTATAGAGGAGATAAACGAAAAATGAAGGAGGCTAAACAACTTATCTATGTTTGTGGATCCAGTAAGTAGCAGAGCAGACTTCAAATATAGGTTTCTTTAAGACCAAGGTGTGATAAAGACCAAGGTGTGATTAAGGTAGGTATGGTTGGTATTCCATACCTACCTTTATGTATTTCTATCTTCTAATTTATCAATTAAATTCTTTGCTTCTCAATAATTATACCTTCTTTCAATAACCTTGCTGAGTCTTTGAGATATCTATTTTAAATAACTTTATAATGAACAAATGAATTCATTTAATATGAATTCATTTGTTCTTCGAAGATAAACGTTATTTCCCCCATTTTACAAAGAAGATAGCCTCTTTGATTTTCATTTACCTCCTCTGTAAAATTAATTTCATAACTGCCATAAGTCAAAGAAGGATACTGCCCAATTAATAAAACAAATATACATAGCTTTGTGGATATGAAGCAAAGGACTGTTAGAGAGAAAATTCCATTAAGTAATAATGAATACAATATGGCTATAAAGAAAAAAAGAGAACGGATTTTGTAGACTGCTATAAGAATAGTTCCAGGGTTTAAGTAAAAAAGCAAAGTGAAAGAGAATATCTAGCTTAGAAAAGCTGTGTTTAAGAAGGGGGAAATATGATAATGCATATTTAGATTTTGCTTGTATTTTCAAGACAAAATATTGGAATGGTAAATAAGAAACTAATAAAAAGAGTTACCAATAGAGAAGCAGAGGTGAGGAAAGGGATGAATAGGGAAACCCCTTGTTGCTATGGAAATGAGACTTGCCATAACTAATTTTTGTTTCATTCAAATGAATGGTTAGGAGGCATCACTGAGATCGCAGTTGGAACAAGATTGGACACTAGATCAAACAACCCTGAATTTAAAATCTACCTTTTGTGTTTTCTAGCTACATGACATCTACAGGTTACTTAGCATCTCTGTGAGCTTCAACTATATTATTTGCAGTAATTATGCTATTGAATTCAAAAGAATGTAATGAAAGTTAAATATAATAATGAATGTAAGGTATTTGGTATATATTACGTGCTTTATTGGTGTTCTAAAATATCCATTATTATCACCAGCACTCTTATCCTTTATTCCTAAATTCAGGTAATAGAAGTAGAAAGGGAATAGATAATATATCTCTTGGAAGTCACTCAGGAAAGGCCTGGGACTAGGAAAGTCTCAACTCAAGTAGGTGGACAGTGATAGGCAGAACTAAGAAAAGGTACTCATCTGTTTTGGGCAACATGAATCTTTTTTTCTAATCTTTCTGTAAACGACAACCCTAGTTGCCTGAAATATCTTCATACCTACAGTAAAAATAGGCTGGCAGAGAGTCAAGTGAAAAGAGGAACACTAAACCAAACAAAAAAATATCTGTTGAGCAAAGTTTGAAGATTACTTTGCAAACGTAAGTTAAAATATGTTTTGCTTGCTTAATATAGTTACACTTCATCTGTTTGCATAATCTTTTACGAAAAGACACCATATCTACAGTTTGATTATTATCCCCTGGCATTTTGTTCTATTCAGATACTTCCATTTCAATCCACTTGAAGAAATGTGTCTCATAATACTAGTCCCATAAAAGGAAATTCTATAGGAAATTACTGCTACTTTAAATTCCTTGAATTCATCAATTAATGAACATATAGATTAACTCTATAAAAATGCTCTTTTGGCAGAAAGACTAATATTTGAATTAAATAGAGAAGAAAAACACAGGTATGTGAAGATAGACAAAAAAAGTCATCTGAGGCAAAATCACCAAATGAGATTTTTGCAAAAAGACTGCCGCTACCAAACATATGTGTATGTAATACACATTTTAGAGGAAAGAAGGTAAACACAGGAGCCACAGACTTCTTAGAATGCTTAATGGGTTTAATAACAATTCTACATAAATATTATAATGACACTTAAGAAAAATACTGGCATTATTCTCATAGAAGACTATTAGAAATGCATTCTATAAGATAGAAATGTCATGTAAAATTGTTTAGATTCAGAAAAGACAATGGTTGAATTGCTCCCCTGCCAATCCTGCCTGATTGGGACATGCATTCCTACCACAGCTACCCCAAGAAAACATTCCTGCCTTTTCCCCTACACATCTCAGTTAGGACACTCTAAATACCATATTGCTCCTTTCTATTTCCTGAAAGGATTGAAGATGCTTTGCCTTCTGTCTGCTTTGTATTCTATGCCTAGGTTCCTGAGCCTCAGGATCTTCAGCTGTTAGAAATCAGGGATGACTACATACTTTTTAAAGTATCACTCAAACATTTTCTGTAATTAATACTCAATAGTTTTTATGATGATAAGCAATACTGCTTGCCAGGAGGAGAAGGATGTACAGAACTCTCTGTGTTTATGAAGAGTATATGCATAAGCTGACAGAAAAATTGTGACAAAATTAACTATCTCTATGAGAAATTATCCTATTACATCTGTGATGGTTAGTTTTGTATGTCAACCTGGCTGGCCATGGAATACCCAGATTAAGCATTATTTTTGGGTGTCTCTGTGCGGGAGTTTTGGTATGAGATCAGCATCTAAATCTGTGGACTCAATAAAGTAGATTGCCACCCCACTGTAAGTGAGCATTACCCAATCCACTGAGGGCCTGAGTAAGACAGAAGGTGCAGGAAGAAAGAACTTGCTTCTTTTTGCTTTCTGTCTGCCTGACTGAGCTCATCTTATTTTCTCCAGCCCTCAGATAGGAATTAACCAACTACTCCACTAGTTCTTAGACATTCAGACTTGGACGGAATTACTCCATCAGCTTTCCCGGGTCAACAGCTTGCAGAAAGCACATTGTGAGACTTCTCGCCCTCTATAATCTTGTAAATCATTCTTCATAATAAATCTGTTCTGTTTCTCTGAAGAACGCTAACTAACTGACTAACACAGATTTTGGAACCCAGAGTGGTTCTAGAGGAACATAATTTTAAAGATGAGTTTTCAAAACTGGTTTTGGAGTTTCTAGAATCGATTCTGTATATGATAATATTTCAAGACACTAATAACTCTATTCTCAGGAGTAAAATGGCCTAATTTTTATAGAGCTATAGAAAATAGCTGCATTGGATACTCCTAATCAACTACTTACAAGAAGTAAAGAGCTAGATACCTCTGTATAAAATACTTTTGAAGATTTTCAGAAAACTAACTAATAAAATGACACTGGTTGGTTGTTCCTGATGTTGCTGATCAAGTGGTAACAGAAAAACATAAGCTAAGGATTTGAATTCCCAGCTCAAGTGCTGCATAAATGACTTAAGAGCTTCCGTGTATGCCCTGAAGTATAGCCTTATCTCCTACAGCTGCAGGACTGAAATTGTCAAAAATCCAAAGCCGAGCATTATCTTGCAACTGGCTGAATTACAAAGCAAGTTGAGCTTTCAATCCGGCAGGAGGTCTACAGTTAAAATGAAGGCGTTTAATTGAAAAAGAATGGGATCCTCTAAGTTGGAAAGGGAACATGTGGGATAGATCCTGATGAAGCTGTGGACATTGAGCCCCTAAATTCTGATGAGTCTTCATTACCAGGAAAAGAGATCTCCCCAACCTCCAGCAGAATTGGCCTCCTCTACCCACAGTGACAGCAGTATTCCCACCCATAGTGGTACTGGCCTCTCTGCCTCTATAGTTATAAAAGATTGACCTTACATTGCCTAAGGAAAATGTAATGACCTCCCCCCAGGCAGTTGCCATACAAGACAATGCTGATTCTCTGCAGAACCGACCCTCACCCCAGCTCTTTGCTTCTAGACCTATAATTAGACTCAAATCTCATCAGTCTCCTAAAGGTGAGGTACAGTGTGTGACCCATGAGGAGGTATGTTAAACTCAAACAAACTACTTGAGTTTTTAATTTATACAGACAGAAATCTGGAGAACATGTACAGGAATTGATAACTAAGGATGTGGGATAATGGTGGAAGGAACTTAATGTTGGATCAGGCTGAATTTGGCATGGACTCATTAAGCAAAGGTTCTGCATTAAATGTTGCAGCTTGTGGAGTTTGGTTCTAACAGGTTGGTTGGTTAACTGTTGAGATATGGACCAAAAGGTAGCCTAGCATGAGAAAGTTGAAAATACTTGGCATGCCTTGTTGTAGTGTAGAAGAAATACAAAGGCTCAGGGATATATTGTAATGTTAGGGTAGATTTGTCATTTAAGGCCTACTTACCCATAGTGGGAGAGTCCAGAAGGCATACCTTTCACCAACACTGTGAATAATAAATTTGTGAGTGGAGCCTTGTCATCCTTAAAGATCTCTGTGATCACTGTCTGTAGGCCAGACCTCAGAGTGGGAACTGTAGTCACTGAATTGAGAAGCCTAAAGGTAATTGGAGTAATTGGATCCTGGAGAGGGAGGGGCCCCTCAGTCACCACATACAAGGTAGAGCTGGTTACCTGGCTACTGTAATGGACAGTAGAGTTAAAGCAGCAATCAGAATAGTCTGATATGTTGACCTGTGGTCCTATGGACTAGGCTTACTGATTATGGCATTTCTAGACGTGAAATAGAAAATCTGTCAAATTGTTACTTAATCTGTACAAGGGGTCTTTTAAAAGTTTATTTAAAAGCATATTATGAAAAACTATGCATGAATTTAAAAAATGTTTGCACCAAAATAAACTTGTACTAACATTATGACATGTCTTAACAGGATCTAATTTGAGGCACTAACGAGGAAAGGAGGATAAGACATCAGTTTGAAAATAGCCCTTATCTTTAATAGGAATTAATTTTCTCTCAAAATTAATTCTGCTAAAATGGAAGTAAGAACAAACTCCAAATTTATGGTAAAGCTTGGGTGGCAGAATGGTGAAATCACTGATGCTTTACAAAAAGGTGATGGGTGCAATTCCCAGAATAAAACAGCAGTTTACAAACAGGTAACTTGCTTTAAGAAGGAGCAAGACAATTTTGACAACAAGGCCCACAGCAGAGGACCATACACATCAATTTTTGATGGAAAAATTTATCTTTTGCATTCTTTACTTGAAGAAGATCAATAATTAACAGCAAAGACAGTAGCCAACACCATAGACACCTCAATTGTTTCAGCTTATACAATTCTGCCCAAAAAATTAAAGTTGAACACACTTTCCACTTGATTGGTGCCAAAACTGTTGTGCCCAGATCAGCTGCAGACCAGACCAAAGCTTTCAATGGAAATTTTAAACAGGTGGGATAGAGATGCTAAAGCATCTCTTTGAAAAATTGTAATCAGAGATGAAACATGGCTTTACCCATGCAATTCTGAAGACAAAAGCATAATTAAAGCAATGAATACCAAGAGGTGGAAGTGGTCCAGTCAAAGCAAAAGTGAACTGCTCAAAAGCAAAGATCATTGTAACAGTCTTTGGAATGCTGAGGTATTTTAGTTGTAAACGTTCTAGAAAGTAAAAAAAAAATGTATTTGCTTATTATGAGAAAGTTTTGAGAAAGTTAGCCAAAGCTTTTGCAAAATATTTCCCAGAAAATCTTAACCAGAGAGTCCTTCTCCACCATGACAATGTTCCTGATCATTCCTCTTATTAAATAAAGGCAATTTTGCAAGAATTTTGATGGGAAATCATTAATCATCCACCTTACAGTCTTGATTTGGCTCCTTTGACATCTTTTTGTTTCCAAACCTTAAAAAAAACTTTAAAGGCAAAATTACTCACTTTTCTTTAGTTAATAATGCAAAGAGACTATACTGACATGGCTAAATTCTGAAAACCCTCAGTCTTTTAAGGATGGACTAAATGGCTGGTATCATTGCTTACAAATGCAACTTGACTGGTGGAGTTTATGTTGAAAAATAAAGTCAGTGTTTTTAATGTTTACCTTTTACTTTCATGTTTTTCATGATCTTTTTGAAGTCTTCTTGTGAAAGCAGAAAAGTTCTAGGTCAAGTGAAAAGTCTCACCTGAGGCATGGCCCCTCAATCATTTCCCATATTTGAGCCAGTTTGCAAACCTAGAACTCCTTGAATGAAAGGTAATCCAGGTCCTCTTGAGGAAGGACCCTAATGCACTTCCAAAACATTATAATGTTAATATTTCTTCTAGCCTTTCCCCAAAGGACCTATGGCATTTTATCAGGATAATTATACACAAGGAAGCCAAAATAATTCACTCACAAATATACTTCTTTGACATATTTCAAGATGCTTATCCAGAAGGGCTATAAATATAAGAATAAATGAAAAGCTGTCTTTCGTGGGATATATTTCCATGAAATATATTCCACGAAATATATATCCAAATCTGCATGGATAAAATCAGGCTTTTTCAGAGGCTCTCCTTGTCTGGATCTCAGAAAGTTATAACTGAGAGTCTGAAACCTTTAAAATTCTGAAAGGAATGTTTACCATCTATTTTTTTTTTTCTGAGGGCTGCCATCTGTGAGGTTTCATCTACATAATAATATTGGAGTTTGTTCTCTCCTGTAGTTCAGTGAGCGGGAGGGAGTGGCATCCAGTGGCTTTTCTTCTTCTCTCCCATTGTTTGGTGAGTGGGAGGGAGTGGCACCCAGTGGCTCCTTCTCCTGTTTTTCACAGAGCAGGAGGGAGGGTTACATCTCTTTTACTCCCACTGCCCACAGCTTGGCAAGTTCTGGGTTCTTGTCCCATGACCAAGTGGAATAAGGTACACGGACACCAGAGAGTGAGTAAGGCAAGTGGAACTTTTTTGAGCAGCAGAAAGAAAGCTCTCAGCAGGGAGAGGGGACCTGAAATCAGGTTGCTGTCTGTGAGGCCGAGTCTACAGTTTTATGGGCTTAGAATGGGGGAATGTGTGCTGATTGGTCCATGGGTGGTCTTGGAAAAAGCATCGTTTGATTAGTTAAAAGCCATAATTCAGAAGGCAGCAATCGAGAGAGAGTGGGTACGACAGGGATGGAAGTTCTCACTCCGGTCTTGGACTCTATCCGGAACTGTCAGTTGTGTTTTCAGGATTTAAACTGTCCTTGGCTTGAAGACTGGGTTTTTACCAGGGACCTGTCCTTGTCTGCCTAGGAATTTGTCTGTTTCCTATCGCTATCAATAAGACTACCTTTGTTGGTCAGGCATCTTCTCCCTCTCCCATAACCTATTTTGCCCGTATAACCTGTGTTGCCATGCTTCAAGCTCCACATTACTGCTGTAACGACAAGATGAGTATAAAAGTGTCCACCATCTGGCTTTTTATTTGAGTTCTTATATTTTGTAAACCTCCTTTGCATGTTGATAAATTTGTACACTTTCCATCCTGTTAAGCTGACTTTCGTCAGTTGATTTTTCAGTGAATCATTAGGGAGCAAAGGGGAAGTTTTCCCTTGGTCCCTACAGTACACTGAGGAAAAGAAAATAATCAGACTTTTGGGGACTGCTGGACACTGACTCTAAATTGACACTAATCCCAGGTAACCCAAAACATGACTTGGGCCCACCAGTTATAACAGGACTTATGGTTCTCGGTGGAATTTTAGCTCAGGTTCATCTCACAGCAGGTCCAGTGGGTCCCCACACCCATCCTGTAGTTATTTCCCCAGTTCCAGAATGCATAATTGTAACAGATATAGTCAGCAGCTGCCCACATTTGTTCCCTGACCTATGGAATAAGGACTACTATTGTGGCAAAGGCCAAGTGGAAGACAATACTACTGTCAATATCTAGGAAAATAGTAAATCAAAAGCAATACTGCATCCCTGAGGGATTACAGAAATTAGTGCCATCATCAAGAACTTGCAAGATATAAGGGTGGCAATTCCCACCATATCCTCATTCAATTTGTGTATTTGGCTCATGCAGAAGACAGATGAACTTTGGAGAATGATAGTGCATTATTATAAACTTAACCAGGTGGTTACTCCAATTGAAACTTCAGTACCAGATGTGGTTTTAATGCTTGAGCAAATTAAAACATCTCCTGGTACCTGGTATAGAGCTATTAATCTGACAAAGGCCTTTTTCTCCATCCCTGTCCATAAAGCCCATCAGAAGCTGTTTGCATTTAGCTGGCTGGGCCAGAAATACATTCTCACTGTCCTACCTCAGGGATAGATAAATTCCCCACTCTGCCTCATAATTTAGTTCACAGGGATCTTGATCACCTTTCCCTTCTACAAGATACCACAGCATTCCATTACATTGATGACATCATGCTAACTGGATGTAGGGGGCAAGAATTAGGAACTACTCTAGATTTATTAGTAAAACACTTGTATTTCAGAGGGTAAAAAGTAAATCTGACTAAAATTCAAGATCCTTCTGTCTCAATGGGATTTTTAGAGCTCCAGTGGTGTGGGGAAGTTCAAGATACCCCTTCATAGGTGAAGAAAAAGTTGTTTCATTTGGCTCTCCCTACAACTAAGAAAGCAGTACCTCTAATGGGCCTATTTGGATTTTAGAAGGAACGTATTCTTCATTTGGATGTGTTACCTCAGCTCATTTAATGAATGACCTGAAAAGCTGCTAGTTTTAAATGGGGCCCAGAACAAGAAAAGGCTTTGCAGCAAGTACAGGCTGCTGCATGAGCTGCCATGACAATTGGGCCATATGAACCAGCAGATTGGGATGGTGTGAGGAGCCTCTGGTAGAATTCTACTGGTGAAGCACAGTGCAGACCTTTAGTATTTTGATGCAATGGCCTGCAGATAATTATTCTCCTTTTCTTTTCTTTCATTTTTTTTTTTTTTTTTTGACAGTCTCACTCTGTTGCCCAGGCCAGAGTGCAGTGGTGCCATCTTGGCTCACTGTGACCTCTGCCTACTGGATTCAAGTGATTCTCCTGCCTCAGCCTTCCGAGTAGCTGGGACTACAGGTGCACACCACCACACCCGGCTAACTTTTTGTGTTTTTAGTAGAGACGGGGTTTCACCATTTTAGCCAGGATGGTCTCAATCTCCTGACCTCATGATCCGCCCACCTTGGCCTCCCAAAGTGCTGGAATTACAGGCGTGAGCCGCCGGGCCCGGTCTAGTCTCCTTTTCAAAAACAGCTCTGGTCCTGCTACTAGGCCCGAGTGTGATGGCTAATACTGCCTGTCAACTTGATTGGATTGAAGGATACGAAGTATTAATCCTGGGTGTGTCTGTGAGGGTGTTGCCAAAAGAAATTAACATTTGAGTCAGTGTGCTGGGGAAGGTGGATCCACCCTTAATCTGGTGGGTAAAATCTAATCAGCTGTCATCAAACAAAAAGCAGGCAGAAAAACGTGAAAAGGAGAGACTGGGCTAGCCTCCCAGCCTACATCTTTCTCCCGTGCTGGATGCTTCCTTCCCTCAGACATCCGGCTCCAAGTTCTTCAGATTTGGGACTCAGGCTGGCTGTCCTTGCTCTTCAGCTTGCAGACAGCCTACTGTGGGACCTTGTGATTGTATAAGTTAATACTTAGTAAACTTCCCTTTATATATATGTGTGTGTGTGTGTATATATATGTGTGTGTATATATACATATATAAATATACACACATATATATACAGATATATATATATATATATATATTCTATTGGTTCTGTCCCTCTGGAGAACCCTGCCTTTTACAATGAGTAGAGACTAAATACTTAACCATGTGTCACAAAGCTACCACGCAACCTGAGATGTGCACGAACTGGATGTTACCTGATTCATCAAGCCATAAAGTTGGCATTTACGGCAACACTTTATCACATGATCAGGTTTGAGCAGCTCTTGACCCAAGTTCCCCATTCCTGCTACACTGTTTTCTATTCCCAAGCCCACATCTATGGCCGCATGGGGAGTTCCCTAATATAAGCTGGCACAGGGAGAAAAGACTCCAGCCTGATTTCCATATAGTTTTGCAGGATATGCAGTCACCACCCCAAAGTGGACAGATACAGCACTACAGCCCATCCCTGGAATATTCCTGAATGGCAGTAGTGAAGGGAAATCTTCCCGGGGCAGAACTTGGAGCAGTGTACCTGGATGTTCACTTTGTTAGATGGAGAAATGGCCAGTATTGTGATTATATACCAACTCATGGGTTGCGGTCAGTAATTTGGCTGGATGGTCAGGAACTTCGAAGGAATATGATTTGAAAATTAGTGACAAAGAAGTTTTTGGGAAGAAGTATGTGGATAGTCCTTGAATGGGCAAAACACATAAAGATATTTGTGTCCCACATGAATGCTTACCAAAGGGTGACCTCAGCACAGGAAGATTTAAATAATAAAGTGGATAGGCTGACCATTTCTGTGGATATTAGTCAGCCTCTTTTCCCAGCCATGCCTGTCATCACTCAACAGGCCTATGAACAAGGTGGCCTTGTGGGAGGGATGGAGGTTATGTATGGATTCCGCAATAAGAACTTCCACTCGCTCAGACCAGCTTGACTGTGGCCACCACTGAGTGCCCAATCCACCAGTAGCAGAGATCAACTCTGAATCCATAATATGGCACCTTTCCCCTGGATAATCAGCCAGCTACCAGGTGGCGAGTTGACTAAATTTGACTGCTTCCATGTGGAGAGGACAGAATTTTGCTCTAACTGGAATCAACACTTATTCTGTTATGGATTTGCCTTCATTACATACAGTGCTTTTGCCCAAACTACCATCTGTGAACTTTTAGAATGCCTTCTCCACCATCAGGGTAGTCCACAACATCATTGCTTCTGATCAAGGAACTCCACTGCAAAGGAAGTGTGGCAATGAACCCATCCATGCTCATGAAATTCACTGGTTTTACCATGTTCCCCACCATCCTGAAGGAACTAGCTTTATATACTGGTGTAAAGGCCTTTTAAAGATTTAGTTATGACATCGGCTGCGTAACAATACTTTGCAGGGCTGGAGCAAAGTTTTTCAGAAAGCTGTTTATGCTCTGAATCAATGTCCAATAAAGGTGCCCTTTCTTTCATGGCCAGGATTCTTGGGTCCATGAATCAAGGGGTGGAAATGTGGGTGGTATTACTTACTCTTACTTGTAAGACCCACTAGCAAAAAAAATTTTTTTTCTGTTATCCTGACTTTATGCTATGCTGGTCTAGAGGTTTGGTTCTAGAGGGAGAAATGGTTCTACCAGGAGACCCAATGTTTCTACTGAACCGGAAGTTAAGACTGCCAGGCCACTTGGACTTTTCATGCCTTTGAGTCAACAGGTAAAGAATTGAGTTACAATGTTGGCTTAGTATTACCATGTCCTGTCAATGGAAAACTACAACAATCCCATCCAGGCAGAAATAGTAATGGCCCCAATCCTTCAGGAATGGAGTGTGAGTCACCCCACCAGGAAAAGAGCCATGACCACTTGAGGTACATATTGAAAGCAAAGAGAATACAGCATCAGTAGTAGAAGAAGGTAGCTATAAACCCCACCTAAAACCATGTGGTCAGCTATAGAAACAAGGAAACAAGGACTGTAATGGTCACAAGTGTTTCCTCCTTACTTTGTTATGAATAAGTGTATGTGTATGTGCATATGTATATTTGATTCCTTCCCTTTTTTATCCCCTTATCTTGTGGCATAAGACGCATTAATTCTACATCATAGGACTTAAGTTGCAGGATACTGAGGAGAAGAGTAGACATGACTCCACGAACTTTACTTCTTTTTCTGGGAAAAGGCCAGTGCATTTTTGGTTGTATGCAGGATAGTTGCATCACGTTAGGCAGAATTATGATCTTGTTACTGTCTTTGTTTGGAGATTAAGAACGGTTTAAGGGGTGTGCATGGGTGCTCAGCTGACAAGAAGTGGACATCTGATGGTTAGCTTTGTGTGTCAATTTGACTGGGCATGGGGTTCCCAAATTAAACATTGTTTCTGAGTGTGTCTGTGAAGATGTTTCCATATGAGACTAGCATTTGAATTGGTGAGCTTAGTAAAATAGATTGCCCTCCCCAGTGTGAGTGGACATCATCCAGTCTACTCAGAGCTTTAATAGAACAAAAGGTGTAGGAAGGAAGAATTTGCCCCTTTTTTTCTGCCTGCCTGATTGAGCTGGGACATCGTCTCTTATTTTCTCTAGTCCTGGGACTAACAGTTACACAATCAGTTCCCCCCATCTCAGGCTTTTGAACTGGGTCTGAATTAATTACACCACCATCTTTCCTGGATCGCCAGCTTTTAGAAGGCATATTGAGGGACTTTACAACCTCCGTAATCTTATTAGCCTATTACTCATAATAAATTAGTTTCTCTCTCTCCCCCCATATATGTTTATGTACGTGTGTGTATCTATATATACATGTATATATACATATGTATATACGTATATACATACGTATGTATATATAGATACACACATATATATGTATATACGTACGTGTGTATATACATACATGTGTATATATGTATATACGTATGTATATACATACGTATGTATATATGTATATAAGTACATATGTATATATGTATATACGTACATATGTATATATATGTATGTGTGTATATATATACACACACAAACACACATGCACACACATACACCCCATACATACACACACATACACATATGTCTTTCTGGTTTTGTTTTTCTGGAGAGAAACACAAATATATGCTATTGGTTCAGGTTTTCCAGAGATCCCTGACTAATATGTAATATTACGATTGCTGTCCAAGTCTGGGAATTGTCCCACTTATTTATAGTCCTTTTAAAGTAAGAGTTGGCTTACTTTAACTTTTATTACAAACTATAAAGATAATTTTAATCATTGCTAATCTTGATTTAATTTCCAGTGATTCCAATTACTGCCACCACTAATACTGAAATCGAATTTTTTAAGTAGTAGTTATGTCTATAATTCACTTTTGGCTTTCTTATGTTTTCTTTTCTTATTAATTTTACAAAAGCAATCATTTTTCTGGAAATATCCACTTCAAACAGTAGGCAACAGTGAGTGTTATAGCATTTAAATTAGTAGACCCACTAAAAACTAGTCAGCTTAATAATGTCAGTAGTATGTTTTCTGGCTTCTGTCAGACTATTTTTTGAAGATTTTGCAAGTATTATTTTTAATTTCTGCAATGTCTCTGAAGATTTTAAAAAGTTTGTTGACATTCTTTACATTTATAACATTTATAAACCAATGCTGAATTGAAGTCTTACCAAATTATGGTAGATGAAATTATCATCCTATTAGAAATATTTCAAATATACAGAAAAGTTTAGAGAATAAAACCATGAATAGTTGTGAACCTACCACAAAGATTTAACGAATGTTAAATGTTTCATTTTCTTCAGTTCATTTATAAAAATCAACATAAAAATCACAGATTTACTAAAATCTGCACATACATTCCTCTCACCTTCCCTGAAAATAGCTACATTCCTGAAAGTAAAGTGTCTCTTCGCCATGCTAATTTTTTATACGTTTACTGCATATTTTTATGCTCACATAGAGAATGCTTATTTTTCTAATATTTACATAAATGGTTATAAAAGTTTTCAAAAACTTATCTCACTCATACAATTAAAAAATAATTTTAAAAATTAGAAAATGATAGTGCTGTAATAAACAAAGCACATAAGGAAAATTTGGAGTATGTGAACTGGGAACATGTTGCAGTTTAAATAGAGATGTGAATGTAGGCCTCTTGGTGTCATTTGCACAAACTTTTTTTTTTCCATTTACTCATTTATTTATTTTAGAGACAGGATCTTATTATGTTGTCTAGGCTGGTCTTGAACTCCTGGCCTTAAGCGATCCTCCTGCCTCAACTTCTGGAGTAGTTGAGCTTATAAGTGTGAGTCACAGCACCAGGCTTGAGCAAACAATTAAAAGAGAAGAGAGAAAGTGATTTATTTTCCTCATCTATTATTACATTGGTCTGGGTCTCCAAATACAAGGATAAAACCCTCTTTTTCCTTATTGATGCTTTTATGTTTTAATCCTTGTATCTAATACTAATATTATTATGCCAGTTAATTCTATGTGAGTGTGTTTGTGTGTAAGATGTAAGAAGTGTAAAAAGTGATTACAATGTAAACATCTCTCATCATTATTTTATTTTTACCTGTTTATTTTTAATTGTATATTTCTCATTTGTTAATTTCTGGTTGATTTTAAAGAATCAAATGGCTTTCTGTTTCTTCAACACTGTTAGACACTATCCCTTTCGGGCTGAGTTAGATATGTTTGAATTTATTATGATTGCTTTTTAATGTAATTTATTTCTGCCACCTGTTGTGTATCCATGTGTTTTGGTCTACTAAGATCTTTCCTCGCTCATTTGTTTTTCCTCTCTGGCTTCTGAGGATAGATAAAGCTTTCTGTATTTTCTTAGTATTTACTATGGCCTTTGAAAACTGTGTATACCACTTTTCAAGTTAATTACCCTATATGCTTAATACAAATAATCAATATAATTTTCAACAAAGTCTAACGTAGCTCAATATCTTTATTACTGTTCTAAAAGATACTTAGCATGTTTTATTCACAAATGAATGTCTCCCTTAGTTTCTGTGGAATCATTATCCAGAATTTTAGTACTTTCTTTTGAAACATAAAGAAATTACTTATTATTATTATTTATACCACTCAATAACTCATTTCATTTGCCAGTTATTTCTTCACATTGACTTCACCTTTTGGGGGTGTGTGTGTGTTTAGGAATTTTTTCACTGAGAGCCTAGTTGTACTGAACTTTGTGACTGCATGCTTTATTTCCCTCCCTTCCTGGACTAGTTATTATCAATTTATAGAACTCTATTTTACAGTTAATTTGCTTGACAATTTTGGATTATTTTTCCATTGTCTTCTGATGTCTCTTATTGCAGGAGATATCTTCTATCTTTAAAAAACGTAGGTAACATGCTTTTTTTCTCTAGTTTTAAGATTTTTCTCCTTATCCTATATATTTTGCAGTTTCAGCATGATAGTCTAAGTATATATTTTCTATGCTTATATTTTTGTCTTTCTATTTCTCCACAAACATAAATACCTATGTATGTATGTATTATTATTTCGACCTATTTCTGTTAATTCATCCATCCATCATTTGTCCATTCATGTCTATCTTTCCAGGTCAGCACTAGGTGTTCACTTTTAGGTAGAAAACGTGTGTCCTCTTTCAATTCTAGACAATTCATGGAAAGCATCTTTCAAATATCAACTCTCAACCTCCATTCTCTTTACTTGGCACTCCTAACAGTATTATTTTGCCTATTTTCAAACTATTGTTGGTATCTGTTAACTGTTCCTTTGTTACTTTAACTTCACCTATGCTACTTTTGGGGAATAATCTTCTACTCTCTTTCAATCCACTAATCTCTTTGATTGTTTCCAATATAGGCATTTTTCCCATCTAATGAGGTTATAGCACCTCAATGACTATATTTTCTTAGATTTGTCTCTTTTCAAGTACACCTGTTATTTTTTCATTTCTGTTTAATTCATTATTTCTTATTGCTGTTATCTATTTATATGTCTTCTTTCCTACCTCTCAAAATGTTTAGTCATTATATAATTATTAATTCTGGTCTTAGAGCTGATTTTTATTGTCTGATTTTCATTCAATTGGTTTTATTAGTTATTGTGCTTTGATGTTTTAGGCACATTTTGAGTAGAAGATATTCTTCTCCTTGTATTTTTCTCACTTCTTCCTTTATAGAAATATTTAGTTGCCTCCATTCAGTCCTAAATCCAACTGCCAAAAAACAAAATTTATGTTAGTGAATTGCTATTTCCAGGACTGCAGCATAGCGCTATCACTACACAACTCCAATGGACCCATTTAATTAAACTCCAAAGTGAGTGATAGCCCTGAGAATTGTGTAATACGCCATCTACACACTGTAGGCTGCTGCCTTAGGGGACACCATCCAACAGTAAAAGTGAGAATAAACATGTGAGTGGATTAATGCACGATTCTAGCTGCTTCTTTCCTTTTCTCTGTATATACTGTACCAAGCAGCAGGCACTTCATTTTTAAAGTTCTTTTCATTAACTGGTTAAATTCATCATAGTACCTGGATCTGACCTTTGAACCTGCTTCTGGTGTCTCACTTTTTGTGTGTGTGTGTGTGTGTTTTTTTTTTCAGTTGCCATGGATTTAAAGCAACTGAAGCTTCAGCCTCTTTTATTTGAACAAAAAGCAAAGTCCAACATGTGTGCGTATTTGGTTACATATATTACTTTTTATTTCTCCCAATTTTTAGTCCATGGAGATGTCTATCTTATTCTTTAGAGAAATATATTTTTTTTCCAATTTTTAAAGTATCCAGTTTATCAACATAGTAAATGTTTATAATAAAATGAAATGAACTTGCCATTCTGTCTTGGCAAGAATCTCAAGGAAATTATCCTTATGCTTCTTTCTGGTTCTCAGATTTTCTAAGCCGAAACTTCCATATAGAGTAAATTTACCAAAAATTTAGAGAGTTTGAATCTAAAGTATATTTATATCCTTTAATTAAATATATTTTATATTTATAATAATATTTTAGAAAATATCTCATACCAGTTCAAATGGTTTCTGATTATTCTTTCATTCTTTTTCTAAAAATTTTCATGTAATAATTTCACAATATTTATATACATTCTAGGATATAAAGATTACAGTTCATCATCTTTTACCCAGAAAGTAGTTGGAATCTATTTTTTTATAAATTTACATTACAAAATGGCATAAAATTCTTTGCTTCCTGCATCGTAGGTTTGCAGAGAAGCTTAGTTTCTATTCTTGTTATGACTCTAGCTTAATTTGCAGTCTTCATGAGTAACTTTAACTCAAAGTGCTATGTTATGATGTTTATAAAGATCAAAATATATTCTTCATCCAATTGATATTTGAATGGTTTTAATTAACACTTTCACATATATGTTAGGATTATTACCTCACATTATACTATGTATACATTATATAGCTATAGAGCCTGCACTAAAAATCGTAAAAATAATCTGGGTCTTGTACATGTATAAATTAAAATTTAGTTAAGCTCATAACATTTAATACCTGACTCTTTACTACTAGTGATGTAAATATTAATTTCAAATTGAGAAAATAGTAAACATAAATGGGCAAGTAATATTTATTCCCTATTTTGTAAAAATGTGAACAGCATCGATATTGTTTTAGATTTTAACATGAAAATATTTAAAATAAGGCATTGTACTCATGTTCTTAACTCATGTGGCACCTTCTTTATGGATATATAGTGTGTCTTTTATGTTTTTCTGTAGTACCTTATTAACAGTCACATCTTCTTTTTCTAGACAATGAATATCTGTTATATTTGCCTATTCAGTATTCATAAGCTGCCCTCCTTTTCTGACAACATATAAATTTCTTTTAAGAATCCCTGATGCTCCTATTCGCAGATCATTTTGCTCCAGAAGTCTCCTTTATTACAGGGCAACAGGTATAAATATAACCTAGGCCCAGAAAATTAGAGTCAGGGCATTTGTTGTAGGGATAAGCAAGTGTGCTGAGATGCCAATTTCAGGACTTTCCCTGAAAAATTAAAAACATGATAGCCTATTCTGCCAAGTTTGCAAACTAGTAGGGTATTCATCTATCACTGCTGGAGTAATCCTGTTGTCAGAAGGAGAGACAACGAAGCTCTTGGAGAAAAAAAAAAAAAAAAAAAAAAAGCTGAGAGATGAAGACAAATTCCTGAGGGCATGAAACTATGCCTGAAGCTGTAACAGTTCTGGTATTTTTCAGTTAAGTCTATAAATTCCCTCCGTGTCTCTTTCTATAGTAGTCAATTAGAGTTTTGTTTCTCTCTAACTGCAGGAGTTCTACCTCACACATATAATTGTCTGGTCTTTCCTCTGTTTCACCTACTATATTTTATGTTTCTTGAGAACAGAGATGATTTCTTATTATCTGTTTTATGCACAGTTCTTATCCTAATGACCAACTTAAATATTTAATAAAGAATAAATGAATAAATATACTAATTTCCATAGATACATTACTCTAGTTATTAAGTAAAATTATCATTAGATAATTTTTTGTATAATTCTCAGCTCAATATATTAAGTTGGCAGAAAATTAACATGATTTTTCTCCTACTCTGTCCCATGGGAAATCATTATGAAGAATTAGAATTCAAATTAGAAAAATAGTTATCAACTATGATGTCAAATCATATTGACTAAATTAAGATCAGTATCGTTGTGTTTCACAAGTGATATAAAATGATGTAGAAAGGGATGGATTTGAAAATATAGTCCCGGAAATAGCTCAATATGCATCCTCTCTTCTCTGACACAGAAGCTCTTGCTTTCTTTTTTTTTTTTTGAGACGGAGTCTCGCTCTGTTGCCCAGGCTGGAGTGCAGTGGCGCAATCTCGGCTCACTGCAAGCTCCGCCTCCCGGGTTCACGCCATTCTCCTGCCTCAGCCTCTCCCAGTAGCTGGGACTACAGGCTCCCGCCACCACGCCCGGCTAATTTTTTTTTTTGTATTTTTAGTAGAGACGGGGTTTCACCATGGTCTCGATCTCCTGACCTCGTGATCCGCCCGCCTCGGCCTCCCAAAGTGCTGGGATTACAAGTGTGAGCCACCGCGCCCAGCCTCTTGCTTTCGATGATGATGTCATCAACCAGACATTTTATGGTAGAATAATTTTGAGTATTATTGCTCTTTAAAGCATCTCCTTTTGGGGTTTTTAAAATTTGTTTTTGTTATAAAAAATTGTATATTATGAAAAGCATGTCCCCAAAATAGCTTTAACAATTTTAATATTTTGCCATATTTGTTTATGTTTCATTTGTGGTCATTTATATTTTGGTGTAATTTTAAAGCCAGGAATAGGTATCATGATGTCTCATCATAAATTCTTTAATATGTCACTCCTAGGAATAGAGATGTTCTCTTACAAAGCTACAATGTCATAATAATGACTAAAATAATTGTCAATCATTTACAATGTAATATCCAAGCCATATTCTAATACCTTCAATTGTCATAAGAATGCTCTTTAGAGGTTCCTCTTTTAGATAGACAGAAGTACTGCAAATTGTTGTTTTATTACAGACTAACAAGTCTTTTGTAAGTGACGTTTATATGAACAAATAGATTAGATGATCATTTCCTTAATGTTCCCCAAAATGCCAGTCCCAAAAGTGAAAATATTTGCTACACAGAAAATAGTATTATGAAGCAAATAAGTTTTTACAGTAGGAAATCCTATACAAAACTAATAAATACTTAGAAACATGAAAAGGGTAAATAGACTTGCATGTTGAGGTAGTTGCAGAAAATATCCCAAACTATTCAAAAATCACACATTAATACTTCCTAAATGTTCATCATCCTTCACTATAACTACGAAGAGTCTAAATGAAATGTAATAAGATAAGATTAACTAGAAAAAAAGAGAGATTTCACTGTAAAGAGTTTCAAGGATAGAATAAGGACACTGAACTTGAACCTGTCTTTAGTAAAGAAGTTTTGCACAAGATAAAGACTTCATGGAAATAATAATTGTGTAAAAAATGAATGCAGCAGAAGAGATTGCTAAAAAGAAGTAAAACACAGGCTGTTACAGTAACCCAGGTGAAAACTGATGAGAATAGAATGTTTGCTTTTAATTCATAGGTTTCATTTGGCCAGCAAATGCCAAGAGGCTCTTCATGAAACAGTGGAATTAATACACTAGGGTGTAGGTACTCCGAGTCCTTATCTTAGATCTGCAATCAGCTGTGTAGCCTTGTGTAACTCAAGAAGTAGATCTATTCCTCAACTGAAAATAGAGGAATGAAATAGATGACAACTAACGTACAGCTCTAAATTCCTGCTAATTCCAGAATACCTTTGCCACATCAGCCATCCTCCATTATACTTGGAGCTGCTTGAATTTTGCAACTATTGTAGAAATAAAAGAATTTATTTTTAACAGAGGTTAAAGAGAACTCTAGAAACAAATCATGAGAAAGTGATAACTTTAATGTAGGTTGAGTTTTCTCTTAGTATTATCTTTGCAGCTACTGCATTATAAAACAAGTTTAAAAAAGCAACATATGATCAGAATATCTCATAAGAAATTTTATCCTGAAATTTAAGAATTCTAACTATATTATTTATATCAGGCACTTAATAGTATTTTATATGTACAGACTGTGATTTAATTTACAATAGTCTTAACTACTCACCTGGTAGCACTTGGATTCCTGCTATAGTCCTAGTCCTCCTTAATCTCTAGCATTTCAGGTCAAATATGAATAGAGGCCATGTTTTCAAGGTTATGAAACATGGGAGTGAAACATGAAGGAGGGAGGAAGTCATGAAGTTAAAGACTTCAAGTTCAAGTGAAGCTAGGGCCAAGGAGTGTACGGACTATGTAGGAGATGCCACCATCCCCAAGGACATGGAGGTCATATTTTAATAGCATCCATGTAAGAAATGTAGGGCTTTTCCAAGAGACATGTAAGAAATTTGGAGTCCCCCACTAAGTTTTTATGAGTAAAGAATGCATAACACTGGGACAATTTTTCTTGCCGGAAGTATTGTTCTTAAGTTTTAATATCTTTTGCAAAATTAACTTGAATCTCTGCCTGACAAACATCTCAATCAAATGTGTATAATAATTCAGTGCCAATGATGTAGCAGTGGCTTAGACCATAAAAATGCAAGGAATGGGGAACATTAAAAATGGTGAATGTAGTTGTTACCTCAAAAAACTTGTAGTCTTGTTGCTCTAAACTACATGTATAAAAGTGAACAATAGATCCTTTATTCAGCATCCCCTAGCAAATTTTAGGAATATCAGGGTGTTTTACAAGAAAAATGTATTTCTGTTGATTTTCAATCTGAAACTTTTAGGATTGCATTTACTTCCCTGTTTTCCACTAAATCTGATGCACACGCACTGTTAAACATGTTCGGATTCTGCGTTAACTCCTTCAAATCAGATTCTTCTTCATCGAGTCCTTTAATTTATCTAAGTTTTTCCTGGAGACTTGAAAGAATTCGTGCACATTGCAAACACGAATTACTTTTTATATTTGGGAATTGGCCTGAAACTAGGAAATATGATCCTTAAAGACTAGGCTCAGAGGTCAATGACACAAGCACCCATGGTGCCATTCTCAAGATGCTACAATGATTTGGAAACAAGTGACCTATTGTCTGGTTTCTACCAATCTAGTGAAACCTAGTCACTCATGGCAATTAATCTATATCCAGACTGATTGGATCTTGGTTTGAACTTGACTCTCATTGTTATCCTCAGCCATGTTTAAGCTACAACATTATGGGATAGCTCTCTGACATTTAAATATAATGCAAGCCACAACTGTGTTCTGCAAATGTCAAGTTAAAGCTTTGTAGTAGCCACATTAGAAACATAAAAACAGATAATATTAATTTTAATAATTTATTTTATTCAACATACCCCATATATTAACAGTTCAAAATGACACTTATATTTTTAAAATACTAAGGAATAAATTTTTCTTACTAAGCCTTTTTTTTTTTTCTTGAGACAGAGTCTCACACTGTCATGCAGCCTGCTGAAGTGCAGCGGCACAATCTTGGCACGATCTTGGCTCACTACGGCCTCCATCTCCCAGGCTCAAGCAATTCTTGTGTCCCAGCCTCTCAAGGAGCTGGGACTACAGGCATGCGCCACCATGCCAGGCTATCATCTGTATTTTTGGTAGAGATGCTGTTTCGCCATGTTGGCCAGGCTGATTTCGAACTCCTGGACTCAAGTGATCTGCCTGCCTTGGCCTCCCAAAGTGCTGGGATTACAAGTGTGAGTCACGGCGCCCGGCCTACTTACAAAGTCTTTGACATGTGATGTTCATTTTATATTTATGGGACATCTCAATTTGGAGTAGGCACCTTTCACCTCTATAGCCATGTGTGGCTAGTGGCTACCATTTGAGATGATGAAGTTACAGTTTCAAATGTTTTAAACAGTCCAAGCAGAGCACCATGAGCTTGAAGATTATTAAAATGCTCTTTGATTGTGATGGTATAACTAAAAAGTGGCATTCTGGAAGCTCAGAATAGATCTCACTGAAATACGCCAGATTTCTCAATATTTATGAGCATAATCCCTGTAAAAAATTATCTATTTATTTATTTTAGAGATGTAGTCTTGCTCTGTCGCCCAGGCTGGAGTGCAGTGGTGTGATTATAGCTCACTGCAGCTTCAAACTTCCAGGATCAAGTGATCCTCCCACTTCAGTTTCCTGAGTGGCCGGCACTACAGGAGAACTCCACCACACCTGGCCTAGTAACAGAAATTTTTAATAATACTTAAGTTGCTCTCAGTTTTAAATTATTATTATTATTTTTTTTTTTTGAGACGGAGTCTCGCTCTGTCACCCTGACTGGAGTGCAGTGGCGCAATCTCGGCTCACTGCAAGCTCCGCTTCCCGGGTTCACGCCATTCTCCTGCCTCAGCCTCTCCGAGTAGCTGGGACTACAGGCGCCCGCCACCACGCCCGGCTAATTTTTTGTGTTTTTAGTAGAGACAGGGTTTCACCGTGGTCTCGATCTCCTGACCTCGTGATCCGCCCGCCTCGGCCTCCCAAAGTGCTGGGATTACAAGCGTGAGCCACCGCGCCCGGCCAGTTTTAAATTATTTACTCAGAATTACAAAATAAGAAAGATTACATGCTTTTAAACATTGGCTTTTCTAGATGAAAACCCATGCTTCTCATGAAATTCTTATTATTCAAATGTGAAATTATTCAAATTATTCAACGTGAAATTCTTTTCATATGATTTTTAATTATTCCAAATACATAATCATGGAAATGGAAAAATGAGTATATCATATCAACTTCAGGTGAAGGTGATAATTCAAATTACTTATGTAATTGATTAAAACAATATTCTATTGTCAGAATTCCCTGAGTTGATCATTTTTATCCTGTCACTAGAGTTTTAAAAATTAGGCTATCACTTATTTTGGGGTAAGTAAATATATATATGTAACATAAATATATATATGTATATATACACATACATAAAAATTGTATTATTTTAACCATTTTAAGGGTACAGTTATGTGACATTAAGTATATTCACATTATTGGGCAACCATCAGCACTATGTATCTTTAGAACTTTTTAATTTTCCCCAGCAGAAGCCTCTTTACTCATCAGACTAACTCCCTCTCTTCCACTCCTCAGCCCTAGCCACCACCATTCTACTTGTGTTTCTGTGAATTGGACTACTCTAGGTATCTTGTGTATGTGGAATCATACATTTGTGTTTTCGAGAACTGGCTTGTTTCACTTAGCATAATGTCATCAAGCTTCATTCATGTTGTAGTATGTGTCAAAATTTCCTTCTTTTTTAAGGCTAATATTTCTTTACATGTATGAGCTACATTTTGTTTATCAAATCATGCTTCTATGGACACGTGGGTTGCTTTTGGAGCTTTTAGTTATTATGAATAATGCTACTTTGAACATAATTTCCAAATATCTGTTTGAGTCACGGGCATTCACTTTTATTACCTGTCTTTAGTTTGGGGCCCAGTTATTTTTCATGCTTTTGTCTCATTAAAATGGCATTGAAGTTTCCTTTCACTTTAGAATGAAATAAAAAAGCAATTTTGTGTGTGTGTGTTGATAGTATTTATAGTCCTTCTTCCTAATAGAACAGACACATTCACTCACGTGGACATTTACATTTTTTCTGCCCCTTATTTTCTAATTCTGATTCCACTATATTTTCTAAAGTCATTCTTCTTTAATATTAAACCATTTCACCTGTAGAAATATTAGCATACTGAATTCCAAAAATTAAAAATGTCTATAGAATATTCTAAGCTACAGCTCCCAGAGTCCCAGATAAATTATCCCAGTTTCACGTTTTCTGTCGGAATTTATCTTGTCAAATATCCCAGGCTTCAATCTTTCAACCCTCTTCACTCTATTAATCTCTTCTCTTAGCTCCCACACGTGAACTATTCTTGGTATTAAAAACTCATTTTTAAAGCAATACAATTTCAACAACTAAAATACCATGTGTGCTTGATTAGGGTAAATTTAGCCCTACGAAACTGCACCTTAGCAATTTTGCAGCATCAGTTAAGTGCTTCCCCTATCTCCAATTCCCTTTTATTCCCAATCCACCACTCACTTTCCATTGTGATTTCTTCCCCTCTAGTAAATACGACTTTGAGAACACATGATCCAAACCAAGGAAAAAAAAATAAACACAGTGAAGCAACAAATATGATCTAAAAATAGGAGAGCAAAGCTCATAAAATCCTGAGAAAAAGTAGACTTTTCTCTAACTTTTTCACTGCCATATTTGGAATGTTCAAAGATGTGTGAGAAGCATTCAGTAATTTTATTAATAACCAGAACTATTCAAAGGACCTTCACCGCCTGAATTTCTAACTCTCGGCGTTCCTTGCTTTAAGCTATTTTTATTTGCAAGTCTTAGAAAAAAAGGAAGAGGTATATAGTAAGCAGTTGTAAATAATGCAACATTTAATTTTTGCTTCAAGTTCAATAAACAAACTACTCTCCTATTTAGTATACCTATGAAACAAATTTCTCCAACTTTCCCCAATGAGGATTGCTCTTGGGAATGTCAAGCAACCACATAAATGAGTAGCAATGAGAGAGATAACATGGAAAAAAAGTAATCTGCAGCACAACCTCAGGCTGGCAGAGTGTGCCTGAGAGCCACCAGGATTGATGGCTGTGGAGCCCTTCAGCAGCCACCAGATATTTTCTCCCCAAAGAACATTTCTCTCCTCTTTCTTATCTAACCTTTTTGCTTCACCTTGTATTACCTTTGTCTCTTATAGACTGTATATAGCAGTATGTTATGTTTAACTGAAAATTAAACTATGCCATTTAATAGAAAAATTACATCTATTTATATTCATTGTAATAACTTACTCCTGTCATCTTGCTTTATGCTTTTAGGCTGTTTTGTTTTGTATCTTTTGTGATATATAATGTTTTCTTTCATTGAATCTTTTACTCTAGTGATTTTTTAAAATCCTTCATAACTTCAGTAGTTATGATCCATTCGTTATATTATTTACACATTTTTATTGGTGTTATCTGAAAACTAAGAAACGAAATTATTACTTGTGTTTTTATATTATGTGTTTGCTTTTGATGAACAATTTGGAAAATTTCTATTCTATCACCATATTTTAAATATTTACAATTCATTCTATTTATATTCAATTTTAGTAACTGCTATTAATCTTTATATTCTATACATTTTCTCAATTCTGTATTTTAGTTTATTTTCTAGTTGTTGGAAGACCATAGTGAACATTACAATTGATTCCTCAATATTTATTGCACCCAAGATGGGTAATCCAAGCCAATTAGAGACTGGTTCAGGGATAGTGAGTGACCCAATTCTATTTAATGGGATATAAAGGGATATCTTTCAGAGAGCTTCCAGAAAAAGTGTCTTCTCTCTTAAGATATAATCACAAGAAAAGTTGGCTCTTTTCTTTCTCTGGACATTGGCTGTGACTGTCACAACCACTAGAGTGAGGTAAAACCAGCACCAAGAACAGCAAAGTAAAGTGACAGAAAAAAATGGGATTTTTAAAATGATAACACTGAGCTATTTTTATCAAGCCTGAAGCCTACATTACCTCTCCCTTCTTGTTGTATGAAAAAACACAGAGATATGTATTGTAGTCACTTTGAGTCAGGATTATTATTGTGGCTGAAACATTCTCTACAATAAGAATTTTTTAAATTAATTTTTTATTAAAATGAGTAATTTTCAAGATCAAAAGACTTATATAAATGTTTGGGTATTGGTGTCTGTTACATGCATTTATTAATGGAAATGTGATTGAGCTAAGAATTCTGGAGTCATTTCCCACTCAACATTCAACTGACAAACGTTATTTTTCTCTGAAAATTGGTTCTGAAGAGGTAAATTATGAAATCTGACCAAATAGTCCTCCTTTAGATTACTTGCTTAAGGTGCTTGTGAATGTTTTCTTTACCCTTCAAATTCTAAAGTGTTATGAACATACTCTAGGTAACTTTATTCATTTAACCCTTTTGATCAACAGAGTTATGCTCTTCTTCAGCTCAGAAAAGTTTTATTCTAATACATAACTAATTAATATTTGTGATCTATTCCTTTTGCTCTTTTATTCTGGCATTTTAATTACAGCATTTTATAGTTTCTCTAACCTCCATATTTCTTCTTTTTTCGAATATTAATCCTTTTCCTGTCATTCTACATTATTACACATGAAATATTATGAATTATGAATGAATACAGAGGGGTATAAACAGGAAATGGATTGATATAGAAAGTAAGAAAACATGTTCCACTTTGCTTTTATGTTTATTGAAGTCTCCTTGTTTCCATCTTTACAGTGGCTGCTTATCTAACTGTGACTGCTGGCTGTCACTGTTCACTGGGACAGGTATCAAATGTCAGCAATCTCTTCTGTAGGTAAAGTCTGCCTTCAGGGCATCCCATTCACAGACCCTGATACAGAAAATGTGTCTCCAGCTCATCCTCTCTTGCTCATCCTAAATTAGTAGAGTCCTTGCTCCCAGGTCCCCTTACAGCAGGTCTCCCTGTTGATTATGGCACACACAAAATAGCTCAAGTCTGGATATCTTTTGGCAAATCCATTTCACCTATGGGGAACTCACACATCCTTGCCATGCCAAAAGATGAGATACAGGTTGCCCCATTTCTGCCCTCTCTTTTTGCAGCTATTCAGTCCACATGATTATTTTTTTCTCTTGCTTACGTAGGTGCTATGGCACATTACCTAAGTCTAACCAGAGATCTGACAAAGAGTTATGTGCCTTTTTCTCTTCTAGCCATCCTGATCTCTAGGAGTGGCTCTCTTAGAGACCCCATCCCCTGGGTTTAGTGTTGGGGATAGAGAACTTCAAACCATAGAACCACCCACCAAGCAGGTTCAGAACTCCCTCTTCCTCCCTTTGATTATTTCCTTATTCAACAGCAGCACAAAAAGAGGTCATGAGGAGGTCACAGACTATGTACAATCGTGATAAGAACACATTGCTGGGAACACACTGGGGGAAAGCATTACCTGGACCAGATTTGTTGGGCACCAGGGGATGGATAAAATATAACTGCTCAGGTGAAACTAAAGGAAGAATATGCAGCTTTTAAATGTGAATGGCTCACGCTGCAAGCTGTTATAATATTAGGCAGGGCTATATTTTATCTCTGTAGAGAGTAACCACAAAGTCCTACTCGTTTATTAAAAATTATCTCAGGTGGGCGCAGTGGCTCACGTCTGTAATCCCAGCACTTTGGGAGGCCAAGGTGGGCAGATCACTTGAGGTCAGGAGTGCGAGACCAGCCTGGCTAACACGGTGAAACCCCGTCTCTACTAATAAAAATACAAAAATTAGCTGGGCATGGTGGCACTGTCTTGTAGTCCCAGCTACTCTGGAGGCCGAGGCAGGATAATCGATTGAATCTTTGAACCTGGGAGGCAGAGGTTGCAGTGAGCCGAGATCATGCCACTGCACTCCAGCCTGGGTGACAAGAGTGAAACTCCATCTAAAAAGAAAAAGAAATAATCCTCATGTTCCTTTTCATTCTCCACCCAGACTGCCAATTTGCTGTTTGTTTTTCTCAACTCTTGTCCATGTTGAATCCTGGAAGTTATTGAAACAATCCTTGATCATTGCTTTTAGTCTCTAGTTGTTGTTAGGCAAAAGGATTCGTGGCTCCTCATCAGAATAGCAAGTGAATAAAGAGCATGGATTATGGAATCAGACCAGATTTACACTTCTGACTGCATGTTATAACTGTGCCACCTCTCTAAACCTTAATTTTCTTGGTTGAAAAAAATAGCAAAACAATACTATCTCATACATTTGATGTAATGATTAAATGAGATGACGAGAGCAAAGGTTTTAACATGTTTTTTACATATGCATGAATTTAATTATTCAAATAGGATGATATCTACATTCTGTCAACACTTTGTAATAGCAAAAATAAAACCACCTGTGAACCAATATATGCTGATAATAACAATGACTTTCTCCAGGTACCCAACATATTTATGTAATGTTATTCAGGGATAAGCTGGTGAGTTTGTGTTCTCTGCTGCCAGTGGGACGCACTAATATAAAAGGCAGATTATTAACACAGTTTTCTGTATGTAAGATGTTTCTTTTCATAATATGCACTAATATTTTATCTTTTTATTTTCCTACTTTCTAATCCCTTCTAAAGCTCAGATCCAGTGCCAATTTTTGAGATTTCAGGAAATAGCTAAGGGCTAATAGTTTCCTGAAGTCCATCTCCAGGTTATTTTGATTAGAAGATCATCTTCCTCAGGGATCTTGACTTTCACTTCTGATAATATTACTTTATGGTTGCCCCTAACACATGCACATATCTGACTAGATGTTATTGAGATATTTTAGTTACTTCTTCCGCTGAGAGCGCATCTCATAGTCTGATGAATGTTGTAAAGTTTTAATTTGTCAATTATAATACATGTATAGTTACACCAGAATAAGAATTGATTGGCAAGTGTCTAGGCTCAAAATTTGGTTTTAGTTTGAAAACAACAAACGAAAAAGATGAAATCTAGCCAGATGCTATTATATTTTTTAAAAAATCAAACAAAACTAAATAGAAATAAAAACATAAAAGCTTCTAAGGTATTGACGACGATAAAACAATCAGAGAATGGTAACAAAGTAATTTAAAAATGAAGCAAACATTGGGTTTTGATTTGTAAGGTTTTAAAAATTTTTCTTTTTATTGAGGCATTTCATATATATGCTGCTTCTACACTAATTTACTCATTTTTAGAATTTGAATAAGAGTTAGGTCTTTTAATTAACATACGTTCTTCCTTCTTGCCAGGGAAATGCATGTTTTCATCTAAAATAAGCACAAATGACACAATGTTTAGATTATATTGTCAAAACCAATTGTCTACTTAGTGTCTATTTCCATATCCCTGCCACAGATATTGACAATAATGATATAGCGCAAAGTGAAGTCTATTTTTAAACGCTTCCTATTGAAACGTAATAAAGCAAATGTACATGTACATATAGCAGCACACAAATTATGGCATGATGCTGACAGCAAGAATCAATTCTGGTGACAAAAAAAAAAAAAACCAGTAGGCGTTTCATGTATCTGCCAACCCTAATTCTGACTTTCTCTACTAGGTGCTAATATAAGAGAGAGCAACCCAGATACCAACTGGGAAAAACTCCAGATTTTCTCTTGGGTACACAAATTATGACTTCTGCTAGGAAACCATGATAATAACAATATTACAGAAGATTATAACGTGAATTCTTAAGAGCCTTATACCTGTATATGCTCACTGAAGGGGGCCCCATAACAACTAAGATACATTTATTTCAAGAACATCATGGCCCATTGAATAATCCTCCTACAAGTGACTATTGAAAGTAGTTTAAAGGTATTTTCCAGAAATATAAATAAAATGACTAAGTCAAGGGAGGCCGAATTTCTATTCTTTATTAATTCAGATATGTAACTCTGCCCCCTCTAATGCATACAGTTCTAGAATCTTGACCCAGCAGGCTCTGATGGGAATGGCAGCCTGCAAACATAAAGGGTGAGTGATAAATAGCCAGGCTGTGTGGCCCACTGTGTTCCCCAGCGGAAAGGAGAAACAGCCCACTATACTTCTGTAGGTACACTTTCCCTTCTGCTTTCTGCCCTATTGCCACAGTATCCAAAAATTGGGTAAAACTGTGAGTAGAGGACATGAAGAAAGGAACTATAGAACAGCTACGACGTAATGGAAACAGAAATAGAGGCAATGGCTGTTTGGAAAAGAAAAAGAACCAAAGAATACAATCCAGTCAGATTAGTTTATCAGTCAGGATTCTAAATTCAACTGTTAGTTGTGAAATGCAAGTTTTCTAGTGAGGAGAAGGGAATGAGGATAAAGGCAATAATATGTTAATTGCAGTTGAATCTATATTTGGACTACTGTATGCTCAAAATTCTATATATTAGAGGTGGTAGGATTTGAGGAATAGAGAAAAAACGATAGAGAGGATGGTGTTATGTGGAAGCACCAAGACTTGAAGTCAGATTTAACTGTCTACTACACAAATAGGCATAGCTCTGCAATCTAAGAATGAATATGATAGCAAATATTTAATTACTGATTATGGAACTGAGTGTATCAAATCTTTAGGCTATTTGCTGTCTCCTCTGCACAACCCCTATGTCCACCTTCCACTTCCTACTGGTTTTCTCTTAGTCTACGCCCCATCATTTCCAGATGCCAATGATTCATTCTGTTTTCATATTCTATTTATTTTTTTCCACTCTCTTCCATTCATCTAATACGTACAGAGTACCCAGTATGTATAACCCTGCTGGATAAATGGGACATAGGGGCCCTGCATTTAAGTTATACGTGTTCTTTCTGGATAAATAAATAATTTTCTAAGTGTATAACAATAGTGAGTAATGATAATAATAATTGCTGGCTGGGTGCGGTGGCTCACAACTGTAATCCCAGCACTTTGGGAGGCAGAGGTGGGCGATCGCATGAGCTCAGAAGTTCAAGACCAGCTTGGGCAACAAAGGGAAACCCCGTCTTTACAAAAAATACAAAAAAAAAAATTGGCCTGTCGTGGTGGCCTATGCCTGTGGTCCCAGCTATTCAGGAGGCTAAGGTGGGAGGATTACTTGAGCCCGGGATGCAGAGGTTGCAGTGAGCTGAGATCGCACCACTGCACTCCAGCATGGGTGACAGAGTGAGACACAGTCTTAAAAATGTAAAAATAAAATAATAATAATAATTGCTAGTACTACATCCCTATGACATACATATGGTACTATAATTACCCACATTTTACAGATGAAAAATCTGAGACACAGAGATGAAGTAACTTGAACAAAGTTGTATGGTTTGTAGAGTTAAAATTTAAACCTAGGCAGTTAAATTCCAAGCCCATGTTCTTAATATCTTTACCATATATCTTTAAGGGTCAAAAAATTATATGAAGTAAACACACTAGGTAAAATATTAAAACTAATGGAAGGGTCAAATAAATGGCATAGCCAAGAAATGCAATGAATTCCAGAGATCAAGATTAGAATAGGTATAAATATTCAGAGAGGTTTTTTAACAGCCACCCTCCACCCCAACTACCGTACAATCCATATCATGTTTTGGGTTCTTTTAGGGAGAGAGATTTTTGAAAAAAAGAGAAGGTAAAGAAAAGAGAGGTAGAAATTACAATTTTTTTCTCTCTTTCTTTTAATACTGGCCTGATGCTAGCTCATTGTAGTAGGAATTACCTAGTAACACTCAATCATTTAATGATGCTTTATGGCTTTAAGCCATGCTTGGTCACCTTTTATATAAATAATATAGATCTTAGATCAATAAAAAAAACCTTCTAAACCAAATTTAAATTCATGTTTTTTAAAAACACCTTTTAGAAAATACTACTCCTTTATTATTATAATAATATCTAGGCAATCTCATGTTAAATAAACTTGGAATTTAGTAATGTTTTTTCATTATTTTCCAAATTGCTTGTGCCGTAGTGTATTGTTTAAATGCTATAGTATGGTGTGCCAAATGCTAAAATCCTATACAAACCCTGGCAATGGTATTCTGCAGTGCCTCTTATTACAGTGCATGCAACAATTTTCTTGGGTTGGGCATTTTAGAACATTTCAAATCATTTTAAACTGCACATATAATCAGGAAATTGTGTTTTACCATTTATGGTTTCCAATTAATTAAAGTTTTACATTAGCTAAGCTTATTGCAAACTTCAAACTATTTCAAATTTAATCAAGAAAAGTACAAGAAAACAGCAAATGGTCTAAATATCATTGGATGGATAGTTGGGGAATGTTTCATGTGAGTATGTTGTATATGAAATGCTATGGAGGATAATGCTCCTTCCTTGACATGACCATTCTGTTGGGTTTAAGGCAAGAAACTCTAACTATGTTAACCCAAAATTAACATAGTGTGTTATCTCAGAGATAGAACTTTGAAAAATTCTGGAGCACAATGTGACTCGGTAATTAAATCAAGCTGGACCCAGAGAACTGCATTGGGTCCACAGAAGACTTTTTAGGCCAAATTTTAGTTATTATCTTAGACCAGGCTTTTTAGAAACAACTTAGGTATATATAGTAAATACACTGAATTATCTGTCCTCTCTAGGGACATGTTTCACCAGATTCCAGAAAGGTCTCTGCTCCTACCCCATAATCACTTAGTTACTTAGAGATAAAAAAAAAAAGTCTATTCACATTTAAGTCAATAATATACGTTTGACTAAAAAGGGTAAAATCTTAAAGTTAGAAGAGTTTATTTTTGTATCAAAGCATCTTTTATCCCCTAACAAGTTTCTTTCTATGTATGAAGACTATAGCTATTTTTTCTGTTTATCCTAGGTGTCATTGATTCATTTGACCCATACTTATTGAGTGCCCATTATATATTAAATGCCATGTTTATACATGGGATACATATTTGTGAATACGTAAACTATCTTCAGAAACTAAGGATGATGAACACAAATAATTTAAATAGGAAATACATAAATACAATCACATTAACTGTGTTGAAGAAAATGAACAGGGCATAGATGTAGACAATTTCAGAGAGGAGGAACTTCAAGTGGCCAAGAGAGATCTCATAGAGTGGCCGGCATTTCAGCTGAAAACTAAAAAGTGAAAAGGAAGCTTGGGAAAAATAAAAATAAAAATACATTCAGAAAAAGGGAGCAGAATACGACAAGACTAGTGTGACTAATCGTAGAAGGCAAAAGAGAGTGGTTTTCAGATGGGTTTCAAAGGTGGGCCAGAGAACATCCACATACGTCTTACAGGACACGATAGGGATTCTGAATCTTGCTTTACGTACATCAGGACATGAAGATTTTAGGCAGGGGAATGACATAGTTGGATTTATATTTTTCAAGGATTTTATTGGCCTCTCTGTGTGGAGGACATATTGGAGACAGACATGGAGAAGAGGCAAGAAGACCAAGAAGGAGGATCCTGTGGCAGTTCAGGGAAGAGTGGTGACTGAGCTTACAGTGGGAACAGCATAAATTAAGAGAAATGGTGAAATTATTTTAGAGAGTTGACCTGCTGGTAGTTAGTATGTTGAGAGTGATGACAAGTCATCTTGGATGCATTAAGGTTGAGTCGTAACTTTATTTTCCCCCAAAGTTATGGAATGATGGTAGCACAAATTAAAAATGCAATAGCCTAAGGGAGAGACAGAGATGTATTTAATTTTCAGTTTATTTTAATGGGGCAGAAAGGGAATAAATAATGCATTTTTTAACTGTTAAGTGTATAATTCCAGTGAGCTATCCAATTGAAGATGTCAATTAGACAGCTGCTTATTCAAACCTGAAATTGAGAGGAGAGGTTTGGGTTAGAAATATACATTTGGAAGTCATTGTCACACATGTGATATTTAAAGCTTTGGAACAGATGATCACAGAGGAAATGAAAGTTAGGTTTTAAAAGGGAACATAATCCAGGAACCAGCCAAGATTTAGAGGTCAGGTTTAGAAGGAAGACTCTAAAAAGGAGAATGAAAAGGATAATCAGATATAGGGTAGGAAAGAAGAAATTATGTATCTAGAAGCGAGACAGTTGAGGGTTTGGGGGAGAAATGATTGGTTACTAAGTCAAATAATTTGAAGAGCTCAGGTAATGAAGTTAAAACTATTGACCATTAGAACCTTAGCCTTAATAGTTTTAGAGATTGTTAAGAGCAGAAGCCAGACAGATAAGTAGAACAGGGAGTAGATGTTTGGTCAAGCTGTTATACGACAGGCTATTCTACAGTGTATTTAGAGGTTGATAGAATCATAGAGAAAATAAGAATTGTAGGTGTGGGTGTACAGAATAGAGGAAGTCCTTGAAATCAATCAACTTTAGAGCTAGTGAGTTGATAGAAGGTTAAATATTAACTACCAAATAACAGATCGAAGTGTTAGTTTTTTCCACAATTGTTCTAACAAACTCAAAATTGCAAATTAAAGACTTGAACTTCTGATTATGACAGTCTATTTCTACCTACCTTGTTCTTTCATCTCAGAAATCAGAGATGTCTTCAAATAATATTTTTCTACTTAATATCTTAATTATAATTGGATAATTCAATCCATTTTCAGCTGAATTTACCAAGCATTTAACCCAATTTATTTATTCTATTGTAAATAGTACTTTTTAAAAAAATTTAAGAATTACATATATGTCTAATTATCTCATACAATTACAAAGAGTCTAAGATATCTTTGTATGTTAAAAGAAAATTAAGTTAAAAAAACTATTCAAAATTTGTAAAGAAACAGTGAGATTTCTATATAAAATAAATTAGGTAGGGTATAAAATTAGGCAAATTAATGGATACAGTATTGAAATATGTAGATAAGTTACAACATATAATTAATTGATTTTAAGACCTATTTCTGCTTATTTACTACTTTTTATTTCTAAAACCAGCAGATTAAAAATATTTTCTCAATTTAACAATTTGATCTCTGTGGTAAAACTAAACATAGAATGTTTTTGCTGTGTTAGAAATTAGCCTTTGGAGAGAAAACACAGTTATTGTAACGTATTATTCAAGGTAAAAATCACTAAGACATAGAGAATTTCAGATTTTTTTGCTAATTTCTACTGAGAGAACTGTTTGGGAAAACTGAGAGAAATAATTGAAAGAGTTGACTATCCATGCTTTAAAATGTCAGATTTTAAAATTTATCTCTGCACTAAAGACATCATTATTTTTGACACTGGGAAAAAGAAAAAAACAATGTATAAAATTTGTTACCCCAAACTAAATAACAGCAATTAAAAAACACAGCAATAAAACTGTGATTGAAAACATCTTAGAAGAAAGTGAGGCTAAGGGTATTAAATTTTTCCCTGCTTCTCCATATACTGCAGGTTACCTAAAAGGAATTCATATAGCTTTTAAAAATAAAATGTAATTTCATTAGTTGCCCTTGCCTACTAAACTAAATTAACATAACCTGTATCACCATTGACTTTTCTTTTAGCTCTATGTATTCATCTGTTCTCATGGTGCTAATAAAGACATACCTGAGACTGGGTAATTTATAAAAGAAAGAGGTTTAATTGGCTCATAGTTCCACATGGCTGGGGAGGCCTCACAATCATGGCAGAAGGTGAATGAGGGCCAAAGTCAAGTCTTACATGGCAGCAGGCAAGAGAGCTTGTATAAGGGAACTCCCCTTTATAAAACCATCAGATCTCATGAGACTTATTCACTATCATGGGAAAGAGCATGGGAAAGACCCACCCCCATGATTCAATTACCTCTCACCAGGTCCCTCCCAGGACACATGGTAATTAGGGCAGCTACAATTCAAGATGAGATTTGGGTGGAGACAGACAAATCATATCATTGCATAACCTTGTTCTCCTCATTTTTTTTTCTCTCTAAACAGTAATTGATAAATTAAGTTTTCATGTTAAAAATATAATAATTTTGTTTTTGCCTTTTAGAATACTTGTTTTGTTCTGTCTGGCTTTAGAATTGGGTAAGGACATAGAAGGTGTAAGGGAGAAAAAATAGGAGAGAAATAGAAGTAAGTGAGAAGACTGACTGAGCAAAAGAGAGAGTGGGAGATAGATCAAATTTAGATATTTTGTGAAATGAAATTACCAAGTTATTTTTATTCCTAATCAGAATTCAGAAAGCTACATTATATAATATAGTTGAAAAAATAATCAAGATCCTCAAAAATGTTTTCATTAGCCTAGACTTAAAGAAATATTGGTAAAGATTTGCTTTGTCACAGCATGTCACAACATATTTTCTGAGCTCTGATCCAAGGTGAGTTACATGAGAAATTAGAAAATGTATTGTTTATGTACATTTACCCTTTTGAAAATTATTAAATTGATCTAGTCGTTGTCTTTCAAGATCATAGTATATGAAGTTATATAAAATGTCATCTAGAGGTCTATTTTTATTGATTACAATGTTACATAATTTTAGATTTTTTTGATTATTGTAATAATATAATCTATCCCATACTGACCAGTCCCAAGAAAAATAGCTGATTTGCTGGACACATAAACTGAAGCCAAACTTACAAACTAATATGTACATAAATCCATATACACATATTTATCTCATATATGTATATATATGTATGTGTGTGTATACATATATATATATATATATATATATATCTCACATGTACTAGGTAAGCAGAGATATATAGAGCATTAATTTATCAACATTGTTGTTCTATATGTGTTCCTGAGTGGTGTGAAATGTCTGGCAGGCAATTGGCTTGAATTGAGGAGCTGCCCTTCAGAGCAGGGCTGTCTTCTAAATCACTGGTCCCCAGACTTTTTGGCACCAGGGACCAGTGTCATGGAAGATAATTTTTCCATGGACCAGGGAGTGGGGAAATGGTTTCGGGATAATTCAAGTGCATTACATTTATTGTGCACTTTATTTCTATTATTATTTCATTGTAATATATAATGAAATAACTATACAACTCACCATAATATAGAATCAGTGGGAGCCCTATGCTTGTTTTCCTGCAACTGGATGGTCCCATCGGGGATGATGGGAGACAATGACAGATCATCGGATATTATATTTTCATAAGGAGCACACAACCTAGTCCCTTGCATGTACAGTTTACAATAGGGTTTGTGCTCCTGTGACATCTAATGCCACCCCTGATCTGACAGGAGGCGAGGCTCAGGTGGTGATGCAAGCAATGGCGAGTGGCTGTAAATACAGAGGAAATTTCACTGGCTCACCTGCCACTCAGCTTTTGCTGTGCAGCCTGGTTCCTAACAGGCCATGGTACCAGTACAGGTCAGTGGCAGGGGTATTGAGGACCCCTGATTTAGATCAACTAAGCTCTCCATAAATACATTAGAAAAAGTTCACAATTTAAACAAATGATCCAGGCAATTTTTCCCTTCCTTA
This sequence comes from Hylobates moloch, assembly GCF_009828535.3. NCBI lineage: Eukaryota > Metazoa > Chordata > Mammalia > Primates > Hylobatidae > Hylobates > Hylobates moloch. Next base: position 154,440,138 of record NW_026652276.1, on the reverse strand, counting down.
AAATTAACTCTCTATGCAAAACAAAACTGTAAGTGAGCTCTTACCTCTGTATTATATCAACAAATGATATACTATTACGAGGAGGATTGAAGGAACACAAACACAGAGGTCCCTTGGGCTTTCTGACTAATTCTTGTCATTTTTGTCAATTGCATTAATTCTCCAAAGTTCCCTTTGCCCACTTATTGGATTATAACTTCAGCATTTCTCCTTACTGCTGCTGCCTGAGGCAGCCTATTTGATTTTGCCTACATTGCTCTGGGGCTTGCACAAAGTAGCAGTGTTAAACTTGCAGTGAAAGTGAGCCAAGCCTTTAAGTGCCTACTCAAACAACTTGGCTGACCTCATCATCCTTCTTCCTACTAACACCTGGAAATGGATTCTGCCTGGGAGAAATAGATCCTTTTCTTCATGGAAGCTTCTGCCTATAACTTCTAATTATCTCGTGGGACTCTCGATGCTTTCAAAATGAGTCCATATTCCCTGTCAATCAGAACTATCTTAAACCTCTCTTAAAGGAAACACTTTCAAAATTATCCTTTCTTGGCCCAGTTGATTCCAGGAATTACCATACTTTATATTTTGTCTCAGTCATATCAAACATTTTCACCTTTTATGAATAATTTCAACTTAAAGCAGAATAGGGCTTTCTGGTCCCTATATTCATTTTCTTTCTTTCTATTTGCATTCCTGTTGGAAAGCAGTTTTGCTAGTTTGTAGTTTGTTTTTATTATAATGATCACCTAAAAGATAATATATCAAAAGCCAGTATAGCAGAGTGACTAAGAACATGGATTCTGGAAACAATCCACCTGATTTGAACCATGACCCTATAGTTTAAGATCCCTTTGACCTTAGGCAGAGAAATTATTGAACTTCTCTGGGCTTTAATTTCCTCATCTGAAAAATGGCAATAATAATAATAAGTACTGGTTTGGTAGAGTTGCTATGGAGACTAAATGTATTAACATAGTTAAAATTTAGGCATAATGTGACCTATAATAATAGGCTCTTTATAAGTGTTAGATATTATATTTGCCATCTAAGATATGCTCTGAGTGATAATAAATATCAGCATGTAAACACTCAGCTTGTCTTGAAAATGCACTACTGTGAATACTCTAAAATAGCCTAGTGAGCCATCTTTTGCTCTTATGGGTACATCCATGAATAATGGCTAGCCCTGAATGTACATGATGCCAAAACAATGGCGTTGCCAGTTTTAACACTGTGGGACTCAGGCAGGATGGAGTCAAAATACTAAGAATGGTCTACAAGAAGAAAGAAGGAAGGGAAACAGAAGAAAGACCACACGACAAATAAGCAAGTGTTTTGACCCATCCTGTGTATTCTAGGGGTGTTTTTGATTAGCTTCTCATAGTATCACATTACTTGTGGAATGTGGACTGTACAGGGACTACCTTTAAAACATTGTGTAAACTAATAAATAGCGTGAGAACAACTAGATAAGGCATTACCCAGAATTTTTGACCTGTGGAATGGTCACACCTGAATCCAAGTATGCCACTGAAAGTTTCAGAAGCCTCTTCTGTGGCATTTAAACTGAATAATAGAGAGGCCTAGAGCATTTGCTGGGCAGAAAGAGAGGGAGAGGGAGAGGGAGAAAGAGAGAGAGAGAGAGAGAGAGAGAGAGAGACTACACAGAGAAATCTCAGCCTCTAGCAGTGGACTTGCTGAAAGAACCTACTCTTTGAAAGTGCTGTTTCTACTCCAAAGTCATAACTAACCCATATTATGTATGTTTATCAGATTTATCCCTCAAAGAAATTTCTTCTAGGAAATGTTGGGTCAAGGAGCCTGTTATAGAATAACTTATCCCTTACTTATTGTGCATTGTTTATTTTTAAAATGTGGAGACGCCTTATGGAGAAGAAAGACTTATGGGGGGTATGGTTTAGTTTGGTGGTCTACATAATATCTGGGTAATCTCCACACAGACCCTGTGTTGTGGACAATGGTGGATAAGTAGCATAGCTTCTGCTACATGTCACTAGGCACTGAAAACTCTAAATATTTGTCAGGCTATTGAGAAAGTTATAGGTAAGGAAAATTTGAACAAGCAGTAGATACGCAACAGAAATATGAACTCCGAAATGAATGTGAAATGTGGGAGGCTAGAATGTCAGCTTCAAGGTGGCTTATGGAGGAAAATCTGGAGAAACTTGGAGAAGGTGGCAGCACCACTGTTTTGCTGAGGTCTGTGTGATCAGTAGTTTATAAAGTAAATCTTCAGTAGTTTAGAAAATGCCAAGATACATATGCAAGTTCTTAACAACCTAGACAAGAGCAGATAAAATAAATGCAATTTTGTGATACACTAGAAAGTTTTTAAAAAGGACATTAGAGAGGAAGGCTTAGGAAAATAGAACCAAATGAGACTCAGTTAAGAGCTGGTGAGAGTAATATATAGCCTAGTGCCAAGCTCTGCCTAACAACATAAATCTCTCCACGATGTCTGAGCATCCCTGTGATTTTCATTAATTCAGACAGAAGCAAGATGAGAAGTCAGAGGTTACTGACAACCAAGAAAAAAAAAATGAAATAGTTGAAGAGGCAAAAATCATAAATCAACTCATATGATGTGTCTTATTGAAAGCTGACATATTGGTAGATGCCTTAGACAGTTGGAATAAGAATTTCCAATCCTCACCTTCATGGGGAGGGGTGTAACAACATGGGCAAGCTCATGAATTCCCCTCAAAACGACACCCCACCTCCTGCTACCAGTACTATCTATCTGAGAGAGCATTTAGTACATACTAGTAAATTATACTTCTAAGAAATTATTTCCTAGAGTCGGACAAAATGTCACAGTATTGGATTTACTTGGATTCTGGCAATAGCATACTACAGGAGCTCCTATCTTGCAATACTCTGAGAAAAGTGTAAGCAGTCTAAAGTTTCTGCATTAACAGATGAAGACAAATTCTGGACAAAGACTCTCAAGTCACCATTATTATTTAGTCCATTTCTGGGCATCAGTGTCCACATTTTCCCACAGTGATTATTGACATAACACTCAGTAGTCTGAATGTAGGACATTATCTGCACCTGGGCAAACTGTGCTGAAGAGCCCCTGAAGTTGCCAGAGGAGATCAGAGAAGTGACACATGTGGAGCCAGAACTTGCAACCAGACTAATGTTGCTAACTAATGTTGCTAAGCAAGAATATAAGTCGGAAGTTTATCAACAACCTAGAAAAAAAATAGAAATGGTTCACGAGGCAAAGATCATAAATCAACTCAGATGATGTGTCTTATTGAAAGCTGACAGGTTGGTAGATGTGTTAGATGGTTGGAATGAGAATTTCCAATCTTTACCTTCATGGTAGGGGTGCATCATGGGCAAGCTCATGGCATTCTCCTCAAAAAGGCACCCCACCTTCTGCTACCAGTGCTGTCTGCAAATTCTAACTTCTCTTGGGTATTGACCCATTATTCATTACCACTTATGGAAGAAAGTGTCTGACATCTTATCATGCTCCCCTTAAATGCCTTTGTGCCTACTTGTATAATCAGATAGAAGTCAGAAAGTACCATGAGAAAATTTTCAGATATCTCAGCCTACAGGCTGTCGGGAGAAGAAGTCACACACAAAGTATAAGCTTTTTTGACACTGGAAGATTTTAGATACCCAAGCACTTGAAAGAATCTGTGACAGGGAAACTAGAAGGCAGGAGGAAAAGCTCTCTCATGTTTTGTGAAATGTAGACTCAGGAACAGTGGAGCAATATGCAATTCTAGGACACATGGAATTTTATCAGTGAACATTTTAGGAATGTCTGTTTCTCCAAGGTGGATTCTTTGAGGGATTGCATGAAGCAATTCTTATGTTAATGGTGTTATTTTTAAATTCTGAACTCCATGCTTTTTTTGATCATACTGTAGATAAGGTAACAAGAGGAATATTAACACAGAACTCTATGATTATGGCAGCTAATAGAAGAAGAAAAAATCCTTCAATATGCCTTCACTAGAAAGCAGCTTTGGAAAAGACAAAAAATATTATTAATTGAGGGGTATCACGTAGTAGTGCCTGATAAGTGGCTTGTGGCAGCAGTTATTGCTACTTCAGAAATACTTCCCAGAGATGCTGAGAGCAATGCCTCATGTCTTTGAAACCAAGGGAGAGAGAAGGCACTGGATATCATCTGATATCTAGGAAGAGAGAAGGCTCTAGAGATCACTGGGCAGTATTTCTGGCCCCAGAAATACAAAATGTTTAAGGACCATTGTCTTTAATTCTGGCACCTGCAAGATGAGTATGGGAAGGAGAGTGGAAAGTAAAATGTGCCCTCCAGGAAGGTTTATTTAAAATGCATCTGACCAGTACTTTTTTAAAAAATTGTATGTGTTGATTTTTTTCCCATTAGAAATAGCTGATCTGATATTAGTAACAGAGTTTTACAGCAGTCATACCAAATCATATCCTATGAATAATCAGAATCTATTCTCTCTGTTCCATGGATGCTGTGGGAGTTTGTTCATTACAGACTTCCTCTCTGAATTCCTTCTGACCAAGGCAGAGCTTTTAACAGCCCATTTCTAGAGAAATAATTTTATTAGGCAGAAATTTCAAAAAAAAAAAATACCATGACTATTCTCTAATATCCATAGTGAGGCTGTAAACCAGAAATATTTAGCAGAACTTTGTAAATATCTGGGGAACTCTCCTCTCAAAGTCAAAGCTGTAGTTACTAGCATTTTATTCCTTTCCTGATATCCTACCCCAAAGCTTTCATTTTCCACTGACCTCAGTTTTGGGGGTATGTTTCAAGAGACAATGGATTGTCTTAATTCAGTAAGAAACTAACCTGAAAAATATTCTAGAAGTTTTTCATCATTTGGCAGCTGCAGTCACTCAAAAAGCAACACAGCCTGCTCTAAAGACACTACGACACCATGTGGGATATCAATGGCATGCTGGAGATTCTTTCACTTGCAAGAGTTTTCAAGGCATCTTACAAAAGGAGTTACTGCAGCTGGATTAGGGCCATTTGACCTCTTGCCCCACATTCTTTATTTTTCTATGTTAATTTTATAATAAAGTACTGAAAATAACTTAATGATTAATATTTGTACAAAAACCGTGTGCACACACATGCACGTGTGTGTGCATGTGTGCATGTGTGTGTGTGAATATCTGTGTGTTAAGAGACTCAGTTTTTTTAAATGAAATGGAAGAATTAAGACTATTTTTCATGGCTAGGTTCTACTAAACACAGCAATTACATGATTCCCCTTCATTCTTCCTAGATAAATATAGAAAAGTGAGTAAATCTCCTTCTACTTTGAAAAAGTAGGGCACAAATAGGATGTATCTGAGAACCTAGTCATAGGGCAAAGGGAGAAAAAAAAACAGTGAGAGACCAAGACAAGGAGACTTCTGTGCACAAATCTGAGGATATATTTACATGGACCAAAAGGCAACCTGATGGGGAAATATGTATTTTGATTACCTTCTGGACACTGATAATGATGCTAATGGCTACTATATGCTAATATTTATTGAAAGATAATTCTCAATGTTTCCTTCATGTTTCTGTACATTTCACAAGCAGAAGCATCTACAGCCTATGTTCCAGACTGTCATTTCAAGGATGTTCCTGTAGTGGACAACCTTGGGAGACAGAGATTATAACTCTCCCTTGAGCAAAAAGAAGATGTGTTTATTGTGCTTTATAAAATACTCAGATTCCCTAAATTTGGGGATTTCCTCCTGACACAACTCTGCTTGTGCAGATGTGACCTGGCCCTTTTCATGTTCCCAATAAAACTAAAGTAGAGGAATAGAAAAAAACATGAGGTACATGCTGTTTGCTATGACATAATTAATACAGTTCTTTGTCTCAGAGCCAGGAGTCTCATGTCTTCTCCTAGCATCCGAGGATCTGCAGCAGGCTATCTTATTACACAGTTATTACAGAAATATCTCAGACCTTCCACAGTCTGGGCAATGGTCTTTCTTGTCAAATATCTTTTTGAGTATCAGAAAATAATCGTTTTTGAGTATCAGAAAATAACGGATTTGAAGATAAACTACGTTTATTTACGTTCCAAGAGGTAAGAGAAGAAAATCAGACCACTATAAGCGAAAAAGACATTTCTCACATAGTCTTATCAAAGCAAATTGCAAAATTCAATAAATAATATATCTCGGAGAAGCCAAGATATAGAACTATAGAAAAGGAAAAGATAGTAGAACAATAACTCAGTACATCCTAATAATAACAACGAAAGCAATAATTAACTTACATATGGTGGTTTGCAGTTTACAATGCATTTCCACACATTATTTTATTTGGGTCTTATAACAACCTTTGAAATAGTCTTTTTTATTTTCTTAATTACACAGTTGAGAAAATTAAAGTTTAGAAAAGGTTACATAACTTGCTGATGGCCAAAACTAATAAGTTAAGGAAATAAACAATTGATATAGACTCAAGCAAACTGAATAAAACCAAAAACAAAAATCAAGATTTGGTCCTAGGATCACAATCTTTTGTTACAAATTATGTCCGTTCTGTTTTATATCTTTCACTTGTCCCCTGTGAACATGTCTTTCTCTCCTATGTGGAAGAACAAAATCCCTCTATTTACACTGTTTACTTTAGTTATAATCCTTCCACTTTGTTTTCATGGTGAAATTATATAAAGAGTAGCTTACGTGTGTTCTCTCTGTCTTTCCAGTTTTCCATCCATTTCATCTATTATTGTTTTTTAAAAAAATCCATATTAAAATCACCAATGACATTCTAAATGATAAAGACCCTGGATGCATTTTGGTTATTATCTCAAGTTGAATCTCATTTTTTGAAAACACATTTCTTCTTTGGATTGTGGAATACTTTCACTTATTCTCTTCTTTCTTTCTGGTTACAATTTCTCAGTTGTTTTCATGGAGATCTCATCTTCCAACTGTCTTATAAATAAATCTTTCTAGAGTTTCATCTCCATCTTTCTCTCCTTGCTCAATCTGCTTCCACCAAACCATCTCATCTATGCTCATGATTTGATAACTACTCACAATGCAAAGGCACACCCATTCTCTATGTCTGGCACTGATTTCTTTCTTCAGCTTCAGATATGTATTTCCAAGTATCTAATTTATATCTCAATCTGATAACCTGTGAACTTAAGGTTCAGTATGTCCAAAATCAAACCACTCTACTTTCCCTCTAAATTATTTCTTTTTGTTTTCCTTTCCTGGATTGGGTGAACCACATTGACTTACTTCTAAAAGCTGAAATGCCCCATCCTTCTTCCTTAGTCTCCATATTCAATTGGTGATTGAATTTGGTTCATTCTGCCTCTAGATACTCCCTGTAACATGTGCTTATCTCTCTCTCTGTTAACAATGTCTTAACCTTCATGGAACCCCACATATTCAATAGGCTGCCCTAGTAAAATAATCTCCTAATAGGTTTTTAGTCTCCTTTTCTTCAAAGATACAATTTATTTACTTCTTTCTGAAATTTAAATCTTATAATTTTGCTATCTCCAGAATTAAAATCTTCAATATCTTCAGATATTTTACTATCTCCAGAATTAATATTGAAGATATTGATTTATGTTTGTTTATATCTTTATGAAGATTTATGTTTATGCTTTTATATTTATGTTTGTGTTTTTATGAAGATTGATTTGTTAATAAATAGGTTCTTAATCATGTTTCAGGAATAGGAAAAACTAGACTCCAGGATTTGGATTTTAACATCTCCATAAGGAAAGGGGAGAGGGGCTTGACTTCTTCTCAGGAGTGTACTCATTTCATTGTTAGGCAATATTGATGGACAATATTTTATCAATGGCATCTAAAGACCCACTTTTTGTGACTATTGCTAAATTCTTCAGCCTTACCTTCAGTGCTTAGACTCATGCCCATGTACACACATGCATCACATGCATGCTCATACACAAATATGTCTATACACCAACACACACATCAAGTTCTTCCCTGATATGTAACATTCATTCCTGCTTCTCCACATGCTCTGATAACTGCTTGGAGTTTCTTTTCTTCCCCCACCTCTACTCAATACTTTCTATTCAAATTAAAACCCCATTCCACTCTCAACTTCTATCCATATGCACAGAGTTAAAAGCTCTCCAAGAATCTTGCATACATAACATTCAGAGAATGCATTTCATTGCCTTGTCATCATTTGCCTTGGGATCTGTTTCTCTGAACAGGCTGCTGAATAATGAGTACAGTTAAGTTCCTCTAGCTTGTGTACTCTATATATTTATTATTTATTGTGGCACTTCCTATAATAATGTAGAAAGTGGTAACTAAGGAAACTTGGAAAATTCTAGTGAATCACAACCTTTAAACCATAATTGAGTTAAGGATAAAGTATCAACTTAAGATACATAAGCCTTAGTGATAATTTTTGTTATAAATTGTTATAATAATATTACTAATAAAAATAAGAGCTATCATTTTATAGGTAGGGATTATTATCTTCAGTATAAACTGAGGGGATGAAATGAAAGTATAAAGAAATTGTGATGACTTGGCTAATGTCCCAAGGTAAATGGTAGGTTCTATTTTACTCCTGTGATAATGGCCAAATTAGTAGTTTTCACCAAATATCTCAGTTCTCCCCTGGCACTGGGCAGACGGAAGAAATGCTACTCCCTTAAAATTAAATATGGTTACGTGAATTGCTTAGGCCAAAGAAATATTAGCATATCATTTCTAGGGAGAAGGTCTCAGAGTCAGCACATAGTCACGAGTGCTCTCTCTCTCTCTCTCTTTCTCTCTCTGTCACAGCAACTGCCAATTTTTAAAGCTCATGGCTGCTCCATCTGACTGGGACTTCATTGTATACAATGTGAGATTAAACCACTTGCTGACTCAGATTGGAAATGTAATATGAGCAAAAAATAAACTTCTGCTATGTTAGCCCACTGAGACTTTGTAAATTTTTCAGACATGGCATGATTTGGCTCACTTTGACCAATATTCCACAGATGCCATTACTTCAATACCAATGTTTGCTTGACCATAAATTGGACTGAAATGGATTTTTTTTTTGGGCAGGGGGTCAAGTCTGAAAAGAGCTTACCCAACATTTTGCATCTTTAGGGTACAAAAATTATGGGAGTTTAGACGTTCATAGTTACATTTTTCTTTTACTATTGCAAAATTTAGGCATTGAAAGATTTAAGACATATGGACACAGAGAAGCCACCAACAGGAAATTGTGTCTGAAGCAGTACAACAAATAGGAACCAAAGCCAGAGATGAGGCAAAAGAATGTATGAAGCCAACATACATTCTAGAAATATAATCTGGGTCAGAGCCAGGAGCTGCTGAGTTAATCAGTGTGAATCCGAAGAAAGAGACAGAAAGGAGAGACATGCGCTACCTAAAACAGTTGCAGACTCAAGTTTCAGACCAAGTGTCAGGGTAAAGTCAAGACATTTCTGGTAAGTCAAAACATTTCAGATAAGTGTTTTAATTGAAAAGGCTTAAATATTTTAAAAGTCCACATTTCATATTCAACTGCCTCAGCCACCACTATCACAATCCTAATTATAACGGTAATATATTGAATTCCAAGCACTTCACATACATTTCCATATTTAATCAGCAAGGCAACTCCATGAGGAAACTGAAGTATACATCACAGCACTAGCCTTCAAACCCAGTTTTGTCTGACATCAAATTATGTGTTCTCAGACACTGCGAAATGGCCCTGTGCCATTTATCCTTCTGTCTCATACAAAGAGGGTAATTATCAATAAGTGGCTGGGCCTCCCAAAATAGAGCCAATCTAACACAGGGCTCAGGACAGAAGTAAAAGCTAATCTCAGCATGACAAATGGGCATGAGGACTAGCGTGTGATCTAAATTTGCCTAAAAATAAATTAACTACACATCTGTGAGGAGGTCAAGTCTCTCTCTCTTCCCTTTCATGACCAAGATATCATATTATCTGAATCCTGGATTCTAGTTTTTTCTACTTTAGAAACATGACTAAGAACCTGTTTATTAACATATCAATCTTCATGAAAAACATAAACAAATTATTACTGTTTTGACCTTTGTTATCACTTATTGTGCCACAGTTCTGGTCCAGCTACTCTGCTATAAACAGCAATAATTTGTCCCCCTCTGAGGCTTACTGCGATGATTAAATGAGTTAACACTTGTATACTATTTACAGTAAGGCACTAAAAATCCATTATTTAGTATGACGCTGATTATTGTCTCATTAAATCCTACAACAAGATTTTGAGGTGGGATTCTACTTTTTCAAGTGAGAAAGCTGAGGCTCAGGTAGTTTATGTTACATTACGAAGGCCATACCACTAATAAGTAGAAAACAGGGCTGGGATTCCACACTGTCAAATATTTGCCTGCAAAGCCAAAGCTCTTTCCACTAAGTCACACCACATGCCTCACTGCAATGGAAGAAACTACACACCAGGTCCAAACATTATGCACATTGGTCCTTATTGAAAAGAACAAATTCACCGTAATTTTGCAACTCCTCACAATGCCAGCTGCTATAAACTGTATGAAGTTAATGAAAGTTTGGAAAGGTTCCCACCATAATAACACAATATTTTTCAAAAATAATTTGCATGCTATATAACACACATTATATATAGCAAATAAAAAGCTAACCCTAAGTGACAATATGTGGGCAGATAATGAATCATTTGGAAATATCACGTAGATTTCACATAGAAAATATTGTTATCCATGAAAAGTCCAGGAATTTCTTAACCCTTTGCTGTGCCATGGAACCACAGCAGAAAGCACCAACAGACCAATAATGTGATAAGCTTAATTCTCTAAAGGGCAGGAGTGAGAGCTTTCTGTCCTATAACAACAGTTTGGATGACTTTATATCAAGAGTGAGGAAGAAAATTATACTCCTCTCCCACATATCAAGGGAAATGCTTCCCATGGAGTGACTCAGCCTGAAACCTTAAACCGGAGCGCGGTCACAGCATGCTGTAGGTAGCCACAGCAGGCTCCATATCAGCTGCCTTCAGCATTTGTAGGGACAACACAGAGCAGAGGCTGCCAATTACACCAGAAGCTTCTACCTTGTGAGAAGAGTCTAATCTAGTGGCAGAAAAACAGACACTGACTCTTCATGCTCCAAACTGCGGCTCTTTTCTACTTGATCATCAACAATATGTTCAAACAGCCAGAAGAACACACTCCCTCTCTAGTAAGATAATAATTGTAAACAGTTATATTACTAGCAATTTGCCAGGCACGGCTCTCATTACTTCATATATACTAATTCATACTTCATATATACTAATTCATTCAACTTCATACTTACAGCACTGGACATATTTTTTTCCATATACAACACAGATATATTAAGTTACCCAAAGTCAGATATCTGAAGTATGGTAGGATCAGTATTTAAACACAAGCAGTCTGGTATGCTAGATACCTATCCAGGAATGCTGTGCCAGTATCACCCTACTTATCCTTAATTATTTTTAAGAAAAGCCTAGCGTTTAGGAGAACAATCATAGTTACAGGGTGCATTCTGGCAACTGTGGAGAAAATGTAAAATCAGATAACTTGAGACAATTATCTTTTTGGTATTCTCTAGGTCCAACATTGAATGATTTGGTTTTGCTGGAATTGGGGTCCCATGAGCTCACTCATCTTGCCCAATAGTTCCACAGCCCCGCCTTATCCCAAGAAAGCAAATAAAACACTTATTTGATATATACCAAATATAATCTTAGCATGTTGCAAATTTAACTTTAAATCAATAACTTGATTTTTTATACTTCTTTAATGCACATAAAGAAATTCTTATGAAAAGATACAAATCAATTAAACCCAAGAAAGTGAATGCATTGTATCATTTTTCTAATAGAGTATGGAGGAACGTCACTTACCAATACTGCATTGCAACATGAAAAATCTAATCTTTAAAGCCCCGATAAACTGATCATGCATATTGAACAGCATGAAAAATGAATGACTTCTATAATCTTCAGGATGATGTTTGTTTCCTGTTATATTTTGGCACTGGCAATTTATTACACAAGAATACGTTCTAATCATGATATTCTTTGCTTCCTAAAAATTCAGGAAATTCTTTGGAGCAGTAAATCTAGCACTTTTCATGTTGTCTTCATTATTTAAAAAGAGCATAATGATCATGGAATTGGCACTATTTTTTTAAAAGTCACAGTTAATCTGTTAATTTGTCTTCTCATAGAATCCATTTTAATAATGCTCTTCCACTCAGTGTGACATTTCATATTACCAATTTATTGAACATCCATTGATCTTTGTCTCAGTATGAGTTTTACATTTATGATAATTTTTATTACCACTTGGTTTAGGAATTTTCACAAATTTATTACTAATTTGTGCATTCTTATGATATAATTAAATGTACCTCCATATTCATTAGCCAATGAAATACAAGTAGCAGCCTATAATACATTTAATAATTTAGTAGAGATGTCTTTCTGCTAATCAATTCAAATGGAATTTCTATATCTGAGCAATTTAATAGCAATTATGAATGTTAGCTATCATAGCAATAATTTATATATTTTATATTAATGTTTCATATAATACAGGAACTTTTCTTATAAGTACTCAAACACTGGAAAATATATTTTAATAAACAAGCCAAATTCAACATAACCTAAGCCAAACTTGGTGCTTTCTTTACTTGACAGATATCACCATAATCCCTTCTTTTAAACCTGGAGGAAAATTTCAGATCACTCTCTCTTTTCCTCTCTCTTTCTCTCTCTGTCTCTCAGTTGTTGTATTTTATTATTTTCCAAGATATCCTCTGTGAATTTCAATATTATAAAATCTGCATCCCCACTTTTCCAGTCGTCTTTCATGATCTACGTCATGCAGTCTACGCCAATACCCGACTAACTAGTCTCTAGTCTCTAGCATCTTTCCATCACCATATACCATCTTCTCAGTCGTCAAAGTAAACTTCTCGAAGCATAACATTGTTTCTGTTACTCTACCACTTATAACTGTACAATGACTTCATTGTTTGACTCAAGTATGGCATATTTTGATACCATTTCATTCTTATAGACTTCACTCACTCCCTTCAATTGTGATGGGCTAAATGTGCCTCACCTCCCTTCCTTAAATTTATGCTAAATTTTCCTTTTTATCCATATCATTTCCTTTGTAATTTACCTTAAACCGAATTTTTAAAGATTTGTTTCAAATCCTCCCTCTTGTATGAAGACTTCCCTTTCCTTTCCTATCTCCAATGGAATTGTAAAACCCCATATAACCGTAAAGTCTGCTTGTATCACATACAATATTCTGGCTAGACATAGAATTATTTATCTATTAGTTTCTAGCCTTCTTTAAACTATAAATTCCTTGAAGGGAGGACACATATCCCTTCATATTTGCATCTCCTGCAGCACCAAGCAGAAAACTCACTCTAAAGAAGATGCTCAGAAATACTTACTTAATGATTGGGTTACCACAGCAGCAAAGAGCAGAGTGTGTGGACATTTGAAATCATAGGCAAATCAATTTTTAACCAATTTAGAAAGTATTGAGTATAAGACTGCAAGTGAAAAAGAAGAATTAGGCCATTCTGAACTAAATTTTCTTTAGTCTTCTTCTTCCTCTTTTTTTTTTTTTGACAGGGTCTGGCTGCCAGCCACGGTAGAGTGCAGTGGCACAATGGCTCACTGCAGCCTCATCCTCCTGGGCTCCAGCAATCCTCTCACCTCAGCCTGCCAAGTAGCTGGGACTACATGTGCGTGCCACCATGCTGGGCTAATTTTTTTTTTTTTCATAGAGACAGGGTCTCACTGTTTTGCCCAGTCTAGTCATGAACTGCTGGGCTCAAACAATCCTTCTGTCTATGCCTCCAAAACCTAAATGTAAATATTCGTAATATGATAAATGCATATATTGTACATTCAGAGGCTTTAAACAGTTTTGAGTGTGAGAACCATAAGTTATGTCAAAATTTCCAAATATCATATATTTTCTAATCATATTTTTATTATTATTGACTCAGTCAATAATCATAGGCATTTTTTTAAAGTTTTTTAAAATGCCTGTGAAATTATAGATTTGGAACTTCCTTACAAATACCCAGCAGCGTTCTCATACCCTCATTCAATCCACAGATTAGGAAGCTTCTAGAATACCTTTGAAACTGGTCTTTTCAGATAATATACATGAAGCATTTATTAGTGTTCCTGGCTCATATGTACTCTATAACTAATGTGAGTGATAGTATTCACTATTACCATCACATCTATCTTCATGTTCTAAGTCCCTATATGTGTTTAACCCTTTTCTCTGCTTCTACTTTATAATATCATCCAACTCATTCCTGATACACATCTCTTATATCCCACAACATCTTTCTGCATAAGTCGCCCAGATGCCTTAATTTTTACCTCTTTCACTATCATGTGCTGTTTGGTTCTTTTTCTCCTTTCCACTTCTTGCATTTTATTCTCCCTGTCACCATGTTATTCTTTCTATTCTTACCATTCTTATTGCATTCTCTATATATTGCTTTTTCTGTACTCATCATTTTCCAAGCCTTTTGGTGCCTGCTATTAATTAGTTGTTTCTTTTTCTCTCTTCAACACCTGACCCAACTGCTGTTCATATTTATAGTTGAAAGTCACTTTATGAAATAGACATATTCCTGAAAATCTAGAGTAAAAACAAATTTCTTAAAAATAAAATCTTACTCTACATATGCAAAGAAACAATATTTAAAGAAAAACTTACAGTGAAGTGAATGATCATAGCCTATCACTTGTATCAATGCACACACTAAAAAAGTTGTGCGGTCCTAACTTGAGGTCCTGAACCTCTTTCTTTTACAACCTCTGATTCTAATTCCATAATGTATCTATGACTCCCTGCTTCCTCTCTCGTTTAACAAACACGCACGCGCGCACACACACACACACACCTCTCCCTTTTCCTTCCCTCTTGATATCTATGAGTCAGACCATACTGTCTTAAGCACAGCATTGCTTTTTTCTCCTCTTTTTCCTTCCTTTTCACTCTCTGCGTCCATTTGTCCTTCTCCCTGTCTGTTACAGTATTACCATTCTCCATTTTGCCAGGCTGTCTCATCCTCTGCTTTATTTCTATTACAGCTAGAGTGTTTTCCAAGCCTAATTTTGCATCTAACATTTTAGTTCCTTTCCTTCAAGAGGCAATACTTGATTTAATTTACCTTTTCCTTTCTCTCATGTCAAAAAGGTAGTCTCAAGTCAACCTGACTTGTAAACACAAAAGGCAGAGCTGGATCTATCCCCATGATGAACAGGATCTATGATCCAATCTTATAAATAAATGATACTTTGTCTAGCACAAATGTCAAATAATCTCATAATATCAATATGAATACTTACACTCAGCATATTTCTGAAGTTGGGAAAATTCCGAAGGGCTGAGGTGGGCCCATTTTTCCTGGTTTGTCATGGTGGTGATGAGAAGCTCTGTCGCATACCAGGTAAAAGATTCTTTATTCAAGTGTTGCACAGAGGTCTATGCTTCAAAGATTCCACATGGCATGTTTCATGATAAAATACCTCAGGCTTTCAAAATATGCAATCTGTCTACATGAAACTGCTTTGGATGCTTGTAATTTCAATAATGTGTTAAAGAACTGCAAAAAAAAAACAAAACAGATCAAGATCAAAAGATTAACATGATTGCACAAAGGAAAAAAAATTCAAGGTATTGAATGTTAAATATTTTTTAATCATATAAAAGAGTACAAATTGTGAAAAGAATCTTTTAAAATACATTTTCATAAACGTAAATTTTTATGTCCAGTTTTACAAACTCCACATTCCGAGAGTTGACACTGGTATCATTTTTATCAGTTTGTACCAATTTTTTAATATGTAAACATTACATATAAAATCTAGACCTAAATTATCCAAGGAGGCTAAAATAAGCTCTCTAGCTCCCTATACATATGATTTGCTAGTTTACAGTATAGACTGCCAATAATTGCTTGGAATGTTCATCAGCACTAGTATATATATTTCCAATCATATGAATTAATTTTGGAGAAGTCATATAATTTTTTCTAGCAATCAAATAAAGATTAAGTTTTAGTTTTATGATTTAAAAAAATTCAAAAGATTGGCCAAATTAAAGCAATTCCAAATGTCTGAAAGACTTGTGTAATGACAGTAGATGATTCTATTGTGAATCACGCTTTAAAATAAATCTCTAGGTTGTCATGGACCTACATTCACTGGCTATATCTGTAAAGGCAAACAAAATGAAAAACCATCTGGTTTCAACATTTTTATCAGAGACTATAATCAATTGCTCAATAATCAGCCAGATTGGCACTGTATTCTTTATAGAAAATGAAATATTTAGTAAGAGTTACTTTTTTGTAAAATTGTAATCATTGCAAGGTTTATTTATACAGATGTCATTACTTAAAGTCACCTTACTTCTACAGATAAGACTCATTTGGTCTTAGTGCCTTGCCTTTCTTCAACATCTATTTACTGTCTTCCAATATCAACCCCAGGACCTCACTGTCAAATCCTGTCATCCTTGTCTTTAAAAATTGTTCTTTTTGGTCTCGTGGGGTCATGTCCCTGTGCTCTGTTTTACAATATGGTAGTTTACTATACAATGGGGAAAATGATGGTATTGATGTGCTCACAGAGACCAAACTGCTGGATATCTTTTCTCTTTTCTCTCCCAGGGGCAACCATGGGTTTGGGGAAGCTACACAAGTGAAAGAGAATGGGAATATGCAATGACGATTGTGGACATCTTCTACCCAGTTTCCTTCTGCTGATTTCATCCTTCACACTAATTTCATCCTAACTGTCTGTCTCTCTCTGGTTACAGGCAGTTTTGGTGGGACTGTGAAATGATGTATTCTGTCCTCCTCTAATCGAAGGGAGACAGATGATTCTGTCACACTGGCACATTACACCCTGTCTCCCAGGGCTTTAAATGTTGAGTGGAGTGATTCAATGACAGGGTGAAAACAGCTGTACCTAAATCATAACAGAAATAATTGGATACTCATTCCTGTCTAAACCTGACTCTCCAGCTATCTTGTCACTTCCAGAAGCTTGTGATATTCTTTTAATAAAGGATTAAGGCCAGGAAGGTGGCTAATGCCTATAATCCCAGCACACTGGGAGGCTGAGGCAGGAGGATGGAATGAGCCCAGGTGTTTGAGACCAGCCTGGACAACATAATGAAACCCCATCTCTACAAAAAATAAATAAATAAAAAAAATTAGTTGGATGTAGTGGTGCACATCTGTGGTCTCAGCTACTCAGGGGGAATAGTGGGGGAGCTGAGGTGGGAGAATCACTGGAGCCCAGGAGGTTGAGGCTGCAGTGAGCTGTGATCATGCTGATGTACTCCAGCCTGGGCAACAGAGCAAGACTCTGTCTAAAAAAAAAAAGGATTAAATGTATACATATATCAAGACATCACACTGTACCCTATAAATATATACAATTATTATTTGTTAATTAAATTTTAATAACTTTTTTTAAAGTCAAGGATTAAGTGAGCCAGAATAAGTTTTTAATTGCCAACAATGCAAAAATCTTAACTGGTAATAATAACGGTTTATTTGTTTATTCAAATATTTGTTGAGCCTTGCTGTCTGCCAGAAAGCTTTCTAGGCAATGAAGATAGAGCAAAGATCAAAACATAGAAAGATGAAAATAATGCTATTCCAACAATGTGTCAGCTTTATTGAGAGCTTACAGCTAGCAAAAGGCAGTCTCCTAATCACATTACTGTATTAGGTCATTCAATCTTCAGAAAGCAACTCCGCGAGGTAGGTGCTAATAGTCTCCCCTTTTGACAAATGGAGAAAGTGACATTGGTGACTGAATCTGGTAGGTGTAGAACAGACTGCTCCAAGCCCACCCAGTATCCATTCTCTTTTGCTTACTTGGTAACAAGAAAGATGGTGAAAAGAAATCTGTTTAAATGACTGCATTCCCTAGGTTCCTTACATGAAGAAGTAGCCAATGAGATGTAAGTAGATGTTGGTGAAGCATATAGAAAAGTACTATTAGAGGAAATAGTTGCAGACAAGTGCCCTTTCAACCTTTTATTCTTTTCCTCTTTTATTCTTTTCAGGTAGTAAAACTGAAATGGTGACATGTTGGCTGCAAATCCAGAAGTTTCTTGTACTAAATAGATAACTTTAATATGGAAGCGATGTGTTAAGGATAGGAGGCCCACATAAACTAGACAGGGGTAAGCAAATAACTAATCAGGGAACAAATTGGTCCACCTCCTGTTTTTGTAAATACAGGTGATTGGAGCACACGTCCATAAGACAAACCAGCACTAGGTTGTTTTTGAAGGGATTTCAATACTAAATAAAGAGGCCTGGGCGTTATCCTCAGGGAAATAAGATACAACAAAAGGACTACAAAAAAACCCAGAAAGCTGATCACTCTTACATTTCTGAAATGTCAGTATCTTCATTAAGTTCCTTTCTCTCTCACTTGCATCGTTGTGAAAGCTTCTTAACTCACTCCCTGAGCTCTCTCCCTTTCTTAACATGGCCATTTCCCAAACCCCCTTGGTGTCCTTGGATGGTCATGAACTAGGATGATTCCTGAGGCCTGTCTGACAAATTACCAACAACAAGTTAATTAATAAGTTATAATTGTAATAATTGTCTTAATTATATCTTTCCACCTGCCTACCTGCTCTGAAATTAATTAAAATCCCCCAGCTGGGCACGGTGGCACAAGCTTGTAATCCCAGCACTTTGGGAGGCCAAAGTGGGTGGATCACTTGAGCCCAGGAGTTCTAGACCAGCCTGGGCAACATGGAGAAACCCTGTCTCTACCAAAAATACAAAAATTAGCTGGGCATGGTAGCACGTGCCTGTAGTCCTAGCTACTCAGGAGGCTGAGGTGGGAGGATTGCACGGGCCCAGGAGGTAGAGGTTGCAGTGAGCTTTGATTGCACCACTGTACTCCGTCCTCAGTGACAGAGCAAGGCCCTGTGTCCAAAAAAAAAGAAATAAAGAAAGGAAGAAAAATATCCCTCAGATCATTATGAGAAATTCAAATTTAAAATGACTGGTGAACAGCCATACTTAGATCTGTACAGGAATGCTAACCATGTATCAAGGCTCACCTGGTTATTGATTTAAAATTGCACACCCATACAGACCATGCCTTCATTCATTTTTTTAATTTGTTTTGAATATAACATTTTAACATCAAATACTTCATTTATTTATATCATTTAACATTTGTCTCCACACACTACAATTAGGGGAAATGTAAGTTGTTTTGCGCCCTGATGGAATTTCACAAAAAGGACAAAGCAGCTAAAAGTACTAGGTTTGCCCTTGATTTTCATCCAACCTATATATTAGATTCTGCATCACCATCCTGTGCTACACTCCATGATGTAAGCCCCATGAAAGGCAGGAATTTTTGTTCATTTGTTCACTGCTGTTTTCCCAGTGCTTAGAACAGTGCTTGGTATATAGTCTCAGGTCAATGAATATTACTTGAATGAATTCACTTATTTCCTTTTTGTTCATAAAGAAAAGGTTGAGTGGAAGAATTAATTAGAAGGAGGCCCTGAGGTTGAGAAAGAGAAAATAGTGCATAAAGGAGACAAGAACAGAAGTCACTCTGGGCTTCAGTTTTCCTAGGGACTACATCCATTTTCTTCAACTGAATGGGGATTAAAAAAAAAAAAAAAAAGAAGTGTACTTTCAGGTACAAAGCTTTTAGAGTTGAAAATAGATGGCATTATTTCACATATTTTGTGAATTTTTTAAGTATAACTAACCCCATATAAATAAGCATCATTCCCAAGGGATGCCTTGTGATGCCAGCTAACCAATTTACCATAACAACACTTACACATGACCACCAAGTATATTTTTAAATTATTTATCAATATCTAACAAAAACACCACTTAACTTTCTTTGATTTAGCATGACTTGGTCAACTTAGGTCTTCACTTTTTATAACAAGAACAGCTTCTCTGGATTGATCTACCCCTATTTGCATTTTGACAAGTGGTATTTACAAAATAATGGTATCTCTGAGGGGCTCAAAGTAAATTTACTTTGGCTGTTGGATTTGGTTTATTCCAATACCAAAATGCTTTGAATAAATCCTCTCTTTCTCACCTTTCTTCTAGTGTAAGCCATTGGTTTCTCATAATTCTCATAGTTCTAACCCTCATCATGTGATATAACATGTAGCTAAATAGTATAAATAAGAGTGAGTTACAAGTAAGGAATTTTTTCTTAGTCAAATCTTTTTACTAGTTGAACTGGCATACACAAGCCTATGAAAAAAGAAATGTTTCATGTATAATTTTAAATACAGAGGCACAGCTATATCTCATGCCTCAGAAGGTAACGAAACTGATGGCAGCACATTCTTATAGTCTCCGCCTCTTCATAAATGGGTAGAAAGAATGTGACAATATTCAGCTGAGATTCCCTACGGTGCATTCACAAATCTCCTGTTCCCCTGCAGAAGTCTTTCTTTTTTTTTTCTTTTTTTTTTTTTATCTCTTGCTTTTATTTACAAGTCTTGATAAGCAGGCAACTGAAAGGACAACTCCTAAAATGAGCACAGTACATCACAGATAGCTATCATGACTGAGTGTACTCACAAAGGAACATTTGTTTCCACTGTTGCCCTTAAAATCCTCTTTTTTTTTTTTTATTATACTTTAGGGTTTTAGGGTACATGTGCACAATGTGCAGGTAAGTCTTTCTTTAAGCACATAAAATGAGTGTCAGGAGGGATCCACTTTGCTGGCTTTTAGCAAGCAGTCTAATTCTGGCTTTCTCTTCTAGTCAGTGGATGTGCCACTTTGCTTAGTTTGTAGCAGGAAATAATTACGTTGGAAGAGCTGAAGAAGGCTCTTTGGGCCATTATACCTGGGCTAAAGCATAATCCCTATAATTAGGGGGGAAATCAACCTCCTCATGAAGAAGCCATTCGGCAATATCTAGATGAGTCAATCTGTTGGGTTGGACGCGTAATCTGTGAGTCACATTAAGTGTAGATTTATAAGTAATTATTATAAGTCAGTATTTCATGATTTCAATAATTGAAGAGACGTTAATAAACATTAAGACATACTGGGCTGGGCACAGTGGCTCACGCCTGTAATCCCAGCACTTTGGGAGGCCCAGGCAGGCGGATCACGAGGTCAGGAGATCAAGACCATCCTGGCTAACACTGTGAAACCCCGTCTCTACTAAAAATACAAAAAAATTAGCAGAGCCTGGTGGTGGGCACGTGTAGTCCCAGCTACTAGGGAGGCTGAGGCAGGAGAATGGCGTGAACCCGGGAGGCAGAGCTTGCAGTGAGCCGAGATGGCGCCACTGCACTCCAGCCTGGGCGACAGAGCGAGACTCCGTCTCAAAAAAAAAAAAAAAAAAAGACATACCGAAGAATATATGTATACTGGGTCTCAAGGGTCATAAACTCCAAACTGTAAGATTTCCAACAGAAAAAAATCCTAGGGATGGGAAAGGATGCAGAGCCAAAATAAAAACTACAGAATTGCTGAAGAAAAAATAGGACGAAATTACATGGAATATAAATTCTATAGGTTGGTTTATAATTGCTTGTTCATTTAACCATAAAAAGAAGTCTAAATTTGAGACCCAATGAATGAGATGCAAGGCATCATGCCAGACCCTGGGGATGTAGTGTTATGCTAAACAGATATGATACGTGAGCTATTAAATTGTGTTTAGGGGGAAAGAGCCACAATAACTAAACCAACTACATCCATAAATAAATGCAAACTGTGATAAGTTATATGAAAAAAGGCAACAAAGTCTATAAAACTACAACAGGAAGTCCTGATTTCATTTAAGAGATTCAGAGAGCAATTCAGAAAACCAGGTTTATTTAAACTAACTGACAAAAGTTAAATAATTTTAAACTTGAATGAAGATTAAAAACATTCCGAGCAGAAACTTAGAAGTAAAGAAAAAAACTACAAATATTATAAGATCTCAAAAGAAGTCAGTTATGACTGGATCTTGGTAAGCAAGAAGTAAAGGAGCACATGATTAGACTGGAAAAATTAAAAAGAGCTACATAACTGAGATTATTAGAGGCCATGTTAAGGACAGTACAATTTGTCATAAGTAAATTATGAAACCATTGAAATATTTTTGTGCAGGAGATTAACATGATTGATTTATATTTTAAGAAGTCCACTTTAATCAGTGGATATGAATAGGACAAGAATGGAAGAGGGAAGACCAATTAAGAGGCTGTTCCAATATTGTATGAGAGCTGGTGGCTTTAGGGAATGGCAATAAAGATCAAGATTAAAAACTGAACTCAAGACATATTTTTGAAGTAGGACTTGAAAATGAATAGGATAAGCTCTGTGCAGAAAGAGGGGATCAAGAGTGACTCCTGTATTTTGGCTTGAGTTCGGGAAATGGAAAGGTAGAATTTAAACAATTTGCAAATACTAGAATAGAACCAGGATTGATGAGAACAGAAAAATCACTATGTTGTTTTGGGATGTATTAAACTTGAGATGATTATCATATATCTGAATTGAATGTACTAGTAGATTTTGAGTTAAGCTTAGAGCTAAGGATAAGAGATAAGAGGTATAGTATTATGAGTTTTCTGTATGGATGATATTTCAAGAATTGGGAATGGCTGTTTGCCTGATGTGGTGACAAAGAAGCTATGCCCCTAAGCTCTGCTTCAAAATAGAACTTGTCATTCAGGGCAAAGACAGCAATTAGCAGTCTGTACTTCTGACAGCCTGTACTTCTTCTTGTCTTCAGAAGTCAACTTAGGTTTTGAACTGAGGTCACACTTTTCCCAGACAAGAATCAATAACAAAAAGGTGATGGATGTACTAGGACTATGATATTTCTGTCCAATGGAGACCCCTTAAATGGTCCATATTTGTTCCAGAGCTCCCCAATGGGATGGTTGAGAATTTATCAGGTCTGCACTGTGGTCTGCGGCTATTTCTGACCAATCTGCATATCCCCTTCTCTTTTCACAAGCATCAGTTTTGTATTACAATCTGAAAGTTTTCCTTGCCCAACTCTGCTTGCTTTTTTCTCCTTTTTGTTTCATAGGAATAATTATCTGATATGTGTTTGCATCCCTATCTCCATCTTGGTGTTTGTTTCCTAGTGAAGAATCCCACATGTCAGGATCCCAGTAGGAAACAGATGGCACACTTAAAATTGATAATTAAGAGTTTAATGAAAAGATTATTTAGGAAATGTGGACAGGTAAGGAAAGCTATTGGAGACTAATGCAGTATCCTGAACTAGCAATAGTAGGAAACTTATTGAACCTCCTAAAGGGACTAAGGATGTTTTAGCTAACAAACCCCAGAGTAGCTGTATATAGAGGGTCATCTGATAGGAGTAGCTATGATTTGAATATTTGTCCCCCTCACTGATGTTGAAATTTAATTGCCATTGTAACAATATTAACAAGTGGGACCTTTGAGGGGTATTTAGGCCAGGAGGGTTCCACCCTTCTAGATGGGATTAATGCCTTTATAAAAGGGCAAGTTCAGCCTCCTTTGCCCTTTGCCCCTTTGCCCTTCCATCTTCCACCATGTGACGATGCAGCAAGAAGGCCCTCACCAAATGCTGGCATCTAGATCTTGGATTTCCCAGCCTCCAAAACTGTTATAAAATAAATTTCTGTTTATTATAAATCACCCAGTATCAGTAATTCTGTTAAGAGCAGCACAAAATGGACTGAGACAGGAGTCATTTCCTTTGATAACAGGACACATTTCTTTTTGGATGACCTAGCTGGGCATGAGGTGGAGTAATAAATTCCCTAATGTTATCCTTCTCCAAATCTCCATTTTCCTCCAGTGCCTCACGCGACCAAACCTCACCATAAGCCAGAGGACACAGACCACCACTGATCAGTCTCACCAATTTCAAACAATCTCATGAGGCACAGAGCCTCAGGACAAGGATAAAGGGAGGATCTAAAGGGGAAAAATATACGCTATCTATCACATATGG
Organism: Hylobates moloch; assembly: GCF_009828535.3. Classification (NCBI taxonomy): domain Eukaryota; kingdom Metazoa; phylum Chordata; class Mammalia; order Primates; family Hylobatidae; genus Hylobates; species Hylobates moloch. The sequence continues at coordinate 154,416,082 of NW_026652276.1, read as the reverse complement.
GGCAAGAGTGTAGTGGAAGAGAGAGACACAGAACAAAGCTCTGAGGAGATGATTGTTATATTTAGAGATTAGAGGTGAAAAAAGCCTCCCCCGCTTTATCCTACCCTGCCTCATCCCCTAAAAACAACTGAAAGAATATGGTGTCAAAAAAGACAACAGAAGAGAAAGAAAAGAATCCCTCAAGGAGAGACTAGAAGACATTTTTTAAAAGTTTCTGAGCAATTAAATGACAATTGAAGCATCCATTGGCAAAATGGTGGCCACTGGTGACTTTAGCAATAGCAATTTCTTTGAAGTTGGGCAAGTTAGACAGTAAAGGTGGCATGGTAAAACTGAGTACAGGAAATGAAGACTGACTCATCAACCCTTGGAGAGTATGATTGTGAGAAGCAGAGAGACAGAAGTAGTTATCCAGAGAAAAAATGTGAAATCAAGAAACTTTTTTTTTTCCTTGTAGAAATTACTGGAATCTATTTTAAAGTTAATGAGAAGTGTCTATTAGTGAGACTGGTTCAAACTTCAGGAGACAGAAGCTGAGTAGTGTTTTAAACTCCTTAGAAAAGAGGGGGAGATAAGTCCCAGAAAGTCTGTGAAGGCCAAAATTAATCTTAAGGATGGATACAGATGCAAGTAGTTTTGTAGACTTGGTCTTTAGGAAATGGAGGATGTATGGTTGATTACTTCTGTTTTCTCAATGATGTATATAAGTCTTAGTGATGAACTGAGAGTTGAGTTAGAAGGAAATGATGGGGGAAGAGGGAAATAACAGTGTGAATATATGAAAAAATTACATAAAAACGTGGTGAAGTGATCTCACTAAAGACATAGTAAAAACGGCAGAGTTAAAAGCCAATTGTATATTACTATTCATTAACTTACAGCTATAACAATCAGCTTGCTCTTAATGATTAATTTATAGACTAAGGAATCTAAAGGACAAATAATCATATTCTTACACATTTGAGTCAGATAGACCTGCATCCTCATTCAATTTCTGAGCTATGTGTCTTCACTGTGTAGTGAATCATTAAATCGATCTGAGCCTCAATTTCCTTTCTCATGAAAAGTAGATAATACCACCCACTTTACAGAGCATTAGCATTTAAAGAAATTGCATGTGCACAATACATAACAAATAAGAGATTCTCAATAATGGTTATTTTCTCTTTGCTTTTACAAGCAGAATTGCTTTTATTAGTAGAATTGAAATTGGACATATATACAGTACATATATGGGGGAAAAGATTGGAAATCTAAACTTTTAGAGGAGTATGTGGGTGGCTTAATATAAAATTCATAATTGTGTTATTTTTGGACTCTGCTGACACAAAAAATCTAAAATAAAAAATTCAAGGGAAATCTTTGGTGATGCAAAGGAGGAAAATATAGCAAGCTTTGTACTGTGTATGTTTTTAAAGTTAAGATTTTGAATTTGGTTTATTATTTTATTCTTGTTAAGAAAGTTACTTCAAGTGAACTTTCTATTCTCTTCCTTTTTACATATGATTTTAAAATATCTTTTAGTATTGTGACTGGCAGGTTAGGTGAAAATAAAGATAGATTCTATCCATAGGGATAGAATCTTCTCAATATGAAATAATGTAAAATGCTATGATAGATCCTATTTTCCGAGAATGATGATACAATACCTTTCATCTCACATGGTCTTCAGGAACACTGTTATACTTCTTCAGCAGGTGATGTCTATGGCTTCTCCCCTTGCACTTAATACCTTTGTGACTTTCTGAAGCTATAACTTATAGCAGAAGTGATGCTCTGTATGTACATCATAAATTGTCACACACTTCAGCCTTTCTTTCTTGGGATACCTGTTCTTGGAAGCTTGCCAACATATCCTCAGAATGCTCAAAGTAGCTCATGTGAAGAGATCACTTGAAGAAGCCATGTATAAGTGTACCAGGAAACAGCCCAGCTGAAGTCCCAGTCAGCAAGCCAGCTTCCACCTCCAAACATGAGTAAAGATGCCTTCAGATGATTGCAGCCCAAGCTGTCTGCCTAGTAGCCTCATTCTCCAACCTTGAAGTTTTCTCAGCTGAGCTACCAGGATACCATAGAACAGAAACAAGCCAATTCTACTATGCCCATTCTGAGTTCCTGGCCTACCAAATCTATAAACACAGTAAAACGATTATTTTACAGCACTAATTATTGGTAGTTGGTTAAGTAATAGTAACTAGAACAAGTTACTTCAGGCAACATTTGACACATATACAATGAAATTAAAATACTGTTACTATTCCAGTTATTATTATTATATTTTAACATACGCTGAAAGAAGTATATGTGTGTATATTTAACTCTTAATGTATTATTATTGTTACCATTTTTACATTTTAGCGTATGCTGAAAGAAGTGTGTGTGTGTGTGTGTGTGTGTGTGCGTGTGTGTGTTTAATTGAATTTACCATTCTTACATTATATAGCCAGGTGCATGTTGTTTATCAATTCTCATCTCCCTCTGAAGTGAAGAATAAGGAAGGGCTTTGGTAGTTGAATATAAATATTTAATCTGAGTTTTCTTCTTGCTTTGGACTTTGCAGAGAGGAATAGCTAAAATAGTGAAAGTCAAAAAATAAAAAACAGAAATCAAGCATAGTACACTGGGAAAAGAAAAAGGTTCTAAACCCAGAAAGAGAAAAGATCCATTTTGTAGGACATGTTTTGTTATTTTTGTTATATTTGTTTGTGTCTTTCATAAAAATTTTCCTAATTCAAATATGAGCCCAACTGAAGAGGAGAAAAATGACTATGAATAAAGGATAACTCTTTCCTTCCCTGCCAGGATAGAATACCGATTAAGGAAGAATGCAGTTGAAGGGCTTTCTCAATCTGTCTGACCTGGGGCTTTTTCAACAGAAACAGATATTTCCTAGAATGTTGATTATTGCAAGTTGATAAATTTATCTCTATTTTCCATCCCCAGCTTAAGAAAACAGAAACTTACTAAAAATAATTTTCCAGTGAAAAACTCCTTTCCCAAGGAAACTAGGATATAATACATATTCTGACTTTGTATTGAATTAGGAATTCATGTGCTAACCAATTATACAATTTTTTTCTATTAATTAAAAAATAATAAATTCAGTAATGAGCACTTCCTGGAAATTCATGATTGCTGGCAAGGAACTAATATCTTTCAAACCTTTAATCCCTGGAAAATAATCTACTCTAATGCTGTTATTCAACCTCAAAACAGAGTACAAAATTGCCTAAGGAAAATCACTACTGGAGTACGCGAGGGACTTTTTCACCAAACGATATTTGATGTCTGCACTGAGAAGCAAATAACGCTTGTAGTAAATTCACAGTATAGAAAGAGAAAAATGGACTCAATTTACACAGCATAGATGTCACCAATAGAAAAATACATATTTTGACTGTATATGGTTTTATTTTCTTCTAAAAGCATTGCCTTATACCTTTCATGTACATACTGGTTAACCATATATACCACTAAGAAACATTTACAGTATCATTTTCTCACTTGTTTTCTGTATTGTTGCTAGTACTAAAATCTATAATATTGCCTTTTTCTGCTTGATAGAATATTAAGCATGCTTTGTTTTTTAAAAAATTATACACGACTAGGAATGTTTTAACCATAAATTGCAAACACTTTTAGAAGTGCGTTTAAGAAATTTTTGAAATATAATTATTCTTTAAAATTTATCAGGCCGGGCACGGTGGCTCACGCCTGTAATCCCAGCACTTTGGGAGGCTGAGATGGGTGGATCACGTGGTCAGGACATCGAGACCATCCTGGCTAACACGGCGAAACCCCATCTCTACTAAAAATACAACAAAAAAAAATTAGCCGGGCGTGGTGGTGGGCGCCTGTAGTCCCAGCTACTCGGGAGGCTGAGGCAGGAGAATGGCATGAACCCGGGAGGCGGAGCTTGCAGTGAGCAGAGATTGGGCCACTGCACTCCAGCCTGGGTGACAGAGTGAGACTCAATCTCAAAAAAAAAAAAAAAAAAAAAATCATAAAATGGTAATTGGTAGAAACTTCACATGACATTCTATTAGTAAAATATATTTTGCTTTTATCCCTCTGGTCATTGAATTACTTCACACCTTTATCACATCTTGCCTGACTCATTAGCAGTAAGCTCCCTTTATTTCATTATCTGCAGTAGAATCCAAATACTGTTTCTAAAAGTCCATCTGCATATGATTTCCTCATCTGGTATCTTTTAATAGTTTTATATTACCTATAGGATTATATGCAATTTGCAAAGTTAAATGTATGTAATTTAGCCATACACTCTGAACTGATTAGCATGTGACATTTCAGTAAGGTAACTCTGGAGCTTAATCTGCCTAAAACTGTCACTTTGATATTTAAATTCTTTATACCTGATTCTCATGGTGAGCAAAAGGATAATATAAATGATCTCAGGAGGACCAAATCTGTTGTGTAAGCCACTTAATACCCGCCATAATGTTTATTACAGTAGATCAGCAGTCCCCAACCTTTTTGAAACCAGGGACTGGTTTCGTGAAAGACAATTTTTCCATGGACGGGGGGTGGAGGCAGGTGGTTATGGAGTGGGGGAGATGGTTTTGGGATGAAACTGTTCCACCTCAGATCATCAGGCATTAGATTCTCATAAGGAGTACATAACCTAGATCCTTCACATACACAGTTCACAATAGGGTTTGTGCTCCTATGATAATCTAATGCGCTGCTGATCTAACAGGAGGCAGAACTCAGGCAGTAATACTTCCTGGCCCACTGCTCACCTCCTGCTGTGTGGCCCGGTTCCTAACAGGCCACAGACCAGTACTGGTATGCAGCCTGGGGATTGGGGACCCCTGTAGTAGATGACAGAACTGAAAGAGGGGTTGTTAGTACAAGCTATGATTTTCTTTTTAATCTATAGAAGTTTATCCACAGAATTACAAAATAACTGATTGATTAATAAAATTGGTCTACTCTATGTTACGTGGCCTATATGAAAGGAAAAAGACATGTAATAGCTCTTAAAACCAAAGAATGATTTAAAAAAATGAACAAAATCTGAACTGGAATAATTGCGTGATGAGATGTAATGCATTCAAGAGAACCCAAGAGACACCCTTCAAATGAACAGAAACTCTAAAAAACTGAACCATATTATAAAGGTTCTAATGTAGGTTTCTAAAAAAAAGCTACTAGAAATAAATTACTCCTTTTTAAGACAAATTCAAGGTGTGAAATGAGGTTGTAATATTTTAAATTAGGTCTACCTCAAAAAAAGATTGGTGCACAGCAGCAGCTGTTTGGAGATCAGCGGAGAAATAGCATGCCTCAGCCTCTCCTGGTTAGAATGAACTAAATTTAGCAACACTTGGAAATCCAGGGAGAGCCTAAATCACACCATGACATTGACTTTCAACTAACAGATTCCTTCTTCAAGGTTCCTTCAGAGGCAAAATACATATCCCTTCTACTTAGGTATATAGTTTTAATCTTGAGGTATTTATTATAAATATGTGCTATATATAACATAGTAGGACATACTACAAAAAAGATATAGAACTGAAAATTTGATTACATAAATCTGTATTTGCATTGACCAACAGACATAGCTGACCTCCAACCCAAATAAGCACACATGCATGCACGCACAAACACACCCACACACAATACACACATACCCCCATGCATATGCACACATTTTGTCAGATGCTGATTCAGCATTTTGCCTTCGTAGGTTATAGGTGAGTAAGCTTTTTAAGGAAAGCCTCAGTTATTGCTTTACTTACCAAAAGATTCTTTTGATCATAATGTTTTTGGAAAGCCCAGATTCTTTTCATATTTAATTTCTTGTCCTCATTTTCATTCCTAAATATTAACACCTTATTTGATGTGGATTAGATAGGACTTTTGATATAACTTCAATTCTATTTCTGTAAAGAGCAACTCATATATATCTTTAAAAAATATTTATCCTGATTAACATATCATAAATAATAGAAACATAAACCTTTAATATGAAGTATGTAGGACACACTATATTAAAATGTTGTTACTTTTCTAGTAATACTGGTAGTATATAGTGACAATATACTAATTTAGATAATGTATAAATATATATATACACCAATAATTAACATAACCCCTAAACCTCTACAGTGCACTTGAATTTTGAAGCACATATGCCTGTCAAGTTTAATGACAGAAAAATCAGATCTAAAAGTCAGATATAAGTCTAATGGCATTAAGAATACTTTTTATAAGGAACCCATAAGTGAATCACTTTCAACTTACGAATGTTCCTTATTAGTCTCCTGAGGCTTATTTCTAAGAGTTGTAAAATTCCAGATTAAAATTTGAAAACTATCTCAGTAGAACAGAAAACACAAAGATCCTGAACTATCCTTTGAAATAAGATTCTCACTGAAATACAAAAATAAAAGTATACAACTATGATTGATGTTTTTTCAATTGGTGAGCCTACATTTTATTCCACATTCCCAGAAAACTCACACCTTTTAAATTCCAGATGTTAATACCACTGTTTATTATTTCTATGCTTCCTTTATTCTTTTACTGAATGTGAAATATATATAGTATCCACACTTTATAGTACCATTTTACATGTTTGAACTTTTATAAAACTTGTATCAGATGGCCCTTTAATGCAACTTGCATTTTTTACTCAAGTTTTTCAGATGTATTCATATTAGCGCATGTGGCTCTGTCTCACTGATGTCACTGCTGTAGAGTGAAAGTATTCATTGTGTGTGTGTGTGTGTGTATATATATATATAATTTATTCATCTAGCATCCTATTAATGAAGATTTAGGCTTTATTTTTAATTTTTCATTATTAAAACCAATAATGCAATAAACCTAACCACACTTCTGTTGGACACATTATTATGCATAGTATTACTGGGTTTTAAGGTATGCCTTATTATAGGCTGCCAAATTCCTCTCAAACTGGACTTACTTTAGTCAGCTTCTTAAGTATTTGCCCATAAATGCGTATGGGGAACACACCTTAGGGTAAGCACCCATGAGTCACCCCTAACCTCAGCTCCCCTTACATGTGGGTAAAACCTGAAACATGTTCCTGACCAATAGAACATGGCAACATGAATGGGATGTCATTCCCTACATTAGATGACATTATATGTCCAAGCTCGGGTGCAATCAGAATTCCTAGTCAGTTGACTTTAAGTTCATCAAAAGAAGCTTATTCTGGGTGAACTCCATCTAGTAGATGAATTTTTAAAAATAAGGTCTAGAGGTCAGAGAATTGAAGCAGCAAGGAAGATTCTCTCTCTCTCTCTCTCTCTCTCTCTCTTCCACCTAACCCCCTGCTGTGTGTGTTTGTGTGTGTGTGTGTGTGTGTGTGTTGCTGGCACTGAAGGAGCAAGCTTCTACAAATTCCACAGGTTCAAGGGAATACATTCTGTCAACAACCTGAAGGACCTCCAAAGTCGATCTTTCTCTAGTCAAACCTTCAGATGAGAATACAGCCCACAGACACTTTGATTTCAGCCTTGTTAGACGTTAAGCAGAGAATTCACCTACACCAGGCTCAGATTCCTGATCTACAGAAACTGCAATAATAAATAGAGGATGTTCGAAGCTGCAAAAATTGTGGTAATTTGTTAAAACATAAAGTAATAGAATGGTTATGAGATGGCATCTTATTTTTTGTTTTAATTTCCATATTTCAAATTCTAAAACACTGAACATATTTTTATGTGCTTTTTGAAACATCAAATATTCTGTTCAATAAACTGCCTATTTATATCATTTTTCCATGTTTCTATTGGGATGCTTTCCTTCTTCTTTTTTATATATAGGGGTTTTTCATACATAGCTTCTTTGTTTAAAGCATTTTTCAGTTGGTGGTACTAGTTGGTGCCTTTTTTGTTAGGATTTTAAATTTTACTTTATTTAAATGTATCAATATATATTTTATAATTTATTATACACTTTTTTCATACCACATTCAGTTTTAACTATCTCAGTTAACAAACATGAAGTCTAGAAAATATGTGTCCAATGTGAATGTATCTTTGGCCTTATGGATAATTATTTACTTGACTGGTGAACCTTTAATGTTCAAATGATAGTAGTTCTCAGCCATAATTAAGGCTTTTATTCCAGTCACATATAACAGCATTTTTCATTGTAATGCAAATGGATATTCATGACAGGAGTGAGGAATGGGTATGTGATGGTAAAGTTGTTTTCCAATATTAACACTCAGCAGTTTAAAAACATACCCTGGAACCAATTTTAGGGCTTCCCTTTTGCTTTAAATTGCCACAACACAATGCTGCTTCACTGGAAACAGCCAGTATTTCAACGTGTTTATGTTCTTGGGTCTAATTGCCACAACCAAATTGTCTACAGCAGATACCTATGTCCAAGAATGACTACAGTTTAACTGTAGGACTTTGAAAATAAATAGTAATACACATCAAAGAAAAAATATGAATATACTTTTCTCTTACTTATTTTAGGATATGAATGTATTCTGAGAAAATAAAATAGAAGATATGTACAGAAAAATATGAATATATGCAAAAGCAATGAAAGACTTTTGTAAAAGGAGACAATAAGCTCCATATTTGATTAAGATATTGCCCTGTGGAGCAGGAACAAACAAGATTTGTTAAGTGGGGTGGCAGCTTCAAAGGGTTATTTAGTAATTACTGGGCCTGCAGAAGGTGGATTATCATTAGGTGGCAGAGCACCGTGAGGGATATTAAGTTGTCACAGTGTCAAATGGCAAGACATCAAGGAGTAAAGGAAAAGAGAAAGATCAACCAGATCAGCAGAAAGCCGAGATATGAGTAGGAGCTGTAGGTAATTGACCAAAAGACAGAGACAAAGTCAATCATCAAGGCAGTTGATAAAGACTAGCCAGCAAAACAGAGTACGGATATTCTAACCAAACATTTATCGAGTGACAAGTGCATGTCACTGTCATAGGTTCTGGGAAGAGTCAACATGATTAAGCAGTGCCTCAGATTTCAGTAATCTCAGTCTATTAGGGAAAACAGACAAACATATTCATCTTCATATGAGACAGCTTGATAAATAACAGAATGCTTGGGAAGCATAGAGGTGAAAGTGTGATTCTAACTGGAATGATTAGAGAAACCAACAAAGAGGAAGTGGAATCAAAGTTTGACCTGGGATTATGTGTTGTTCACCAGGAGCAAAAGAGAGAACAGGAGAGAAGGCAAATTCCAGGCAGCAGAAATGTCATGATCAGTAATCAAGAAATGGTCGAGGCAGAGAGTATGGGGTGTGGGTGGATGTTGGAAATAGAAACTGAAGTCTGGGAAAAAAGCGGTTTGTACCTGGACAAAAGACCTGAATATCAAGAAAAGAGGAAGGTAAAAAGGGAGGCAGAGTCAAAGTCTGAGGCTCCTTTGTCAGTCTCAGTAATGAGATTTGATTTCCCAGTTATATGTGAAAGCCGCAAAATGTTATTACTTCATTAGATATATTTGTTCAGAATCTGAAACAGACTATATAGGTGAGTCAGAAATAAGATAAGAAAACGACTTCAAAAGGTGAAGCAGAGAGCTCAAGTACAGGGGAACACTGCACTCTATCTTTAGAATGTGCAAGAGTGACAAAGAGGAGGTAACTAGTGGGTTACAATAGATATAGAAGTAATGGCATAAAAGAAAAAGCTGAGAATGGGAGAAAATACACATTTTCAGGTTTTTCGTTTTCCTCGTTGTTGGAATTCACAAATTTTCTTTTCCATTCTCTATCCAGCCCTCTGAAAGTAACTACATTATCTTGATGCAACATTTACTTTGGAACTTTAATTATGAAATTTACATGTTGTTTAATAAATATTTTCCTATCTCCCCTTACCTTCTTTCCTGACTAAATGCAAATACCTGAAATGCATAACTGTGCATCTCACAATAGCTTGTGTTAAAGCCAGTGACCCCATCTATGTTATAATGTCACTTTATAATACACAACATGGGCAGTTGATTGGACACAGCACCAACTTTCACCGAAGTTGTACCCAAAGCCCACAAACAAAAAGTTAGGCAATATGACCCAGAAAGTTTTCTTCTTAAGAAATAAGAAGGAATTTGATGATACCTACTTACTTATTTTTCACTGTTGAAAACAAAACGACAAAAAGAAAACAGTTTCTTTAAGCACTGAAATAATGGAAAAAGCAGCTCTGTATTTTCATACTTACATGATACACTCTAACAAAAATATGCCAGGTATTTTCCTTGTTAAATACTGTCTTTGACTAAAAAGGACAGCATAATATATACTTATCTATCATTTTAGAAATTGTGAAATTTCAGAGCATAAATCACTTACTTAAAAATATTTTAATTTCAAATCTATAAAGAAGTAAGCATTTTCTTACAAAAATTTATTTCATTCTTTCTAGTTCATCACCTGCCCTGTAACATAAGTGTTTCTTAGATCAAATTTGACTTTTGATGACAATTGCATACCCTCACATATGTCTTCCATTGTTTGTTTCTTTTGTATGTGTGCTTGATGCCTAACAAATTAATATTCAGGAAATTATTTCATGAAGGGCAGACAAAACCCAAGATAAGTAGGTAAGGAAAAGAGGATTTTAAAAATGGCATTTCACTGTAATTTTCCAAAGATATATGCTCCATTCTCTTTTTGCCACCTCTTATAAATGAATAATACGTAAATCCCAAGAAACGAGTATTTCAGCGGCCGAACATTTATCTAGAGAAAAATTTTAATTAAATGATTTTTACTGTTAGTTATTTATTGATTTTGGAGTTGCAAAGCACACAGTTATACTATGTTTAGAGGATTGCAATAACAACCTCCTTGGCTTGAGTCTTTCCCTAGGGCATTAAGTTGTTCATGTATATTTTCAGGGGGTCTTTGAACAACCTGATTTTATGTGCGAAACTTTACAAATATGGATGCATACCTAGAAAATTTATAGATTTTGCGACATATTCTTAGGAAAATACAATTATAAATATTAAGATAATAGATTTTTCTGAGAATTAAAAAAGACACAATGTATGTCCTTCATAAACACTGCATGCCACACTGTGTCCCTGGCAATTAGTTGCTATTAATAATCACTTTCTTAGCAGTGATGTAAGAGATCAATATAGTGAGAATTCAGACTCAGAATGCAAAACCTAAGTGATTTTCACACAATCTCTTTGTATTTCCAGGTATCTGGCATATGTGTGTAATAAATCCTAGACCACTGAAATTCTCTGACCACCATACTTGGTATATGTCACACTGTTTGTGTATTTTATATTTTAGATTTCATATTCTCTAACCTTGAGGCATCCAATAAGATGTACAAAACTATTTCTGCTCAGTTATATGTTCAAAAAGAAAATACCATTACTACATAGATTTTTTAAGTATAAAAATGTATTAAAATATTTGACTTTCAATATAATCCATATTTAAGAAGTTTCTGATATAGCTAAAAATAAAAACCAAAAAAAATTGTTAGCAATAAGCTTTCAAATATAGTAAACATAGCTGATCTTTTTTTCATTATTTAAACATTTCACTTGTGAAATATATTGTACATACAGGAAATGTATAGGATTATATAAAAAGTTGAACGAAAAATAAAATACACTCCCTTGTACTTGCTATGCAGTTTATGAAATAGAACATTACTAGCACATTAGATGCCTGTTTGCCTGTCTCTTAGAGCACTCCCTCTCACACTGTTTCTCATTATGTTTTTATGATTAGCTATATAGTTTTACCACCTATTATGGCCTGGCCTGTTTTGAACTTTACAGTGATGAAATCATACTCCATTTATTTGTCTGTGCTTCCTTCATTTCCTCAGTATTATGTTTTTTGAGATTCATCTACATTGAGGCATAGAACTGAATTCCTTCATTTTCACTGCTGTGACAATTCCATTGTCTGAATACATCTTAATTATTCTCTTCTACTGTTGAAGGACATTTGAGCTGCTTGCAAGATTTGTTCTTATGGAAATGCTGTTAGGAATATTCTTATACCTGTAAGGTGATGAGTCACCATTTTCCAAAGAGTGTTTCTCATTTATATGACCATCAGCACTTACCACTGATCCACATTATCACCAATACTTGATAATATCTGACTTCTTATATTTAGTCAACATGATCCATATGAAATGATACTGTGATTTTAAATTTTTGCTTCCTTAACTATTAATGAACTTGAGAATCGTATTTTCTTCCCCCCCAGCTTCACTGAGGTAAAATTGACAAATAAAAATTGTGTATACTCAAGGCATACAAGGAGATGATTTGATATGTGTACACATAGTGAAATGATGACCACAGTCAAATTAATTAACACATTCATCAGCAGACATAGTTACCACTGTGTGTATGTATGTGTATGTACATGATAGGGACACTTAATGTTACCCTCTTATCAAATTTCAAGTAAATAATCCAGTGTTCTTAACTATAATCACCATGCTGTACAATACAATAGCTACTAACGATTTTTAAGTGTTCTCTATAACCTAAGTACATTTTTTAGAATTTATGTTTATGTATTGGTTATAACAACTTTCTGGGTGAGGTATTATAATAATATTATTTTCATATTACAGATAAGAAAACTGAAATGAAGAGTTTAAATTATTTGCCAAAAGTCACACAGTTAATAAGCAATGAAGCTAGAATTCAAACTCTTGAAGTTCAATAAAGAAGCCTCAACTCTTAGCCAATTGTAATTACACTATACACTGTTGCCTCCCTTATATACGGACTAAATGTTTTTTGCTTGTATTTAAAAGTACAGAATTCAAAGAGAAAAAAGGCAAAAGAAAAGAATCAGGAATACTTATAACTTCTCTGTACAAATTGTTCACTGTTTTTTAACAGATAATGCAACTTTACATCCTCATTCAACGTTGAATTATTTTGGATATTTGTGTTTTATCTCAGCCACTTTAATTCTACTATGTTAAACATATTATACAGCAACAAAATGTAGTATACTAACCTTTGATTTTTTTCTGTGCTTTCCCTCTGAAATGATTATTTTAAATGACTTTCGACAGAACTCATTTTACATTAGATACTGTAAGAGGTCACAATAGGAACACTTGTATAAAAAGTCAGGAAATGTAGATTTGGTCATGGTGGAGGGCTGAAATTGAATGCTTGATATCATTTTTAATAATATTATTTTTAATTTATTTTTATGTGGTGGTTTAAAATGCCAAATCATTTAAATTGTATCCCCTTAAATTTTAGAGATGTTGTGAAACTTTTCATATTTATTAAGCATTGGTAATTGTGTGTGTGTGTGAGTTTGTGTGTGAATTGTCTCTTCAAATTTTTGAATTTTTTCTACCAATTTTCTTAATATAATATTTATATTAGGTACTAACCATCTGTGTCTTTTATGTTTTATAAATATTTTTCTCATTTAGATTTAAAAATTATTAGTCATATTTTTAAACTACGGTCAAGAAGGTAATACTATTTATATTAAAAATTAAATAATTTAAATTAACTATAAAACTAAAATTTCCCAATACACTATTTGGAAAATTTCATCTTTATATTAATTCCAAACCACATCACTTTAATACAGCAGAAAGTGGAAAATCACTGTAAACACAATAGAGATGGGCATATACTACATATTTATAGTGCTACCTAAATAAGAATGCTGTAATATGAATTAAAGTATAGTTTAAAGTTTTAAATTTATTTGTAATTGACAAATAATAATTGTGTATATTTATGGGGTATGATGAAATGTTTTGATCTACATATACATTATAGAAAGATTCAGTTAAGCTAATTAACACATCCATCACCTCATTAACTTTCCACTTTTTTTGTGGTAAGAATGACTCTGGGGCAGTATATGTTAAATTAAAAAAAAAGTTAACTTAAAAATGGAGGCCAGGTGTGGTGGCTCATGTCTCTAATCCTGGCACTTTGGGAGGCCAAGGAGGGTGGATCATGTGAGGTCGGGAGTTCGAGACCAGCCTGACCAACATGGAGAAACCCCATCACTACTAAAAATACAAAATTAGCCAGGCGTGGTGGCACATGCCTGCAATCCCAGCTACTGCGGAGGCTGAGGCAGGATAATCGCTTGAACCCGGGAGGCAGAGGTTGCAATCAGCCAAGGTCATGCCATTGCACTCCAGCCTGGGCAACAGGAGCAAAACTCTGTCTCAAAAAAAAAAAAAAAAAAAAAAAAAAAGAACATTGACACTGGTATTTGTTATAATTATATGATTTTTATTTTACATAATAGTTTTGTACAGATAACTTTCTGTGTTTTCCTAGCTGTGTTTAAATCACTTAAATAGCAGAATCTATGTCAAATATTCACCAAAAAACAGTAACAACAAACATACACATGCACAAACACACCCATGTAATCAGAGTACAGCTATCTTAATGGATCATATGAGCACTTGAAATGCACCATCCTTCAATCAATATGCCTTTATGTAGTGTCCACAATACGTCTAGCATGTTACCACATTCTAGTGATACAAAGGTAAATGAAACACAATATTTGCCCTTGAAAATTATACAGTGTGATTGGAAATAAATGTTATATATGTATTTTGAATATAGAAAGAAAAATATAAATAGAGTTATGCCCAGGTATATTGAGTGATAGGAAACAATTGATTCTGGGCTTTAGAGAAGAGGTTTCACAGAAAATACGATATCAGAGCAGAATCCTCTAGAAGCAGTAGCGATTAGCCAGGCAGAAAGAACAATACACTTAAAGACAGAGAAATGTACAACAGTCGGGGTGTTACAAGCCATGTAATAGGACTGAGCAAAGGCTATGGACAAAGGGATAAGAGATGATGACAAAAAAAAAAAAAAACCGGGGCCAGAAGCCAAATCAGGTCTTAAGACTTAATCCTTTAGGGATGGGTAACTATTTTTAAAATACAAGTGGGAGAATTTCATGGTTTCATTCATTTTCCAGACAGAATTCTGCTAGCATTTAAGGAAAGACTGGAGGTGGAGCTGCTAATGAGAATGCCTTGCATGGGTACTAGAAGAGACATATTAAGAGTAGACGCAAAAGCCACAGCAACAGAGATGAGGGACAAAGAGGAAAAGGCAATTCCAGAGTTAAAACTGTAAAGAATTGATGACCTATTGGTGAACTAAAATATGATCAAGATGACCCATGTAAATGTTAATTCCATTAATGGAACTCTGGAGGAGCAACAGACTTGTGTTAGGGTTAAGAAAAAATGAGCTGAATAACAATTATGTTTCATTTCTCTGTCTGTGAATCCCAGTTCTTGCTTACTTATGCTCAGGTCCATTGCCTTTTCTCCTACTACATTTCCTGGGAGCCCTTGCCATCTGGGTTTACCAAACTATCTCATAGGAATGAAAGAAGTAGGAGTACTCAAGGTATTTCTTTCTCTTGCCCTGCCTGCATGTGGATAGTTCTATTTCTGTCAGTTGGCTGCATCTCATTTATAATTCTAGCTCCTCACCTTATTGGCCATCCCACTGTGGACTAGGCTCCCCCAGGACAGCTTTAACATTTGGATTATTGTTAAAACTTCTCTTTACTGTCTTTAATTCTAAAGTAGTAGTGGCTTCCCGCTGTTGCTATTCTCTGTTTGGCTTCTTTTTTCCATTGTCTTTGTTACCAAATGCCTAAAATGGTTCCTGTATCTTGGCTGAACTTTGGTAGATTCTCTGTAGAATATTCAAGCCATCATATACAGTGAGAATGAGTAAATGCCAGAGTGGTAATCCAGGGTGGAGTTGAGGTCAAATTTAAAGATTTGGGAGTCATCATGTGCATAGGAGACAGAATTACTCCAAGAGCATGTTCTGAGTAAAAAGAAGACCGTGAATAGAGTTAAGCTAAAATGAGAGAGGTAAAGTTGAGGGATAGAGGACTTTGTATGGCTCAGAATAATTTGAAATGTACTTGAGAAAAAGTAAAACCTAAAGAGACCACTGAAAATATAACTTTCATGAGTTAAGGTAGACAATAAGGCATTTCACTGTATAACCAAAGACACAGAGATGAATACAAAAATACAGATAATAATAGAAGGGAGATGAGAAGTGGTAATAGAGGAAGGTTACTTCCAACACAAGAGTCCTGGCTAAGAGGAGCATAGACTTATTTTTTAAAGACTTAATTTTTTTTAAAGAGCAATTTTAGATTCATAGCAAAACTAAGAGGAAGGTACAGCAATTTTTCATATATCCCTGCCCATATACATCCCTAGCTTCCACTCTCTTTAAAATTCCCCACCAGAGTGGTACATTTGTTGCAACTGATGAGCTTACAATGAGACATCATAATCACCCAAAGTCCATAGTTTACATTAGGATCTCTCTTGCACATTCTATGGGTTTGGACAAATGTATAATGACTTGTGTTCTTCATTTTATAGAGTAGTTTTATTGCCTTAAAAATGCTTATTGTTCCACTTATTTACCCCTCCCTCCCCACAACCCCTCACAAACACTAATCTTTTGTACTGTTCTGTAATTCTGCCTTTTTCAGAATGTTATATACACTTGGAATCATTACTAAGTGAACAGTATATAGCTGTTCACTTAGTAATTTGCATTTAAGTTTCCTCTATGTCTTTTCATGGCTTGATAGCTAATTTCTTTTTAGCACTGAATAATATTCCATTGTCTGGATATATCATCATTTATTTATCTAGTTACCCTAGAAGGACATTTTGGTGGCTTTCAAGCTTTGGCAATTATTAATGAAACTGCTATAAACATTCACATGCAGATTTTTGTGGAAATAATTCTTCAAATCCCTTGGGTAAATACTAAGGCACTTGATGATTGGATCACACAGAAAGAATATGTTTCATTTCGTTAGAAACCACCAAACTGTTTTTCAGAGTGACTACACCATTTTGCTTCCCACCAGCAATGAGTGAGAGTTCCAGTTTCTCCACATCCTCATTAGCATTTGATGTTGTCAGTGTTCCAGACTTTGGCCATTTTAATAGGTGTGTAGTAATATCTCACTAGTTGTTTAATTTGCATTTCTCTGATTACATATGAGGTAGAGCATCTTTTCACATGCTTATTTAATGTCTGTATATTTTCTTTGATTAAGTGTCTGCTGAAGTCTTTGGCCCATTTTTAATTGAGTTATTCGTTTTTGTACTGTTGAGTTGTAAGAGTTCTTTGTAATTTGGATAAAAGTCTTTTATGAGATGTGTGTTTTGCAAATATTTTCTCTCAGTCTGTGCCTTGTCTTCTCAATCACTGAAAATTGTCTTTCACAGAAGTTTTTCTTTTAATTTTAATGAAATTCAGTTTATCAATTTTTTTCATGGACTCTGCCTATGGTGTTGTATCTAAAAAGTCATTACCATATTCAAGGTCATCTAAGCATTGTCTTATCTTCTGAGATTTCTGTACTACTGCATTGGATATTTAGGTCTATAATTAATTTCAAGTTAATTTTTGTGAAGAATGTAAGGTCTGTGTCTAGATTCTGTTTTTTTTTATTTTTAATGTGGATGTTCACTTGTTCCACATTTTTTTAATGTGGATGTTCATTTGTTGAAAGACTATCTTTGCTCCAGTGTATACTCCTTACATTTAAAAACTGATTTTGTGTTTCCTGATAGTGGAGCACAACGTTTTTCAACCTCATTTGCTGCATACTGTTTGTGAAAACTAATTATAAAGCTCTAAATATGTATAAATTATTAAAATATAAATGTAATTAACTCATATAAAAACCCTAATGAATCATATTTTCATTTTCTTTTAATAGATCGTAAAACTAATTTAAGCTTCCGTTTACTCCTTTGAGAATGCTCTTTCTAAATATACTAGCCGAGCAGAGAAAATACGGTTCCTTAGCATATGCATGTAAAAACAATTAGCATGGATCCCTTAACCTATGTCTAACTTTAACTGAGGTATCTACCAAAACAACCAAATCAGCTGTCCCAGTCAAACATCATTAGCACTAATTAAGGTAGCTTCAGCGAAGAATCCTGCAGCATTCTTGAGGTGCTTCCCATTGGAGTTATAGATGATTTCAAATTGCACAAAAAGAGATATGGGAACAAAACAATTGAGATTTGAAGTCAGACCGGCGTGGATTGAATCCTAATTTTTAATCCTAATTAACACGAGTCTCCATTTCATCATCAACATATGTCCATGTAACTAGACCTTCTTCTTCTGGCTTTGATGTAACCAAGAACCCTCCTAGGGTCAGTCTTTCACTGACAATAGTGTGAATTTTGTGGATGCTTTTGTGGAAAAATACAGAGGCAGCAGCTATGGTACACATTTTTTAAAGCAAAATGCCCATTCTGTCACTGCCCCCTATGCTTGCCTCTTGCCACTTTTTTCTATAGACAGACTTCACAGACTTTCTTTTTTCTTTTCTCTCTCTTTTTTTTTTTTAAAAGGGGGCATCTCTCTCTGTCACGCAGGCTGGAGTGCAGTGGAGGATCTCGGCTCACTGCAATGTCCGCCTCCTGGGTTCAAGCGATTCTCCTGCCCCAGCCTCCTGAGTAGCTGGGATTACAGGCATGTGCCACAATGCCCAGCTAATTTTTTGTATCTTCAGTAGAGATGGGGTTTCACCATGTTGGCTAGGCTAGTCTCGAACTCCTGACCTCGGACTTCACAGACCTTCTATGTGGAATGGTAGCTCTAGCTCTGCCCCTCATCCCAATTTCTTCTCACTTCTTCCCTTTAACTCTCCCCATCATTTTACCTTTAATGAGAAATTGCCCTTCTCCTCAATTTCTCCAATTTTCCACTTTCCATTCTTCCTCTTTAGAAATGGAAGAGAAGGTAAATTTTCCCTCTTAAATATAATGTGGGAAAATGATGCCTACCTCAAAAGCTGAGGTGAAATTAAAGGCAATACTTCAGAATCTAGCAGATTCTGTTGCATATTTAAGCACTAAATCAGTGTTAGCAAACTGTTAGTTCTTTGCTTCCTTGCATGGATGCAAATTTTAAATTCCTCAGGGAAGATCAAGACATAAACAGCTCCATGAAGACACTTGGAGAAAGAAATCCTCACCACTGTTTGTCTTAGAGGTAAAGATAGAACATTTTTATCAAATTGTAAGGACAGTCCTTCTAGGTGTTATAATCCAAACATTGTCAGAATTCTTCATGACTAAATGTTATCATTTCTGACTTGGCATGGCAGTCTCTAAAATAACCAAGCCCATACAGATAAGGAATGGCATCTTGCCAAAGGGAATATTACATTAAAAAAATTGTTCTTCATCAAAATGAATAATGAAAACTAAAAATAACCTATTGTAGTTCTTAGAACACAAAATTCAACTTAGATTTTAGCCTTGCCTTTTACTTCACATTGGGGTTTACCTTGGAGACTTTGAAATCCTGTCAGATTTTGACAGGATTATACACTTAAGGTTTAATTGGGTCCGTAATTTCTTGTATATTTTAAAGCTTAAAGGTTTTCTTTTATCTTTTTCCTGACACATTGTATTACAACTTTACAATCAATATACACTCCTCCAATTAAGAAACATTCTTTGTATTTTTAGAAAAGTGTTTAAACTGTCATGTGCTACCATGGTATTTTTTATTAATGCTCATTCTTGAAAAAATAAATTAATTCATATCAAGCAATTACATGCTTTACTTTTAAAATGAAATATAATCAATGGTACTTCAACAAAAGCTTTTCTGTGAGTTTATTCTCACTGAACTATGTGAAAATAGATCATTAATAGGGAAGAATATATTATAAATAATTACTATGCATGGGCACTTCTCTATTCTATACTTAAGTTACTAATGTTTTTCAACAGTTATATACACAGTGTATATTCATATATTTAAATTAATTTTGCTATGTATTTACATACATTTACACATATCCAGTCATTATTGATTGGTTATGACACAGTAATAAACAAACGAGATTACTCACTAATGCTCATGCTATACCAGATCTAGTTTATGATTTGGAAGACAATTTAAATAATGTTTTGTAACCCATGATTTTTTTATTACACTCTCTCCTGACTTCTCCAACCTCTCTATTTTAAAATTTTTCTTTAGCAGTTTTTTCTATCAACATGTTAAATATTGAGACCCAGAGTTGCATCTTGGGTGTCTTGGTTCTAGATGCTATTCCCTGAGTGGTCTTATTCACATCTATGGATTCCATTGCCACCTGTAGGAAAAACCTTTCTAAACTTAACTGCAGCCCACCATTCTCACCTAACATCCAGGCCCACAGAACCATATACTCACTGGAGATCTTTAACTAGGTAGCCTACAGATACCTCAGATAAAGTGCCCTCTCCACTCTCCTGTTTCTTCTACCTTGTAGCTTCCTGTAATCTGCATTTTATGTGCTCAAACAATAGATATTGAATAAATGAGTAAAATGAAATGAGTAAACGCATAATTAATGAGTTAATTCTTTAGAAAATACCTTTGCCTTCTGCTCAGAAAATTCCCAACCATCTCTGAAAAATTATTTTCCTGTTTTCTCTAATTATGGAAATCCTGACAAAGACTTAAGTACGAACTTTTGTTAACATTATATTTTACTTTAAATTAACAAATAATTGGCCGGGTGTGATGGCTTATGCCTGTAATCCCAGCACTTTAGGAGGCTGAGGAGGGCAGATCGTGAGATCAGGAGTTTGAGATCAGCCTGACAAACATGGTGAAACTCCGTCTCTACTAAAAATACAAAAACACCCGGGCATAGTGGCTTGTACCTGTAATCCCAGCTACTCAGGAGGCTGAGGCAGAAGAATCGCTTGAACCCAGGAAGGGGAGGATGCAGTGAGCCGAGACAGCACCACTGCACTCCAGCCTGGGTGACAGAGCGAGACTTTGTCTTAAAAAAAAAAATTAACAAATAATAACTATATATTTATGGGGTAAAATGTGATGTTTTGGTACGTATATACACTGTAGAATGATCACATCAGGCTAATTAGCATATGCATCACCTCATATATGTATCATTTCTTTGTAGTGAGAGCACTTAAAATCCATTCTTTTAGCAATTTCAAAGTATATAATACATTCTTATTAACTGTAGTCACCATGTTGTGCAATAGATCACCAGAACTCACTCCTCCTATTACCAGAGGCTGGTGGAGGTTGACAAAATGTGATGGGAAAGGGGAGATGCTGGTCAAAGAGTAAACAGTCTAATCATTTTGAAAAAGATTGTCTTTAGTTACCATGATCTACCCTACTCCAATTTACTATCCTCAGAGTCAATCTTGTACTGTTTATCACTTACTTATGAAGCTGTTGCTGTTCTCTGGTATGGGGATGCTAATATGCCTAGATACTTGGTATGCTATGATCACCTGGAATGTAGACTGACTGAGAAGAATCAGGCCTTTTGTTTCTTATAAAACATGCATAACACAATGCTGAGAAAATATATTAGGAACACGCAGCTCACTCATCTATCAAATCATTAATAAACATTTTGTGAGCTTTTTCTAAGTGCCTAGCACTGTTTATATTTTACAAAAATATTAACATATTTATTGTGCAGATCGCTGTATATGGGGAGGTGTGGTCATGGATGGCATCATGCAGACATTAGTGGATTATAATTAAAATGAATTTTCAATTTTACCCATTTAGTTTTCATACTTTTATTTTAAATAACCTTTAGAAGTTTGAAATACAAGTATTCTCTGAAGTTTTTTGTTAAAACTTCTATGATTTATACGGCGCTTTGCCCTAAATAAAGCAATCTTTGAGACAGGACTGGGATTCTCAAGAACATTAACCTCTGCAAGTTCTTTGTGAAGCAAAGGGCAAAGTGGTGATTCACTAGATCTAAAAATAAATATGAATTTTTCAAGATGAAGGATCAAGCATCATAAGTCATCTCTAGGGTTTAATATAATAATAACCTGTCATATATTAATCTGTTCATATTTCTCATTGCATAAATATGCAACCTATAAATGACACCAATTTCTCCAATGAAATGTTATTTCTAAATAAGAGTGGTAGAACAGGAATAACAAACATACGCTATACCTGCTACCACTAGCGACAATCATAAATAAACGATTAAAACATTTTGCTGATGATTCCAGAGGCAGGAGACTCAGGATCTCCACAGAGCACACTATAGGCAAATACTACTACCAGTTGACTGATGTTGGCATATGTGATGAAAACTATTTGTCAACACCTGCTCTAGAATTGCAGAATTTACAGAAAGTAACTTCATAGCTAAGTTTCTGCCTTATGTTATATGCACTCTCTATGCTTAACATAGGTCCTATTTAAGGTAGATACTGGATAAATTTTGGTTAAATGAATAATGTAGTATTTTGGTGAATGTTTATGAAGCACAGTGACACCATTACACTCACTGTTTAAGGAAACCAAGTTGCTGCAAAAATTCTGAAATCGAAGCTTTTTTCACAGACATTAGATACTGTGCAGCCTCAAGTTTTCTTTACTCAAGGACACTCTTCTAGCTTCACTCTTGGATTCTGGGAAAGGGGACCTGCTTCCTAAAATTCTAAATTTGATTGTTTATGTAACATATATTTATATAATATAATTTATATTTATAATATATATTACGTAATATATTTAATAAAGCTTTAATATATAAAAGATTTTCCAATTTAAAAATCAGAGCTGGTACAAAAGGAGCTAAGAATTCGACATTTTATTTGATAATCAAGAGAGTAAGAACACAAATATTTAATGATAATCATAACACATTAAAATGTAATCCCTTGCCTCTGATGCCAAAGTGTTAAGTTCTAAAAAGTAACCAAAAATGAAAATAATCTACAATAATTGACTCAGGTAATGGGAAATTCAAACTACTCTAAAAGATTTTGTTATCAGAAAGCATCCTGGCTGAGAAATAGAATTTTCATGAGTGTTTGTTAAACTTCTCAGGAATAACTTTTTATCTTTGGGAAGTTCTTGTCTGGTAATAACTTTCCTGACATAAGGTCAATGGAGCTAGCACCCCTTTCTATTACACTTTCTGTGGTCTTGCATTCAAATACTCACTTAGTTTAGCCCATTTTTACTTGTTCAAGTATAAAAGACAAATAGGCACTTTCATATTTTGTTCTTAATCACGATAATAGCCTGTTTAGTAGTACCATAACTGAAAATGTCTTAAAACATGTAATTTAATTTTTCTATATTCTGATCACAAAGTAAAGATATAAGGCAGGAAGATAATAAGGCTGCTATAAGTTTAGAAATTTACTCAAGTATAACAAACTATAGAAATTCAAGAACATTAGATTTTTATTTTGAACAATATATCTATAATGTTGGTGGGAAAAGATTCAAATCAAAAGAATAAAGATAAGTATTATCAACCTAATCTCCATTAACTTCTTATTATAGAAGTTTATATATACTATATATATATATATATACACACATACATATGTATGCACGTTTTTCAATAATATGTACATAAACAACAATTTATAGTTAACTTTGAGTCCACTGTTTCTAGCAAAGTTGCCCTTACATTCCAAAATTATAGATTCACGATTGCCAAAAGTCTGAATTAAGTGAAAATCATTTTAAAATTATTCAGTTTCTAAAAATAAATATAATAGTTAGAATTTAGTAACGGCTCTATGTATTACGTTGGTAACCTCTTTGTAAAATATTACACAAGTAGTTGGTATAAAATATGGAATAATAATCTTATTAATCAAAACAAAAATAAAATGCTGTATTACTAAGAATGAAACAAATAATATGCAATACTAATTTTAAAACATTTTTAGTAACAGTAATCTCTCTTTAAATAAAATTCTACCAGTACACCTATGTATCAAACAAAGGTTGAGTTTCTCCAGTTGAAGATGAAGAAGGGATGTACTCAGTTATCTAGCAGCACCACTTACACATACACAAGCACAAACATTTCCTTGAGAAACTTGTTTTAAAATACATACACATTCAGAGCCTGATATTCTCTGGTATGTCTCAGGCTCTTTGGCTGCCTTACTCACTTTTCTTTAATTAGGAGTTACTAAACCACACTTGAACTCATTGATAATTTAAGCAGACATACATTTACAAAAATACAATTTTTAGAGAGACAAGTTAGTTGATAGCTTAGCATTGAAAACAGCATGTATTTTCCACATTTCAGATTAATCCACTAACATTAATGTATAGTTTTCATTCATTTGTATTAATATTATCAGATGAACATAATCTATGAGAATTCCAATTTTTGTATCTACAAAATCTTATGAGATTATAGTGAGGAAACTCCACTACAATATTTTACAAAGCACATATCATATAATTTTCTCTCTCTCTTTTTTTCTATATATAGGAGGATATATATACACACACATATCTATATATAAATGGGGTAGTTAATATGTTTCCTCTGTATGGAAAAACAATAATAAAAGATGTGGGGGAATATTGCTATAAAAGATTAAAGCCATCTGACATACTGCTTTTTACAGTAACAACTGAAAAAAGCAAGAACTGCAACAAAATCATATGCCGATCTTCTAGGCATTATTCAAAATCAATTCCCCCACACAGATTTATTAGTAGATACAATATAAAGTTTTAGATCACACAGTCCCCTGCATGTAAATATTCAAGTTGGTTTTCCAACTTTGTTTATTTATTGGTAAAAGTAGATAAGGCAAAACTGTTAGGACCACTGTTGATCTTGTTGCTCAATAATTATCAGTGAAGATCATTATGAAAGTCATGAAAATTAGTAAGTGTGTACATGTTGAATACATTGCATATTTGTGTGCCTGTGACATTTTAATCCCAGTGAACAGATTAGGATAAAACAAGCTTTTCTAACCCACCTTGGGCCACATGTGGCCCAGGACAGCTTTGATTGTGACCCAACACAAATTTGTAAACTTTCTTAAAACATTATGAGGTTTTTTTTGTGATTTTTGTTGTTGTTGTTGTTGTTCATCAGCTATCGTTAGTGTTAGTTGTATTTTATGTGTGGCCCAAGACAATTCTTCTTCCAATGTGGCCCAGGGGAGCCAAAAGATTGGACACCCTTGGGATAAAAGGAAATCATCTCCTTACACGGTTAAGCATTATTCAGGTAAAAAATAAGACCTTTATAACTATCGTATCTACATTTCTGCCGTTGAGGTAGGGGGCAGGACTCCACTCCAGCGGCAGGGTTTGGACACCATATCAAATTGAGGACCAGCTAAAACAGGGCGGAGTGGAAGCAGCTTTCCATAAGACATGCCCACCAGTGTGCCGTGTCTGTTTACCATTGCCATGGCAACACCAGGGAGTTACTGCCTTTTTCTATGGCAATGACACAATGACCCAAAAGTTACTACCCCTTTTTAAAAAATTTCTGCATAAGTGGCCTCTAATCTACATGTAATTAAAGGATATAAATATGACTGCAAAACTGCACTGAGCTGCTACTCTCTGCCTAAGGGGTAGCCCTGCTCTGCAGGAGCAGGGACAGAGCTGTAACAAGGCCAGAAACATAACACTGCCTGTTCAGTAAAGCTGTTTTCTTCTGCCTCTGGCTTGCCTTTGAATTCTTTCCTGGGCAAGGCCAAGAACACTCGCGGGCTAAGCCTCACTTCGGAGCTCGGCTTTGCAGCATCACCTTGGTTACTGATCAAGCTAGCACTCAATCAACTTTCCTAAACTTCTTAGGTTTCTTAGATTTTGTTGCTTATTTACTATCAGTTCTACGGCGAAAGTTTTATATTGTTGTTTTTACAAGTAGTATCAAATTCAGCTCATACAACTTGGTTGCTTTCCCGGACTTGTTAGCTGTACAACTGATGTTGAGACTCAATCATGTGATGCTACATATTGTCAATCAATGACATAGACTCAATATTCTACATACCCCCTCAACTAACTAGGCAACATGTGTTAAAAGTACATTGTGCCTAGCAAAATTACCATACATTCAGTGTAAATATTTGTATTCAGTTGAATCAAATTATAAATAAAAACCTATATTTCAAATTACTTTTCTTATATGTTGTTTACTAAACAAGATTAGTAATATCCTCCAAATTCTGTTTACAGAATAGAAAAAGTAGACCATGCCTGTGATTTCAATATCTTGCACATTTTATGTGCTAAAACTGTGTTTAGTGCTACGAAGAAGCACTAAATATGTGGAAAATACATAAAAGAACTCATATGACCACAGTTAATCAAGAACTTTTTTCTCATATAACAATGCTGAGATGCTAGGGAAGTTTTATAACTATGTACCACATGTTGTCACTCTTTTTAATCTCAGAGAATTCAGAATTCACATGTGGTTTACCCTCTATTATATTATTGCTGAGAGCTGGCCAAATTTTTGGTTTCATTCTTACTTAAATATCCTTTTGAAAAATTTTATGGCTGGGTGTGGTGGCTCATGCCTGTAATCCCAGCACTTTGGGAGGCTGAGGCTGGCAGATCACCTAAGGTCAGGAGTTCGAGACTAGCCTGACCAACATGGAGAAACCCTGTCTCTACTGAAAATAAAAATTAGCCAGGTGTGGTGGCGCATGCCTGTAATCCCAGCTACCTGGGAGGCTGTGGCAGGAGAATCGCTTGAACCCAGGAGGCGGAGGTTGCGGTGAGCTGAGATAGCGCCATTGCACTCCAGCCTGGGGAAAAATAGCGCAACTCTGTCTCAAAAAACAAAAAAAAAGAAAGAAAAGTAAAGAAAAATTTTATTTTGGGTGACCTCTCTGGCACTGCATTTCCATCAACCTGTGAGGTTTGCGTAAATAAATGGTTTATAACTTATAACCTTTGTTTTCAAATGTTCTGCAGAAAACTGAGCTTATGATAAATGCTTGAGGAATGTTTATTTACCAAGTTGACTTCAAATTTTAACCTTTTACCAAGAGATAAATAATTCTTCACAATGCTAAGTTCCACAAACAATAGATCCTTGAAGCTTTTGAAAATATACTGACTTGCTATCAGGAAAAATCCTATATAGGAAAATTAAATCTAACTCCCAGCTTTGAGGGGTTGATTATCATATTATGAATTTTTATATCTTTAGTGCCAATTTGTATTTGTTCAAATAAAGAATCTCTATTTGTGACAATAATTCTTATAGAAGGACAAATATAGACACTTTTAATTCATCGAACTTATGGTGACTTTAGGATTGCCCCAAAACAGAAAAAAAAAAAAGCCAACAGCATTTTATCAGTGAAATATGTACATAAACAAATAGAGCCTGTCCACAAAAATTATTTGTGTATTACCCTTGCACATATAAATCTACAAACCAAGTTGACAAGAACATTTCATGGCAATAATAACTCACAAGTTAACAATAGTTTTTACATCCACCTTTTGATTTTACCTGCGTTCATAAATGGAAATGTAGAGTAAAATTTTTACTGACTGCTTTATCTCTCTCTTTTGCAATTGCTCTAATGTCTCTGCACCATAGCTTTAAAAGATTGTCAGCAGCCAAGGCACTTATGTGACTATACATTTCACTCCATAATTCAAAAGTAGGTGAAGAGTCACTTATAAACTATAATTTTATTTGGATATTAAAAATATCAAAGAGTTGGCCCGGCATGGTGGCTCACGCCTGTAATCCCAGCGTTTTGGCAGGCCGAGGCAGGTGGATCACGAGGTCAGGAGATCAAGACCATCCTGGCTAACACAGTGAAACCCCCTCTCTACTAAGAATACAAAAACAAAATTAGCTGGGCGTGGTGGCGGCCACCTGTAGTCCCAGCTACTCGGGAGACTGAGGCAGGAAAATGGCGTGAACCCAGGAGGCGGAGCTTACAGTGAGTGAGCCGAGATTGGGCCACTGCACTCCAGCCCGGGCAACAGAGTGAGACTCCGTCTCAAAAAAAAAAAAAAAAAAAAAAAAAATCAAAGACTTAAATATTTATTATTTATGTCATGTGATTTATTAAAACATCTCACAAACCAATTTTGCTTTCCTTCTATTGAATCCATTGCAAGTCTTGCATATGTTTTATCATATGGGCTATAGGTTATAAGATCTGCCGGCCATTCTACTTCATATCGAAAGTCATCAATATCTATTTAAACATCACTACCAAAATAAATTTTATAGCTCTATAAATCATTATATTTTGGTGCTCAAAAACACACGCTTTTATGTTATACTAAATTAAATACTCACGGTCTTGTTACTAGACAGAGAAAAATGTCACACAGATCCTTGATATATTTGTTTTAGCAAAGAACTAATGTATATCAAGACAATGATTCACAGATTAAGGTAAAGTAGCTCTTCTCAAATAACGACAAATAAAAATAATCTACTTTAGTGTATTTCAAAATATTCATGACCTGAGGTATAGAATATTCTGTTTAGATTCCTGATTTGTCTATGTTAGGGAGCTCAGTCTATCTAAAAGAATATTTAATATGGTAAACTTCCATGTTTTGCATTCAGTAAATGAATGTGGTCAGGATCAGTTGTATCAGTTGAATGATTGTTTCTATCACTTCAGATGTGAGTTTGCTCTTTAAATATAAAACACTTTGCTTTTCTTTCAGGTTATTTGGCTATTTCATATGTTATCTTGTCAGGCTCTCTTAAAGTAAAACTTGCTTTCTATGTAAATATTTATGTCTTTAAAAGGTACTAACCTGAGTGTCAGAAAGTTTTTAAAAATATCTGAAATGACCTAAGGCTATGAAGCCCCAAGTATCTCCCTATGATCTTTAATATTTCTGTTAGTACACAAACTTGTAAAACCCTCTTCTTTGACCCAACAAAAACATTCATAGTAACAGTCCCTTCAGTTGGGAAGAATAATCAACAAGCCATTCATTCTTCTCCACGGTAAAATACCTCAATGCTGAAAGAATCTTTCCTCATAAGACTTTTGTATGACAAGTTAAAATTCTCTTAAAGTGAAATAATCCCGAAACTGTGCAAAATCACTAATAAATGACAATTGTATGTCTGATTCTTGTTTTCTCTCATAATAGGAATCTAGTTTTAAAAAATTATATTTAATTTCTAGTTCATCATGCCCAGCATACTCAAAATCTTCCTATTACTTAGCATTTCTCAGCCTCACAAGATGCCAATTTGGTTTCTATTTAAAAAACTGTGTCCCTAAGAATCCTTATGAGAATTCATAACTGGGGGAAATAATTTCAGTTGAAGGATCAAAGTGGTAATTTCAGGAAAGTGATACTTAAAGGGAAGTAGCAGAATATGGAAAAAGTGGATCTGGCCAGAGGGAGTGAGTCAGGAAAGGGCAGGTTCTAAGGTAAGAAAGAATTGCATTCTTTCAAAATAAAATAAAAGTTGGTCAGCATTTTGGGAGGCTAAGGCAGGCAGATCATGAGGTCAGGAGTTCAAGACCAACCTGGACAACAGGTGAAACTCTGTCTCTACTAAAAATACAAAAATTAGCCGGGTGTCGTGGTACACACCTGTAGTCCCAGCTACTCAGGAGGCTGAGGTAGAAGAATTGCTTGAACCTGGGAGGTGTAGGTTGCTGAGAGCCAAGACCGTGCCATTGCACTCCAGCCTTGGCAACAGAGTGAGATTCCATCTCAAATAAATAAATAAATAAAGCAAATAAAAGTTGTATATTGCTTCTAGATGAAGCAACGGATTGCTAGAGTTACTTAAGGTCAAGTTGGAACAATATCTAGTTGAATTGCAAGGAACTTACAAATGGAAGAGGTTTGGATTGCATCCTCATGCCATAAGAAGCCCCTCAAAAGACTTTGAGCAGGGAAGCTGAGATATAATAATGTATAATAACTTATAATTATCCATAGCTATAATTGTGAAATTAATGCTCTTCTTAACAAAATGCTTAAGTATCAAAACTAACGATGTCTCTAGGAGCTGCATACCAAGCTCGTAACTTTAATTTAATCACCATTAAAACTTAGTGTATAGATTTATATTTGCTTATACAACTACATAATATATAGGGAATAATGTTTTGCTACTAATTCAACCATATTCCTATTTATGTTTATTTGCTCGTTTCCAGTTTTATGTTATAGTAAACAATGCTGCAATAAAAATTCCTTGTCATATGTCTTTCTATTCAAGTGTCCATTTTATTGAATAAATAAATAACAATAAGGCTGTTAGGCCAAAGATTATAGGAAATTTGAATTTTAATAAGTTATGATAAAATATATTTCTAATATTTTAGAGTAATTTACAGTTATGACAATTTATAAGAAACCATTTCCTTACACCATTGCCAGAATAGATGCTACCAAATGTTTTAAAATTTTGCCAATCTGATGAGAGAACTTTGGCTTATAATGTTGTTTTTGGTATTATGATCATTATTTCAGTTCAATAACTATTATTGAAGTTGAGCATCTTTTCACATATTTGGCCATTAGAGTCACCTCTATAAATTGATTGTGTATATATGCCATATTTTCTTTATCTTATCATCTGCTGATGGACACTTAGGTTGATATCTTTGCTATTTCATTTTTATTTTTATTTTTATTTTTGAGACGGAGTCTCGCTCTGTCGCCCAGGCTGGAGTGCAGTAGCGCGATCTCGGCTCACTGCAAGCTCCGCCTCCCGGGTTCACACCATTCTCCTGCCTCAGCCTCCTGAGTAGCTGGAACTACAGGCTCCCGCCACCACGCCCTGCTAATTTTTTGTATTTTTAGTAGAGATGGGGTTTCACCGTGTTAGCCAGGATGGTCTCGATCTCCTGACCTAGTGATCCGCCTGCCACGGCCTCCCAAAGTGCAGGGATTACAGGCGTGAGCCACCGCGCCCAGCCTATCTTTGCTATTTTAAATAGTGCTGCAATAAACACAGGAGTGCAGGTATTTTTTGACATATTATTCATTTTCTATTTCTATATGAAATATGGAATATGGCTATCTGAGAGTGGGGTGAAAGACAATGGCTGAAGATTTAAGAAGAATAGAAAAGTTGTGTCATTTTTGATGACATGAAAGCATGCTTTCTGGAAAAAATGTAACATTATTACAGTGGAGTACTTGGTTGTAATCATGAATGTATAAAGATGTTTTCTGGGATATATTTTCTCCTCCTCCTTTCTTGTCTTTGCCTAACTTAGATTTGTAATTTACTTATAAATTTTACATATATACATATATGTATACACATATACAATATATACCTATACATCTGTTTGCAAAGTTTTAAGAGTCTATCTTCCCCTAAAGTATGAAGCCTCAATAAAATTAGGAAGCAAGCCATTTTGCTCCCCTTTGGGACAGAGCACAGTGGTAATGTTTGATTAAATGAGTATCTCTGAATGCCAGTGAACCACAAACAAATGCATACTATAACACAAAATATGTAGATCTAGAATATATTGAAAGAAATCAAAATTTCTAGCTTTTTAAAATAATATTAAAGTGGGAGAATACACACATATATACATAGAGATAGAGATATAGAGATGATAGAGTTAGTTATATGGAGATTGAGATAGCTGCGAGATTTTACCTTGGAGTGTACACTCAGAGCCATGTGGTTTTATATTAACCACTGTGACTATTCATACTTTTGAACAAATTTGAGAGTCCCTTTTTCGGAACCTCTTATGAAAAGAAGAGACCTGAACTTAAAGGTTTAATTGGCATTTTGCACACATAAGTGGATTCAGGAGCTCTGCAGATAATACCTAATTATGTGCCACATCTAACTAAGGTCATAACAAATGCTGTAGTGAATGAAGCACGTATAAATTTATTTTCTTTACACTTTTATCCCTGTTCTAAACACAATGATACCCAACAAACAAGTGGATTAGTAGAACAAGGCCACCAATTAATAAACAGCTGCTTCCATCACCATTCTGTCACTTATCACAATGAGAGCCAACTTTGTATTAATGTCATTATAGAAAACAAAGTGAACCAAAAGGAATAAACATCATTGAATCTTAAAGTGTCCTTCTAGGCCTGTGGTCAATTAACTTTCTCTTAAAGTACCAGGTAGAAAATATTTTAGAGTTTGTGGGCCAATAGGTCTCTGTTGCAACTAGTGATCTCTGTTGCAACTAGTGATCTCTGTTGCTGCAGTGCAAAAGCAGCCCTAAAAATATGTAAACAAAAGAATTCAGCCATGTTCCAATAAAACTTTATTTACAAATACAATCAGACCCTTGTTCTAGGCAACACTGAGATAATTTTTAATATAATTATTCATTTCTCTTATACTATATCCATTACTGAAACTGAACCATTTAACTATCCATTTTCCCTCAGTATTACAGGAAAAAAGAAGTCCATCATTGAATGATTGTGAATTTCAGTTCATTCTTTATGTCCAGGCAGCCTTTAGTTATAAATAAAATGAACAGAAAGCCATGGCAGATTGACCTTGTCCCTTACCTTAGAAGGTTTTCACACAGCTTTTTAAAATATCTGTACTTCTCCTGCTCTGCTTCCCAAACGTGGAGATAAATATGTTCCCTGACAGCCTGACTTTTTCTGAGGCAGCACTCAATTTATCACTCTGTTCCTTGAGCACATTTTCCAAATCCTGACAAAAACATCCCTGAAACCTTCAGAGGGGAAAAATAAACCCTCATCTCAGGCTCTGTAAATTACCACCAAGTATAGCCATGAATAAAATAAGAATCAATCCTGATTCATGTTTTAGAACATCCCACAAAACGGCAACTCATGCTCCAAAGGCCATTGTCAGAATTTAGACCAGAGGAAATTAGGCAGGAAACAGAAAAGATACTAAATATTCTCTTTCATGCCGCTTTTTGTTAAGAAGCCAATGATTAGAGATCTCTGAGTGAAACAGTATTAACCTCATGATTTCTCCTAAGCCTGCTTTCCTTAAATTACGTAAAACTCAGAGAAAATGAAAAACAACAAAAAACTAAGGACTTAGAACGCAAAAGCAGGCCCATCACTGACAGAAGGGCTTAGTTGAAATGCTCTTAGACTTCCTGGGAGCACAGAAAAATGCATTAGCCTTGATTGGTTTAGACGATTGCTGACTTGAAAGCTCCTATTTTTAAGAAACATCGGAGCGAGGTAACTTGATGTTCCTTGAATGATGAGTGTAGCCAAAAACAGTCTGTGTAGGAAGGGAAGGAGAGAATATCTACATGTTACTGAAGGGATTGCTAACACTGCAATCACTTATTCTCAAATATTGTTATAACTATGGGCACTACACAAATAAATCTCCTGCACTCAAGGACAACCATGTAGTAGAAGATCTAAGAAAGCTGCAGACATACAGGAGGCAAACAAGATTAACATCAAAATACATACAAAGGTGGAATAACAGAACCTGGAGTAGTGGATGAAGAAAGGGTTGGGAGAGAAAGCAATGTTTCTTGGAGACAGTGAGAATAGAGCTGCTCCTGGAAAGATGGAAGAAATTAGGAAGAAACTGTTGTGAGGAGGGTCAACTGCTATGAGAGAAGAAGGAGAATGCAAGGACTACAAAGTGGCACATAGAGACAAAATAAAAGGTGTGCTTCATTAAGCGATTAAATGTGCCTACATACATGGATGGGGCACAGTTAAAAATTATTCTATTATTAATAGAATAATAATAGGAGTTGCATCAATTGCTGCTAATTTTGTACCGTGGACTGTGCTAAGATAATTCCATGGATTTAGGCCTTAAAACAATCATTTAAATGAGTTGCTATTATTAATCCCATTTGAAAAACTGAACATTGTGATTAAATGATTTAATAAAAATCAGACAACTAGTAAGTGCTAAAGTCAGGATTTAAGCCAAGTAGTTCTTAATCACTGTGCTAAACAATTGTAGCAAGCTAAATCTACAGAATTTTTTTTTCTTTTTGCTTGAATGCCAGGCCAAGGTGAATCTATGGCTAATTTAGAAAAAATAAAGGAAGGATCTACTGAGTTATTTTGAGCAAGAACATGGGAAAATCAAAACCCTATACAAGAAAATTGAGAGTGAGGAGGATAGAATACAAGTATTAAGCAAGAATGGATTAAAAATGAAAAGACCATATAGCAAGTTAAGAATACAGTCGAGTGAAATGTAAGAGTTTGTAACTGTCTAGTATGGGCAGAAATTGAAGGAAAAGGACAAATGTGAGAGGCAACAGAGACAGAAAAGATTGAAAGTTAGAATTTCAATTAGCCAATATGGAAGCTGGGAGGTTACTAGAAAGAGGGACCATTTCAAGCTGACGGAGAACTGAACATGGGAAAAAGTGTTTGGAAGGATGCAGATAAACTCAGTTTTGATACTATTCTTGAGGTGACAGCAAGATATATACACAGAAAAATCTAGTAGGCAGATGAGGACGGCACAAAAGTCCTTCATATTCAACACGTTTAAACTGAATTCATGAGACACAAAAATAACAGCAAACCAGACTCCTGCTCGAACTCTCTCTCTCAAATGGTACAAGGCACTGGCTCCCCTGTTGCAAATACCAGAAGGCTAAAGGTCATTCTTGACTTTTCTGCATCATTTCCTCATATACTAATTTCAGACTATCACAAGCCCTGTCAATTTCACTTCATAAATATCACTACAATTTCTCTTTCTCACCGTTGACACCACTACTGCAGTAATCTGGGCTAAGGTAATCACTCACCTTTATTACTACAATAGCTGGCTGGCTACCACCTTCCATCTGGCCGACCTGCAGTTCATCCAGCACATTGCAGCTAGAGTAATCCCATCGAAACATAAATTATGCTGTCCACATATCCTCACCTCCCTTAAATCCTCAATTATTTCCAATGCTCTAAGGTTAAAGATAAAACAGCCTTGCACCATGACTCCTGCTTAATCTCCTATCATACCCACTCCAGCCAAAATGGACTTCTAGCTCTTAAGTCAGCCTTGCAATAAAGTTTTTTACATGCTTTTCTGCATTCTCTTTATTATCTAGTTAATACCGACTCATCCTTCAAATCGCTATTTATAATTATTTCTTCAAAAAGCCTTTCAAATTCTCTTGACTAGGTCAGATAATACTGTCATATTTAGAACATTTCTGGTGTGATTTCCTATTTATTTGTGTGGTTATTATATATGTTTTCTCTCAACTTTAACATCAACAATTCACACTTAACCTGCCTCAATCAGGCTTTTGCTCCACCACACCACTGAAATTCCCCTTTAAAAGGCCAGCAAAGATCCATCTTCCCCAATCCTGTAGTTGATCTGCAATCATCTTGCTGATCTTCTTAGCAGCAATTGACACAGCTCTTTCTTCTTGAAACCTTTCCTTTCTTGGCACCGGGGCAGTGCGTTCTCTTGGCTTTCTCTTCCTGTTCCTTCTTAATTACTTTGCAGATTTCTCTACCTCTTCTCTATTGCAAAAAATTTGTTTACTCCAAAGCTTAGCATTGGACCTTCTTCTCTATGTACACTCAGTCCCTAAGGGGTCTCTTCTGGTTACAGGTCTACAAACAACCCCCAGATTTTTGTCTCCAACAACTCCCCTTAATTTCAGCCTCGTATATCCACTGTCTACTTAACATCATCACTTGGAGATCTTAGAGACATTTCTAATATATTATGTCGATAGAAGAATGGAACACATTTTAAAAATAAATCTAAAATAGCACATTATTTAAAATAGCACCCACTCTCCATCACTCTTGTTCCTCTTGCCCTGACTTATTTTCTTCATGCCATATATATAAAATTGTATCATATATTTAATTTTTACTCTCTATCTTCTCCAACAAAATGCAAATTTTAAAATATGCTACTTTAAAACTGCATTTCCAGTGTCTAGAACAGCACCTGGCATCAAGTAACTGCTCAAAATATATTTGTGAAATTACATCACAGATAATATCAATCACTGTCACTACACTGAAAACTCAACGGAGACAGAAACTTCTTATGTGGTTAATTACCATTGTTTTCCCAACACCTGTTGAATGGAGATTATTAAATGCTTTTTGGCTGCTTGAATAAGTAGAAATAATATCAGGGTAGTGCAATCTTACCAATGACAAAGGAGGACAGAGTTGCAACAAGGTGTAAATCTAGTAAAAACAGGAAATGTGAGAACGACAAGAACTGGTAAAAGGAAAATGTATTTAATAATTAAGAAGTTATCAAATCATTTTAAGGCCAACTTAAGTATGAT
This sequence comes from Hylobates moloch, assembly GCF_009828535.3. Lineage (NCBI taxonomy): Eukaryota > Metazoa > Chordata > Mammalia > Primates > Hylobatidae > Hylobates > Hylobates moloch. The sequence continues at coordinate 154,379,976 of NW_026652276.1, read as the reverse complement.
GCATACTGATAGCAGATGGTAATTGGCTAAGGAAGTAGTGGGAGGCACAGAGACAGAGGCTGCAAAGGTAGGCATGATACGGTAGATACTATTCTAAACACACGGGTTCTTTTCATTCCATACACCAGTGTTGAAATTCCCCACGCAAACATAGCCATACCCCTCTCACCCATACTTAAAAAGTCCTCTTCCTTACTGGTCATCTTAAATCCTAAAGGATTGTCCCTCTTCATTTTCCTCTTTGTGTGAATAAGGAGCCATACATCTGAAAGTTGTGAGGATTGATCATTGCTTAGAATACATTACATTGCATTCTGCATTTCAGACTTTATAGTGAAAATATAAATGATATCCCCCTTACTTATTTGTTAGTGTAAGGAAAATAAAACATCACTGGTAGATTTAAAAGCAAAGTGAAACTGGAATACCAATAAAAGACTGAGCAATCTAAAAGAGAATATTTGTTAATTCTTCAAAATTTCCCTTGGTTCTGTTCCTTCACTTTCATCTTTGTGTAAAGGTTTTGTACATCTGAAAATTGTCAGGGTAGAACATTGTTGTGAAATTAAGTTTCAAAGTTGGCTACATTTAGGTAGTGTTTGAAGCTTCTTATTCAAATATTGAAATTGGGAAGTATAAGTACACAAGGATTTGGTAAGTGTAATATTTCCTGGCCTGTCATAATTTTCTAAGTTTAATGATTTTGAAAACTCTTAGCTAGACTATGTAGCTTGCATCTGGGTGTTTGACTCTGGGTAAAAGAGTAGCACTATGGATTGTAGCAGCCAGGAAATGTTAATTACATTATTAAAAAAGCAGCTAGAAGTGTAGGAGCCAGTCCACAAAAGACTCTAAACTGGTCAGAATAAAAAGGCTGTTCAGGTTCTAGCATTAGCAAGAACGAGGACCATGACTCAGCTATGTTTAGCATTCACTTTGATTTACTATCATACGAGCAAATTATCCTTGTGAAGAATAAACACAAGATTAAGAATGCAAGTGAGTAGATGCTCCCTGAGGCTTTATTTTCTTTATTTTATTCCACACAAGGGCATATCCAAAGTTCAGCTCTACCAGCATTCCATGTAGAGGAAACAATCCTCTCAGTCAGCAAAGTGCAGAATATGGGAATTTGATCTCTTATAACCATCTGAATGGGAGGTTGTGTCAGGACTAAAGGGCTAGCCCCTTTAAGGTAGCTTCTTGTCACATTTCAGATAAGCACCTCTGCATTTTATTTCTTAGTGCTTTCTTAGACCATCTAAACTTCCAGTGTAGTAGGCCTAGTTATGGCCCACCGAAAAACCCACTTGAAAAGGAGATGGGAGATGGGAGAGGAAGCTCATCTCACAAATCAGTGCTTGGTTTGGGAAACTGAAGTTGTGTATCCAGCTAGCAAAGAATAAATAATCCTTGAGTAGTAACAGACCACCAAAGTTTTTCTCATTGTAAAAGAAAAAACATGTTTCACAGGGATTAATTAATAGTTTATACTCAATCTCTAAGCAATCTAAAGTAGAAATGAAAAGGAAAAGGGTCTAAAATAAAGACATAAAATTCCACTCCAAACAGACAAAAACAAAAAGTATGGAATTGGAATCTGAACAGCATAAGATAGGGACAACTTTGACTTGATAGAAGTAGACATAATTTTTAACCCAGACCTGTCAAGGAAGTATTTCTGCAAAGTCAAAATAAGTTTTTCAATTATTTCCTGATTGGCCTGGGATAAATATAATACAGAAATATATTAACCCCTTTGGGTGATGTCTAAAACCAATGAAAAAGAGGAAAAGTAAAACATGTATGCATTAAAAAATGCATCAACTTGTCAGAATTTACCTAATCATAAAATCTAACGATAGTCCTCATTCTGAGAGTCTTTTCATTCCATACAGTTTTCATTATCTTGCAAAGTTATACCATTAAAAATCCCACAGATAGAATTAATGAGGGCACATGCTATATTGTGTTTCAGACAAAATGACTGAGTATACTTTTTTTAGGTCACAGCTAACCCTATTTATATAGCTTACGTAAAATTACATAGGAAAGAAATGCCAGATATTTAAAAGTTATTCCAGGGACAATCTCATTTTATGATTTCTGAAGCTAAGTAACATGATTTTTGATAGATGAGAAATGTACACTTGCAAAATAGACTAGTATACTACTATGGATAAATCCATTTGAAGCTACAGTTTGCTATAAATCATGCTTTTCCTCTAACATGCCTTCACTTATCTCATTAGATAATATTTACTTTCATGGAAAGAATGATGTGGGGATAGGGCTGTAAGAAACGAAGTCCTAGCACAAGTGACCACCCATTCCTGAACTGAACCTGGAAATCATGACAAAAATCTTTAATAAGCATTTCTCCACACTTCATATAGTAAATATGGGATGTGTCTGAGAAAAATATTTTCTTTCTGTTACTATGGACATATTATCATTTAAATGAGACTCTGAGAAAGTGACATTGCACTGGGGAAAATACACCGGCTAATCATCCATTCTCCTTACGTGTGTGACCTCTTAGCCTTCTGTTTACTTCCTATAAAACCTCAAAGACTCCATGCTTGTTCTTGTCAGACACTGAAAATAACGTTCATCCCTCCTCTTTATATCCAGGTTCACAATCTGAATACCAATGACCAATTCACAGAATGCCACAAATGAAAAAAAAATCCCTAAATCTAACTTACGCTTCTGAAATTGATTAACGAAAGCTCCAATGACTACACTTAGTCGAATTAAAAATAATTTCATTATCTCAAAATAGAATAACATTATTGAGTATTATCTCCAGAACAAGAAAATATAAATATTACTGTTAAATATAAAAGAGGGGAAAATATGGTAATGTACAAGTAGTTGTTCAGCATCAGTACAAACCATACTGATAAATGGGCCAAGAGGAGGTACCAGTACTCCCATCTTATCCACAGGGAATATGTTCCAAAGCACCAACTAGATGCCCGAAACCGCTAATAGTATCAAACTCTATATATACTACAATATAGTACATTTCAGAGAATGAAGAAGATAGTCACTTACCTCTTTAATAAAGTAGACAAAATGATAAAAACACTGTTGACCCAGAGAGATGCTTTATGAGATAACTCATCATATCTAATCAAGAAAGGGGCATTATCAGAGTTCACCTATGTATTCAGTGCTTTTTAGGTACCTGTTTTATGCCAGGCATGTTCAAACCACTGGAAAAAAAAAAAACAAAGAACCAAAGACACAATAGGAGTGCAAGTAAAGTGGAAAAGCAGCACTGAAAGAATGAATACTTTAAGCAGCTTCATGTTAAAGGAACATTACATTGGAAGAGAACAAAGTGACAATAGGTATTGTTGAAGAGATAAAGAGGGACTATGTTATGAAGCTTTGCCTAAAATCAAGAGATACAGAGAAGGTGGTGAGTAGAGAGAAGTAGGGTTAAAGTCGTTGTGGATAATAATGATTTTTAAATTAAAATCCAAATTTATTTCAAATGTCTAAATGCTAGTACCCAAAATAAAAATAAATGACACAAAGAAGAAGTCAAAATACTTATCTCTCTTTTCATAAGAAAATATGAAGTAACTGGGTGGCAGGGCTCTGTAAGAAAACTGCTGTGGACAGTGAAAAGAAAAATAAAACATGGACATTTAGAAGAATTACCAGGGTCAGACTGAGATGAGAAATCATAGACTTATTATGACACCAGTTTTCATAGTTTTGTGATTTTCGATAGCATTCAATACCCCAGTTGAAAAATGCAAAGCCAGATTACTCAATTGAGAAAGGGTAAGGATTTTGCCAGACAGAAAAAGGAAGGAAAAGAGTAATACAGGGAAATAAAGATTTGTGCAATGAGCACAAATTATATTTATATTTATTTTGTATACAAATGAAATTTAATTTGTATACAAATTATATTATATATTTATATTATATACTAGGTCTTGTTTGGACAGTAAGGGGAGGGAGAATGAGAAAAAAGTCATGGAAGAAAATGAGGTGGGTCAAGCTACTGGATATTGGTGGGAGGAAGAGAGAGCAATGTGATCATTTAGTGTATCTCATGATTTCAAAGTGGAGAAGTTACAGGTAATACCAAGATCCAGAATGGAGGCAATGCCCAGTGGATAACATGGAAAGAAGTGGAATGTCAATGAAAGTAAGACGATTAAGGGATTTCTGCCAAGGATAATTGACTTACCTTACCTATGTACTTTAACCAGTCCTAAAGATTACAAGAGATATAAATAAAGGAAAATTGCCATACAGACCTCTAAATCAGAAAGAGTAATAAGGAAGATAATAGATGACACTCAGGGGTAGATGGTGGTAATGTAAGTCAAGGCAAAATGAAAAACATATACATATATATTTATATATAAATATTTATATATAAATAAATATGAATAAAGTTACACACTGAGGTAAATTGTTATCATTATAAATTCACGATCATCTTGTCAAATATCCACCCCCACCTGCCCCCACAATACAACCTAGATCATGGTACATGACTGTGGTCCAAAACCTGTCTAATTTTATCCATTTCAAATTTTCTCTACCTTGTTCAAACTCTACAGGGAAAATTTAAATTCCAGAAATATCCCTAACTTACAACTATAAAACCTAAATACCTGTTCAAATTGTTATATTCTTTCTTTTCTCTGCTTTTTCTTTATAGGCAGTGTAACTTCTGGTCAAAGTCAACTAATACCCTATATATATATGTGTGTATATATACATATATGTGTATATATACATATATGTGTGTATATATACACATAGGTGTGTATATATTCATATACATGTGTATATATACATATATGTGTATATATATACATACATACATATATGTGTGTATATATGTATATATGTGTATATACACTTTTCATAGATATTTAAACACAATCAAAAATTCCCAATTCAGAAAAGTAAAAGCTCTTTCAAACTTCTATTATTCTCCAGAAATAGCTCTACCTTTCTTTAAACCATCATAGATTAACTCTTTGAATGAGTCACTTTGTCTCCATTTCCTGAACTCCTACTCACAAGTTTTTGCCTGGGTTTCACCCCTCATCACTCCAGCAATACATGTTTAGCTATAATCACCAGTGATCTTCCAGTGTTCAAACCCAATGGGTATGTTTTAGTTCTCATCTCAATTAACCTCTCAGCAACATCCAACAGTGATGATTACTTTGCCATTCTTATAAGACGTTTTTTCCTGGTCTTTAGAACGTGCCAGTTTTCTGTTGTTGTTTTCTTCCTCTATGACAATTCATTTTCATTCTTTGCAAACTCATCTATTCCAATTTACTTTAAAAGTATTGGGATATGTCAAGATTTGTTCCTAAAATTACCTCCTTTTTCACTCTACATTCTCTTCCCAGGGATTTGTAGTGATGCCAAGACTTCATTCCCCATCTATGCCACCAAATTTTTATATCTCTTTCCTGGTTCATTGCCTTTATCTCTTTAATTATATAGCCAACTGTTCACTCTAGAATTATGCTTGAATAAATGAAAGAAATACTCATTTTTACAGGAGGATAAAAGAATAATGATTTCTAGATATATCTTGAGAATTGCTTTTATTTTCCCCTCTTGAGTAAATTTCTATTCTTCCCTCAAGATCTAACTCAAATTCTAAATTATCTGTGATTAATTCCTGAGTCTCTTGTTCTCCCCATCTCCTATAGCAACATGCGCCTACTTCTACAACTGCACATAGCCCATGGTATTATAATTTATACATATGCCTTCCTCCAAATCCCAGTATAGGATCTCCATAATGTCAAAATCAGGTTCTGTTCACATATTTTTTCCAGAACCTGCTACTCTGATGTATGGTAGGTGCTCAAAAATTTTAAGTGAACATTTAAATGCCAGTAGACCAGTACTTCCTAAAATGTGCTCCAGGGTTTTCAAATATATATTAATAGCTGCTCCCAGAAGGAGGGATTCTGTGGTTAAATAAGGCCAGGGAAGTTTATACTAAATCCTGTTTTAGAGATGCCGATTCTCATGTGAAGGACTATAAGAAGTTCCTAAAATAAAAAAACTGTTCAACTTTATTTAATATTTAAATAAGGAAGATGTCTTTCTCTTTTCCTCTTTTAACATACGTATTAGCATTCCTCAAACAGCCTTTCTTTATCTCTTAACATAGTTTGAATTTTAACTCATGAGGATGAGCAAAACACATATTAGAGAACAAGAGAGGATGTCATCTTCTCTTTGATCAGGATGCTCTATGATGATAAGACACAGGCGCTAATTCCTTTAATGTAGCTTTGAAACTTCTTAGTGGAGAAAAATTTTTTATCAATATGGCATTGCTATATATTGACAAAAACATCAAATCTAACATAGTCTTTTTGTGTTTTGTTTTCTACAAAGTCACTAATTCAGGACATCGCCTAGCCATAAAGAATAGCAATATAATTACAGCCACATTCAAGCCATTGTTTTGTTTTGTTTACTGAAAGTGCTCTTTCACTTTTGATATTATCTTTTTGATAATATAGTTGCCTAAGCACCAAATGTACCACCATGCAGTTAGGCGAGTAGCTTGGACAAAAAAAGCATCAATAGCTCTAAAACAAAATTTCCACTTGAAGCTCAAAAGCCTTATCACTTCACTTTCAGAATACGTTGTCTAGTAGTTTGGATAGAGTATATTCAAAACCAGACACCCAAAACAACAGTCCTCCCCTAAATGGCTTTTATGCTATGTTATCTTTAATGTGTAACAAAGAAGAAATCTCTATTTGCCAAATAGAAACTTCTAATATATATCATGACAAACAACATTATATAACAATAATAGAGCACCCCTCCTAGTAATCAGAATTCTCATTAAGAACAACATGATAGCAAAATGACTCATCAGCTTGTTGTGCTCTTTTTCTATTTGGGACAAGTGTGAGGAAGTTACAGGTTGTTTGTGTGCAGCCCAAAATGACAGGCAAGAGAAGTTACTAAGCAACCTTAAGTACTTGCATTTTTCTAATCTTTAAAAGCTGTCCAAAGCTGAATAATCCTATAATATACAGGTAACAAGAAAAGCAATGTGGGAGGTATGTTTTTGACTGAGTGAAAATGTTTTGTTTAATAATTCTAAAATTCTGATTCACTATGAGTTCATCTGTTTTAGTCTTAAAAATTACTTCAGGTGTATAAGCCTCTTCTACTCACTGTCACCTCTTATACTCACTGTCAACAAGACAGACCAGGTCTACAATGAAAAAAAGCATAATGGAGGTTTGCAGGTGGGGCAGGAGTGGTCCTTATGCCTCCTGAAACCAGCTTGTTTGCCTATTAATTATATTATTCCTATTAAGTAAATAGGATCTTCTGCTTATTTCAACATCAGCTCTTTGTTCCTTTCACAGCACTATTACAACAACAAATCATGCACTTGTTTCCTTGTTTAGGTCTGTTCACATTTGTCTTTCACCAAAGTGCAACCTTTAGTACTGTAGGAACTTCTCCATCCATTCCTTTTCTTTCACTGATCCTGACAGAATGCTTGACACAGAGTAGCCCGTCAATGACTAAAGGATGAATAGGATACAGGGCCGTAGTATAAGTAAGTACTTCTGTCTCCTAAGGGATAGTTTTCATATCTCTATATGAATCTTAGACTTCCCAGAACTAGCTGAATATGACTGACAATCTCCATCATACACACTAGGAAAGGCAAGACAAGTGAGAATTCCCCAGCCCTTATTTCTTTTCATTAAGGAACCAACAAACAGAGAGCCAAACAAGAGCCAAACAAGAAACACTTCCTTATGTTTTCTGTCTCAGCAAAACAAGTTACTGAATAAACTACAAACTCATCTTTTCTGCCTCAAGTTTTGTTTTCAGGTCAAGGATCTTGTCATGCTTTTCTATAGCACCTCTGTTTCTTCTTCCTTTCCAGTTCGTATAACCCAAAGGGAGTTTGATCTAGAAACTAATAGGTTTCCTCACATCAGAGGTCATGTTTCCCCAACACGCTTAGGTATAAATAGCAGAGTAGCCAATATAGAGCAAAACAGAATATCCTATTGTATATTAAAGGAT